>NC_091980.1:148888439-149488439 GCF_044704955.1 Pristiophorus japonicus | reverse complement strand
GAGCCTAGTTTCTCACCCTCAGTACCTGCACTGTCCTCTCTCCCCGCCCTGACCCAGTGAATTAATGCCCAGTGTCTAACACTCAGTACTTGCACTGTCCTCTCTTCCCGCCATGAACCAGTGTACTAATGTCCAGTGTCCCACCCTCAGTACCTGCATTGTCGTCTCTCCCTACCCTGACCCAGTGTACTTGTGCCCAGTGTTCCACCCTCAGTACCTGCACTGTCCTCTCTACCCGCCCTGACCCAGTGTACTAGAACACAGTGTCTTACCCTCAGTACCTGCACTGTCCTCTCTCCCTGTCCTGACGCAGTGTACTCGTGCGCAGTGTCCCACCCTCAGTACCTGCACTGTCCTCTCTCACCGCCCTGACCCAGTGTACTCGTGCCCAGTGTCTCACCCGCAGTACCTGCACTGTCCTCTCTAACTGCCCTGACCCAGTGTACGATTGCCCAGTGTCCCACCCTCAATACCTGCACTGTCCTCTCTCCCCGCCCTGACGCAGTGTTCTAATAACCAGTGTCTCACCCTCAGTACCTGCACTGTCCTCTCTCCCCACCCTGACCCAGTTTACTAGAGCCCAGTGTACCACCCTTAGTACCTGCACTGTCCTCTCTCCCTCCCCTGACCCAGTGTACTAGTGCCCAGTGTCTCACCCTCAGTACCTGCACTGTCCACTCTCCCTGCCCTGACCCAGTGTACTAGTGCCCAGTGTCTCACCCTCAGTACCTGCACTGTCCACTCTCCCTGCCCTGACCCAGTGTACTAATGCCCAGTGTCTCAACCTCAGATCCTTCACTGTCCTCTCTCCCCGCCCTGACCCAGTGTACAGGTGCCCAATGTCTCACCCTCAGTACCTGCACTGACCTCTCTTCCCGCCCTGACCCAATGGACTAGAGCCCAGTTTCTTACCCTCAGTACCTGCACTGTCCTCTCTCCCCGCCCTGACCCAGTGTGCTAATGCCCAGTGTCTCACACTCAGTACCTGCACTGTCCTCTCTTCCCGTCCTGAACCAGTGTACTAATGCCCAGTGTCTCACCCTCAGTACCTGCACTGTCCTCTCTCCCCGCCCAGACCCAGTGTACTAATTCCCAGTGTCTCACACTCAGTACCTGCACTGTCCTCTCTCCCCGCACTGACCCAGTGTACTAATGCCCAGTGTCTCACACTCAGTACCTGCACTGTCCTCTCTCCCCGCACTAACCCAGTGTAATAATATCCAGTGTTTCACCCTCAGTACGTACACTGTCCTCTCTCCTCGCCCTGACCCAGTGTACGAGAGCACAGTGTCTTACCCTCAGGAGCTGCACTGTCCTTTCTCACCGCCCTGACGCAGTGTTCTAATGCCCAGAATCTCACCCTCAGTACCTGCACTGTCCTCTCTCCCCGCCCTGACCCAGTGTACTGGAGCCCAGTGTCAAACCCTCGTTACCTGCACTGTCCTCTCTCCCCGCCCTAACGCAGTGTACAAATGCCCAGTGTCTCACCCTCAGTACCTGCACTGTCCTCTCTCCCCGCCCTGACCCAGTGTACTAATGCCCAGTGTCTCACCCTCAGTACCTGCACTGTCCTCTCTCCCCGCCCTGACCCAGTGTAATAATGCCCAGTGTCTCACACTCAGTACCTGCACTGTCCTCTCTTCCGCCCTGACCCAGTGTACTAATGCGCACTGTCTCACCCTCAGTACCTGCACTGTCCTCTCTACCCGCCCTAACCCAGTGTACTAATGCACAGTGTCTCACACTCAGTACCTGCACTGTCCTCTCTTCCCGTCCTGACCCAGTGTCCTAATGCCCAGTTTCTCACACTCAGTACCTGCACTTTCCTCTCTCACCGCCCTGACCCAGTGCACTAATGCCCAGTGTCTCACCCTCAGTACCTGCACTGTCCTCTCTCCCCGCCCTGGCCCAGTGTACTAGTGCCCAGTGTCTCACCCTCAGTACCTGCACTGTCCTCTCTCCCCGCCCTGACCCAGTGTACCAGTGCCCAGTGTCTCACCCTCAGTACCTGCACTGTCCACTCTCCCTGCCCTGACCCAGTGTACTAATGCCCAGTGTCTCAACCTCAGAACCTTCACTGTCCTCTCTCCCCGCCTTGACCCAGTGTACAGATGCCCAATGTCTCACCCTCAGTACCGGCACTGTCCTCTCTTCCCGCCCTGATCCAGTGGACTAGAGCCCAGTTTCTCACCCTCAGTACCTGCACTGTCCTCTCTTCCCGGCCTGAACCAGTGTACTAATGCCCAGTGTCTCACACTCAGTTCCTGCACTGTCCTCTCTCCCCGCACAAACCCAGTGTACTAATATCCAGTGTTTCTCCCTCAGTACGTACACTGTCCTCTCTCCGCGCCCTGACCCAGTGTACTAGAGCACAGTGTCTTACCCTCAGGACCTGCACTGTCCTCTCTCACCGCCCTGACCCAGAGTACTCGTGCCCAGTGTCTCACACTCAGTACTTGCACTGATCGCTCTCCCAGCCCTGACCCAGTGTACTTGAGCGCAGTGTCCCCTCCTCGGTACCTGCACTGTCCTCTCTCCCCGCCCTAATGCAGTGTACTAATGCCCAGAGTCCCACCCTCAGTACCTGCACTGTCCTCTCTTCCAGCCCTGACCCAGTGCACTAATGCCCAGTGTCTCACCCTCAGTACCTGCACTGTCCTCTCTCCGCGCCCTGACCCAGTGTACTTGTGCCCAGTGTTCCACCCTCAGTACCTGCACTGTCCTCTCTACCCGCCCTGACCCAGTGTACTAGAACACAGTGTCTTACCCTCAGTACCTGCACTGTCCTCTCTCCCTGTCCTGACGCAGTGTACTCGTGCGCAGTGTCCCACCCTCAGTACCTGCACTGTCCTCTCTCACCGCCCTGACCCAGTGTACTCGTGCCCAGTGTCTCACCCGCAGTACCTGCACTGTCCTCTCTAACTGCCCTGACCCAGTGTACGATTGCCCAGTGTCCCACCCTCAATACCTGCACTGTCCTCTCTCCCCGCCCTGACGCAGTGTTCTAATAACCAGTGTCTCACCCTCAGTACCTGCACTGTCCTCTCTCCCCGCCCTGACCCAGTTTACTAGAGCCCAGTGTACCACCCTTAGTACCTGCACTGTCCTCTCTCCCTCCCCTGACCCAGTGTACTAGTGCCCAGTGTCTCACCCTCAGTACCTGCACTGTCCACTCTCCCTGCCCTGACCCAGTGTACTAGTGCCCAGTGTCTCACCCTCAGTACCTGCACTGTCCACTCTCCCTGCCCTGACCCAGTGTACTAATGCCCAGTGTCTCAACCTCAGATCCTTCACTGTCCTCTCTCCCCGCCCTGACCCAGTGTACAGGTGCCCAATGTCTCACCCTCAGTACCTGCACTGACCTCTCTTCCCGCCCTGACCCAATGGACTAGAGCCCAGTTTCTTACCCTCAGTACCTGCACTGTCCTCTCTCCCCGCCCTGACCCAGTGTGCTAATGCCCAGTGTCTCACACTCAGTACCTGCACTGTCCTCTCTTCCCGTCCTGAACCAGTGTACTAATGCCCAGTGTCTCACCCTCAGTACCTGCACTGTCCTCTCTCCCCGCCCAGACCCAGTGTACTAATTCCCAGTGTCTCACACTCAGTACCTGCACTGTCCTCTCTCCCCGCACTGACCCAGTGTACTAATGCCCAGTGTCTCACACTCAGTACCTGCACTGTCCTCTCTCCCCGCACTAACCCAGTGTAATAATATCCAGTGTTTCAACCTCAGTACGTACACTGTTCTCTCTCACCGCCCTGACCCAGTGTACTAATGCCCAGTGTCTCACCCTCAGTACCTGCACTGTCCTCTCTCCCCGCCCTGACCCAGTGTAATAATGCCCAGTGTCTCACACTCAGTACCTGCACTGTCCTCTCTTCCGCCCTGAACCAGTGTACTAATGCCCAGTGTCTCACGCTCAGTACCTGCACTGTCCTCTCTCACCGCCCTGACTCAGTGCACTAATGCCCAGTGTCTCACACTCAGTACCTGCACTGTCCTCTCTCCCCGCACTAACCCAGTGTACTAATATCCAGTGTTTCACCCTCAGTACCTGCACTGTCCTCTCTCCCCGCCCTGACCCAGTGTACTAGAGCCCAGTGTCTCACCCTCAGTACCTGCACTGTCCTCTCTTCCCGCCCTGACCCAGTGTATTAATGCCCAGTGTCTCACCCTCAGTACCTGCACTGTCCTCTCTCCCCGCCCTGACCCAGTGTACTAATGCCCAGTGTCTCACGCTCAGTACCTGCACTGTCCTCTCTCCCTGCCTGACCCAGTTTACTAATGCCCAGTGGCCCACCCTCAGTACCTGCACTGTCCTCTCTCCCCGCCCTGACCCAGTGTACTAATGCCCAGTGTCTCACCCTCAGTACCTGCACTGTCCTCTCTCACCGCCCTGACCCAGTGTACTAATGCCCAGTATCTCACACTCAGTACCTGCACTGTCCTCTCTCCCCGTACTAACCCAGTGTACTAATAGCCAGTGCTTCACCCTCAGTACCTGCACTGTCCTCTCTCCCCGCACTAACCCAGTGTACTAATATCCAGTGTCTCACCCTCAGTACCTGCACTGTCCTCTCTCCCCGCCCTGACCCAGTGTACTAGTGCCCAGTGTCTCACCCTCAGTACCTGCACTGTCCTCTCTCCCTGCCCTGACCCAGTGTACTAATGCCCAGTGGCCCACCCTCAGTACCTGCACTGTCCTCTCTGCCCGCCCTGACCCAGTGTATTAATGCCCAGTGTCTCACCCTCAGTACCTGCACTGTCCTCTCTTCCCGCCCTGACCCAGTGTATTAATGCCCAGTGTCTCACCCTCAGTACCTGCACTGTCCTCTCCCACTGCCTGACCCAGTTTACTAATGCCCAGTGGCCCACCCTCAGTACCTGCACTGTCCTCTCTCCCCGCCCTGACCCAGTGTACTAATGCCCAGTGTCTCACCCTCAGTACCTGCACTGTCCTTTCTCACCGCCCTGACCCAGTGTACTAATGCCCAGTGTCTCACACTCAGTACCTGCACTGTCCTCTCTCCCCGTACTAACCCAGTGTACTAATATCCAGTGTTTCACCCTCAGTACGTGCACTGTCCTCTCTCCCCGCACTAACCCAGTGTACTAATATCCAGTGTCTCACCCTCAGTACCTGCACTGTCCTCTCTCCCCGCCCTGACCCAGTGTACTAGAGCACAGTTTCTTACCCTCAGGACCTGCACTGTCCTCTCTCACCGCCCTGACGCAGTGTTCTAATGCCCAGTGTCTCAACCTCAGTACCTGCACTGTCCTCTCTCCCCGCCCTGACCCAGTGTACTAGAGCCCAGTGTCCCACCCTCGGTACCTGCACTGTCCTCTCTCCCCGCCCTAACACAGTGGACTTATGCCCAGTGTCTCACCCTCAGTACCTGCACTGTCCTCTCTCCCCGCCTGACCCACTGTACTAATGCCCAGTGGCCCACCCTCAGTACCTGCACTGTCCTCTCTCCCCGCCCTGACCCAGTGTACTAATGCCCAGTGGCTCACCCTCAGTACCTGCACTGTCCTCTCTCCTCGCCCTGACCCAGTGTACTAATGCCCAGTGGCCCACCCTCAGGACCTGCACTGTCCTCTCTCACCGCCCTGACGCAGTGTTCTAATGCCCAGTGTCTCACCCTCAGTACCTGCACTGTCCTCTCTCCCCGCCCTGACCCAGTGTACTAGAGCCCAGTGTCCCACCCTCGGTACCTGCACTGTCCTCTCTCCCCGCCCTAACGCAGTGTACTAGAGCACAGTGTCTCACCCTCAGTTCCTGCGCTGTCCTCTCTCCCCGCCTGACCCAGTGTACTAATGCCCAGTGGCCCACCCTCAGTACCTGCACTGTCCTCTCTCCCCGCCCTGACCCAGTGAACTAATGCCCAGTGTCTCACCCTCAGTACCTGCACTATCCTCTCTCCCCGCACTAACCCAGTGTACTAATATCCAGTGTCTCACCCTCAGTACCTGCACTGTCCTCTCTCCCCGCCCTGACCCAGTGTACTAATGCCCAGTGTCTCACCCTCAGTACCTGCACTGTCCTCTCTCCGCGCCCTGACCCAGTGTACTTGTGCCCAGTGTTCCACCCTCAGTACCTGCACTGTCCTCTCTACCCGCCCTGACCCAGTGTACTAGAACACAGTGTCTTACCCTCAGTACCTGCACTGTCCTCTCTCCCTGTCCTGACGCAGTGTACTCGTGCGCAGTGTCCCACCCTCAGTACCTGCACTGTCCTCTCTCACCGCCCTGACCCAGTGTACTCGTGCCCAGTGTCTCACCCGCAGTACCTGCACTGTCCTCTCTAACTGCCCTGACCCAGTGTACGATTGCCCAGTGTCCCACCCTCAATACCTGCACTGTCCTCTCTCCCCGCCCTGACGCAGTGTTCTAATAACCAGTGTCTCACCCTCAGTACCTGCACTGTCCTCTCTCCCCGCCCTGACCCAGTTTACTAGAGCCCAGTGTACCACCCTTAGTACCTGCACTGTCCTCTCTCCCTCCCCTGACCCAGTGTACTAGTGCCCAGTGTCTCACCCTCAGTACCTGCACTGTCCACTCTCCCTGCCCTGACCCAGTGTACTAGTGCCCAGTGTCTCACCCTCAGTACCTGCACTGTCCACTCTCCCTGCCCTGACCCAGTGTACTAATGCCCAGTGTCTCAACCTCAGATCCTTCACTGTCCTCTCTCCCCGCCCTGACCCAGTGTACAGGTGCCCAATGTCTCACCCTCAGTACCTGCACTGACCTCTCTTCCCGCCCTGACCCAATGGACTAGAGCCCAGTTTCTTACCCTCAGTACCTGCACTGTCCTCTCTCCCCGCCCTGACCCAGTGTGCTAATGCCCAGTGTCTCACACTCAGTACCTGCACTGTCCTCTCTTCCCGTCCTGAACCAGTGTACTAATGCCCAGTGTCTCACCCTCAGTACCTGCACTGTCCTCTCTCCCCGCCCAGACCCAGTGTACTAATTCCCAGTGTCTCACACTCAGTACCTGCACTGTCCTCTCTCCCCGCACTGACCCAGTGTACTAATGCCCAGTGTCTCACACTCAGTACCTGCACTGTCCTCTCTCCCCGCACTAACCCAGTGTAATAATATCCAGTGTTTCAACCTCAGTACGTACACTGTTCTCTCTCACCGCCCTGACGCAGTGTTCTAATGCCCAGAATCTCACCCTCAGTACCTGCACTGTCCTCTCTCCCCGCCCTGACCCAGTGTACTGGAGCCCAGTGTCAAACCCTCGTTACCTGCACTGTCCTCTCTCCCCGCCCTAACGCAGTGTCCAAATGCCCAGTGTCTCACCCTCAGTACCTGCACTGTTCTCTCTCCCCGCCCTGACCCAGTGTACTAATGCCCAGTGTCTCACCCTCAGTACCTGCACTGTCCTCTCTCCCCGCCCTGACCCAGTGTAATAATGCCCAGTGTCTCACACTCAGTACCTGCACTGTCCTCTCTTCCGCCCTGAACCAGTGTACTAATGCCCAGTGTCTCATGCTCAGTACCTGCACTGTCCTCTCTCACCGCCCTGACTCAGTGCACTAATGCCCAGTGTCTCACACTCAGTACCTGCACTGTCCTCTCTCCCCGCACTAACCCAGTGTACTAATATCCAGTGTTTCACCCTCAGTACCTGCACTGTCCTCTCTCCCCGCCCTGACCCAGTGTACTAGAGCCCAGTGTCCCACCCTCGGTACCTGCACTGTCCTCTCTCCCCGCCCTAACGCAGTGTACTAGAGCACAGTGTCTCACCCTCAGTACCTGCACTGTCCTCTCTCCCCGCCTGACCCAGTGTACTAATGCCCAGTGGCCCACCCTCAGTACCTGCACTGTCCTCTCTGCCCGCCCTGACCCAGTGTATTAATGCCCAGTGTCTCACCCTCAGTACCTGCACTGTCCTCTCTTCCCGCCCTGACCCAGTGTATTAATGCCCAGTGTCTCACCCTCAGTACCTGCACTGTCCTCTCTCCCCGCCCTGACCCAGTGTACTAATGCCCAGTGTCTCACGCTCAGTACCTGCACTGTCCTCTCTCCCTGCCTGACCCAGTTTACTAATGCCCAGTGGCCCACCCTCAGTACCTGCACTGTCCTCTCTCCCCGCCCTGACCCAGTGTACTAATGCCCAGTGTCTCACCCTCAGTACCTGCACTGTCCTCTCTCACCGCCCTGACCCAGTGTACTAATGCCCAGTATCTCACACTCAGTACCTGCACTGTCCTCTCTCCCCGTACTAACCCAGTGTACTAATAGCCAGTGCTTCACCCTCAGTACCTGCACTGTCCTCTCTCCCCGCACTAACCCAGTGTACTAATATCCAGTGTCTCACCCTCAGTACCTGCACTGTCCTCTCTCCCCGCCCTGACCCAGTGTACTAGTGCCCAGTGTCTCACCCTCAGTACCTGCACTGTCCTCTCTCCCTGCCCTGACCCAGTGTACTAATGCCCAGTGGCCCACCCTCAGTACCTGCACTGTCCTCTCTGCCCGCCCTGACCCAGTGTATTAATGCCCAGTGTCTCACCCTCAGTACCTGCACTGTCCTCTCTTCCCGCCCTGACCCAGTGTATTAATGCCCAGTGTCTCACCCTCAGTACCTGCACTGTCCTCTCTCCCTGCCTGACCCAGTTTACTAATGCCCAGTGGCCCACCCTCAGTACCTGCACTGTCCTCTCTCCCCGCCCTGACCCAGTGTACTAATGCCCAGTGTCTCACCCTCAGTACCTGCACTGTCCTTTCTCACCGCCCTGACCCAGTGTACTAATGCCCAGTGTCTCACACTCAGTACCTGCACTGTCCTCTCTCCCCGTACTAACCCAGTGTACTAATAGCCAGTGCTTCACCCTCAGTACCTGCACTGTCCTCTCTCCCCGCACTAACCCAGTGTACTAATATCCAGTGTCTCACCCTCAGTACCTGCACTGTCCTCTCTCCCCGCCCTGACCCAGTGTACTAGTGCCCAGTGTCTCACCCTCAGTACCTGCACTGTCCTCTCTCCCTGCCCTGACCCAGTGTACTAATGCCCAGTGGCCCACCCTCAGTACCTGCACTGTCCTCTCTGCCCGCCCTGACCCAGTGTATTAATGCCCAGTGTCTCACCCTCAGTACCTGCACTGTCCTCTCTTCCCGCCCTGACCCAGTGTATTAATGCCCAGTGTCTCACCCTCAGTACCTGCACTGTCCTCTCTCCCTGCCCTGACCCAGTGTACTAATGCCCAGTGGCCCACCCTCAGTACCTGCACTGTCCTCTCTGCCCGCCCTGACCCAGTGTATTAATGCCCAGTGTCTCACCCTCAGTACCTGCACTGTCCTCTCTTCCCGCCCTGACCCAGTGTATTAATGCCCAGTGTCTCACCCTCAGTACCTGCACTGTCCTCTCTCCCTGCCTGACCCAGTTTACTAATGCCCAGTGGCCCACCCTCAGTACCTGCACTGTCCTCTCTCCCCGCCCTGACCCAGTGTACTAATGCCCAGTGTCTCACCCTCAGTACCTGCACTGTCCTTTCTCACCGCCCTGACCCAGTGTACTAATGCCCAGTGTCTCACACTCAGTACCTGCACTGTCCTCTCTCCCCGTACTAACCCAGTGTACTAATATCCAGTGTTTCACCCTCAGTACGTGCACTGTCCTCTCTCCCCGCACTAACCCAGTGTACTAATATCCAGTGTCTCACCCTCAGTACCTGCACTGTCCTCTCTCCCCGCCCTGACCCAGTGTACTAGAGCACAGTTTCTTACCCTCAGGACCTGCACTGTCCTCTCTCACCGCCCTGACGCAGTGTTCTAATGCCCAGTGTCTCAACCTCAGTACCTGCACTGTCCTCTCTCCCCGCCCTGACCCAGTGTACTAGAGCCCAGTGTCCCACCCTCGGTACCTGCACTGTCCTCTCTCCCCGCCCTAACACAGTGGACTTATGCCCAGTGTCTCACCCTCAGTACCTGCACTGTCCTCTCTCACCGCCTGACCCACTGTACTAATGCCCAGTGGCCCACCCTCAGTACCTGCACTGTCCTCTCTCCCCGCCCTGACCCAGTGTACTAATGCCCAGTGGCCCACCCTCAGTACCTGCACTGTCCTCTCTCCTCGCCCTGACCCAGTGTACTAATGCCCAGTGGCCCACCCTCAGGACCTGCACTGTCCTCTCTCACCGCCCTGACGCAGTGTTCTAATGCCCAGTGTCTCACCCTCAGTACCTGCACTGTCCTCTCTCCCCGCCCTGACCCAGTGTACTAGAGCCCAGTGTCCCACCCTCGGTACCTGCACTGTCCTCTCTCCCCGCCCTAACGCAGTGTACTAGAGCACAGTGTCTCACCCTCAGTTCCTGCGCTGTCCTCTCTCCCCGCCTGACCCAGTGTACTAATGCCCAGTGGCCCATCCTCAGTACCTGCACTGTCCTCTCTCCCCGCCCTGACCCAGTGAACTAATGCCCAGTGTCTCACCCTCAGTACCTGCACTATCCTCTCTCCCCGCACTAACCCAGTGTACTAATATCCAGTGTCTCACCCTCAGTACCTGCACTGTCCTCTCTCCCCGCCCTGACCCAGTGTACTAATGCCCAGTGTCTCACACTCAGTACCTGCACTGTCCTCTCTCCCCGCCTGACCCAGTGTACTAATTCCCAGTGTCCCACCCTCAGTACCTGCACTGTCCTCTCTCACCGCCCTGACCCAGTGTACTAATGCCCAGTGTTTCACCGTCAGTACCTGCACTGACCTCTCTCGCCACTCAGACCCAGTGTTCTAGTGCCCAGTGTCCCACCCTCAGTACCTGCACTGTCATCTCTCCCCTCCCTGACCCAGTGTACTAATATCCAGTGTCTCACCCTCAGTACCTGCACTGTCCTCTCTCACCGCCCTGACCCAGTGTACTAATGCCCAGTGTCTCACACTCAGTACCTGCACTGTCCTCTCTCCCCGCCCTGACCCAGTGAACTAATGCCCAGTGTCTCACCCTCAGTACCTGCACTATCCTCTCTCCCCGCACTAACCCAGTGTACTAATATCCAGTGTCTCACCCTCAGTACCTGCACTGTCCTCTCTCCCCGCCCTGACCCAATGTACTAGAGCACATTGTCTTACCCTCAGTACCTGCACTGTCCTCTCTCCCCGCCCTGACCCAATGTACTAATGCCCAGTGTCCCACCCTCAGTACCTGCACTGTCCTCTCTCACCGCCCTGACCCAGTGTACTAATGCCCAGTGTTTCACCGTCAGTACCTGCACTGACCTCTCTCGCCACTCAGACCCAGTGTTCTAGTGCCCAGTGTCCCACCCTCAGTACCTGCACTGTCATCTCTCCCCTCCCTGACCCAGTGTACTAATTCCCAGTGTCTCACACTCAGTACCTGCACTGTCCTCTCTTCCCGTCCTGACCCAGTGTACTAATGCCCAGTTTCTCACACTCAGTACCTGCACTGTCCTCTCTCACCGCCCTGACCCAGTGCACTAATGCCCAGTGTCTCACACTCAGTACCTGCACTGTCCTCTCTCCCCGCACTAACCCAGTGTACTAATATCCAGTGTTTCACCCTCAGTACCTGCACTGTCCTCTCTCCCCGCCCTGACCCAGTGCACTAGAGCCCAGTGTCCCACCCTCGGTACCTGCACTGTCCTCTCTCCCCGCCCTAACGCAGTGTACTAGAGCACAGTGTCTCACCCTCAGTACCTGCACTGTCCTCTCTCCCCGCCTGACCCAGTGTACTAATGCCCAGTGGCCCACCCTCAGTACCTGCACTGTCCTCTCTGCCCGCCCTGACCCAGTGTATTAATGCCCAGTGTCTCACCCTCAGTACCTGCACTGTCCTCTCTTCCCGCCCTGACCCAGTGTATTAATGCCCAGTGTCTCACCCTCAGTACCTGCACTGTCCTCTCTCCCCGCCCTGACCCAGTGTACTAATGCCCAGTGTCTCACGCTCAGTACCTGCACTGTCCTCTCTCCCTGCCTGACCCAGTTTACTAATGCCCAGTGGCCCACCCTCAGTACCTGCACTGTCCTCTCTCCCCGCCCTGACCCAGTGTACTAATGCCCAGTGTCTCACCCTCAGTACCTGCACTGTCCTCTCTCACCGCCCTGACCCAGTGTACTAATGCCCAGTATCTCACACTCAGTACCTGCACTGTCCTCTCTCCCCGTACTAACCCAGTGTACTAATAGCCAGTGCTTCACCCTCAGTACCTGCACTGTCCTCTCTCCCCGCACTAACCCAGTGTACTAATATCCAGTGTCTCACCCTCAGTACCTGCACTGTCCTCTCTCCCCGCCCTGACCCAGTGTACTAGTGCCCAGTGTCTCACCCTCAGTACCTGCACTGTCCTCTCTCCCTGCCCTGACCCAGTGTACTAATGCCCAGTGGCCCACCCTCAGTACCTGCACTGTCCTCTCTGCCCGCCCTGACCCAGTGTATTAATGCCCAGTGTCTCACCCTCAGTACCTGCACTGTCCTCTCTTCCCGCCCTGACCCAGTGTATTAATGCCCAGTGTCTCACCCTCAGTACCTGCACTGTCCTCTCTCCCTGCCTGACCCAGTTTACTAATGCCCAGTGGCCCACCCTCAGTACCTGCACTGTCCTCTCTCCCCGCCCTGACCCAGTGTACTAATGCCCAGTGTCTCACCCTCAGTACCTGCACTGTCCTTTCTCACCGCCCTGACCCAGTGTACTAATGCCCAGTGTCTCACACTCAGTACCTGCACTGTCCTCTCTCCCCGTACTAACCCAGTGTACTAATAGCCAGTGCTTCACCCTCAGTACCTGCACTGTCCTCTCTCCCCGCACTAACCCAGTGTACTAATATCCAGTGTCTCACCCTCAGTACCTGCACTGTCCTCTCTCCCCGCCCTGACCCAGTGTACTAGTGCCCAGTGTCTCACCCTCAGTACCTGCACTGTCCTCTCTCCCTGCCCTGACCCAGTGTACTAATGCCCAGTGGCCCACCCTCAGTACCTGCACTGTCCTCTCTGCCCGCCCTGACCCAGTGTATTAATGCCCAGTGTCTCACCCTCAGTACCTGCACTGTCCTCTCTTCCCGCCCTGACCCAGTGTATTAATGCCCAGTGTCTCACCCTCAGTACCTGCACTGTCCTCTCTCCCTGCCCTGACCCAGTGTACTAATGCCCAGTGGCCCACCCTCAGTACCTGCACTGTCCTCTCTGCCCGCCCTGACCCAGTGTATTAATGCCCAGTGGCTCACCCTCAGTACCTGCACTGTCCTCTCTTCCCGCCCTGACCCAGTGTATTAATGCCCAGTGTCTCACCCTCAGTACCTGCACTGTCCTCTCTCCCTGCCTGACCCAGTTTACTAATGCCCAGTGGCCCACCCTCAGTACCTGCACTGTCCTCTCTCCCCGCCCTGACCCAGTGTACTAATGCCCAGTGTCTCACCCTCAGTACCTGCACTGTCCTTTCTCACCGCCCTGACCCAGTGTACTAATGCCCAGTGTCTCACACTCAGTACCTGCACTGTCCTCTCTCCCCGTACTAACCCAGTGTACTAATATCCAGTGTTTCACCCTCAGTACGTGCACTGTCCTCTCTCCCCGCACTAACCCAGTGTACTAATATCCAGTGTCTCACCCTCAGTACCTGCACTGTCCTCTCTCCCCGCCCTGACCCAGTGTACTAGAGCACAGTTTCTTACCCTCAGGACCTGCACTGTCCTCTCTCACCGCCCTGACGCAGTGTTCTAATGCCCAGTGTCTCAACCTCAGTACCTGCACTGTCCTCTCTCCCCGCCCTGACCCAGTGTACTAGAGCCCAGTGTCCCACCCTCGGTACCTGCACTGTCCTCTCTCCCCGCCCTAACACAGTGGACTTATGCCCAGTGTCTCACCCTCAGTACCTGCACTGTCCTCTCTCCCCGCCTGACCCACTGTACTAATGCCCAGTGGCCCACCCTCAGTACCTGCACTGTCCTCTCTCCCCGCCCTGACCCAGTGTACTAATGCCCAGTGGCCCACCCTCAGTACCTGCACTGTCCTCTCTCCTCGCCCTGACCCAGTGTACTAATGCCCAGTGGCCCACCCTCAGGACCTGCACTGTCCTCTCTCACCGCCCTGACGCAGTGTTCTAATGCCCAGTGTCTCACCCTCAGTACCTGCACTGTCCTCTCTCCCCGCCCTGACCCAGTGTACTAGAGCCCAGTGTCCCACCCTCGGTACCTGCACTGTCCTCTCTCCCCGCCCTAACGCAGTGTACTAGAGCACAGTGTCTCACCCTCAGTTCCTGCGCTGTCCTCTCTCCCCGCCTGACCCAGTGTACTAATGCCCAGTGGCCCATCCTCAGTACCTGCACTGTCCTCTCTCCCCGCCCTGACCCAGTGAACTAATGCCCAGTGTCTCACCCTCAGTACCTGCACTATCCTCTCTCCCCGCACTAACCCAGTGTACTAATATCCAGTGTCTCACCCTCAGTACCTGCACTGTCCTCTCTCCCCGCCCTGACCCAGTGTACTAATGCCCAGTGTCTCACACTCAGTACCTGCACTGTCCTCTCTCCCCGCCTGACCCAGTGTACTAATTCCCAGTGTCCCACCCTCAGTACCTGCACTGTCCTATCTCCCCGCCCTGACCCAGTGTACTAATGTCCAGTGTCTCACACTCAGTACCTGCACTGTCCTCTCTTCCCGCCCTGAACCAGTGTACTAATGCCCAGTGTCCCACCCTCAGTACCTGCACTGTCCTCTCTCCCCGCCCTGACCCAGTGTACTCGTGCCCAGTGTCCCACCCTCAGTACCTGCACTGTCCTCTCTCTCCGCCCTGACCCAATGTACTAGAGCACAGTGTCTTACCCTCAGTGCCTGCACTGTCCTCTCTCCCCGCCCTTACCCAGTGAACTCATGTCCAGTGTCCCACCCTCAGTACCTGCACTGTCCTCTCTCCCCGCCCTAACGCAGTGTACTAATGCCCAGTGTCTCACCCTTAGTACCTGCACTGTGCTCTCTCCCCGCCCTGACCCAGTGTACTATTGCCCAGTGTCCCACTCTCAGTACCTGCAGTGTCTTCTGCCCCCGCCCTGACCCAGTGTACAAATGCCCATTGTCTCACCCTCAGTACCTGCACTGTCCTCTCTCACCGCCCTGACGCAATGTTCTAATGCCCAGTGTCTCACCCTCAGTACCTTTACTGTCCTCTCTCCCCGCCCTGACCCAGTGTACTAGAGCACAGTGTCTTACCCTCAGTACCTGCACTGTCCTCTCTCCCCGCCCTGACCCAGTGTACCAATGCCCAGTGTCTCACCCTCAGTATCTGCACTGTCCTCTCTCCCCGCCCTGACCCAGTGTACTAATGCCCAGTGTCTCACACTCAGTACCTGCACTGTCCTCTCTTCCCGCCCTGAACCAGTGTACTCGTGCCCAGTGTCCCACCCTCAGTACCTGCACTGTACTCTCTCACCGCCCTGACCCAGTGTACTAGTACCCAGCGTCTCACCCTCAGTACCTGCACTGTCCTCTTTCACCGCCCTGACCCAGTGTACTATTGCCCAGTGTCCCACACTCAGTACCTGCACTGTCTTCTGTCTCCGCCCTGACCCAGTGTATTATTGCGGAGGGTATCAACCTCAGTACCTGCACTGTCCTCTCTCCCCGCCCTGACGCAGTGTTCTAATGCCCAATGTCTCACCCTCAGTACCTGCACTGTCCTCTCTCCCCGCCCTGACGCAGTGTTCTAATGCCCAGTGTCTCACCCTCAGTACCTGCACTGTCCTCTCTCCCCGCCCTGACGCAGTGAACTAGAGCCCAGTGTCCCACCCTCGGTACCTGCACTGTCCTCTCTCCCCGCCCTAACGCAGTGTACCAATGCCCAGTGTCTCACCCTCAGTACCTGCACTGTCCTCTCTCCCCGCCCTGACGCAGTGAACTAGAGCCCAGTGTCCCACCCTCGGTACCTGCACTGTCCTCTCTCCCCGCCTGACCCAGTGTACTAATGCCCTGTGTCCCACCCTCAGTACCTGCACTGTCCTCTCTCCCCGAACTGACCCAGTGTACTAATGCCCAGTGTCTCACCCTCAGTACCTGCACTGTCCTCTCTCCCCGCCCTGAACCAATGTACTAATGCCCAGTGTCCCACCCTCAGTACCTGCACTGTCCTCTCTCCCCGCCCTAACGCAGTGTACTAATGCCCAGTGTCCCACCCTCAGTACCTGCACTGTCCTCTCTTCCAGCCCTGACCCAGTGTACTAATGCCCAGTATCCCACCCTCAGTACCTGCACTGTCCTCTCACCCCGCCCTGACCCAGTGTACTAATGCCCAGTGTCCCAACCTCAGTACCTGCACTGTCCTCTCTCACCGCCCTGACCCAATGTACTAGTGCCCAGTGTCTCACCCTCAGTACCTGCACTGTCCTCTCTCCCCGCCCTAACGCAGTGTACTAATGCCCAGTGTCCCAACCTCAGTACCTGCACTGTCCTCTCTCACCGCCCTGACCCAATGTACTAGAGCCTAGTTTCTCACCCTCAGTACCTGCACTGTCCTCTCTCCCCGCCCTGACCCAGTGTACTAGAGCCCAGTGTACCACCCTCGGTACCTGCACTGTCCTCTCTCACCGCCCTACCCAGATTATTCGTGCCCAGTGTCTCACCCTCAGTACTTGCACTGATCGCTCTCCCCGCCCTGACCCAGTGCACTAATGCCCAGTGTCTCACCCTCAGTACCTGCACTGTCCTCTCTCCGCGCCCTGACCCAGTGTACTAGAACCCAGTGTCCCACCCTCGGTACCTGCACTGTCCTCTCTCCCCGCCCTGACCCAGTGTACTCGTGCCCAGTGTCTCACCCTCAGTACCTGCACTGTCCTCTCTCCCCGCCCTGACCCAGTGTACGAGAGCACAGTGTCTTACCCTCAGTACCTGCACTGTCCTCTCTCCCCGCCCTTACCCAGTGTACTCGTGCCCAGTGTCCCAACCTCAGTACCTGCACTGTCCTCTCTCACCGCTCTGACCCAATGTACTAGAGCCTAGTGTCCCACCCTCGTTACCTGCACTGTCCTCTCTCCCCGCCCTAACGCAGTGTACTAATGCCCAGTCTCCCACCCTCAGTACCTGCACAGTCCTCTCTCACCGCCCTGACTCAGTGTACTAATGCCCAGTGTCCCACCCTCAGTGCCTGCACTGTCCTCTCTCCCCGCCCAGACCCAGTGTACTAATGCCCAGTGTCTCACCCTCAGTATCTGCACTGTCCTCTCTTCCCGCCCTGACCCAGTGTACTCGTGCCCAGTGTCCCACCCTCAGTACCTGAACTGTCCTCTCTCCCCGCCCTGACCCAGTGAACTAGAGCCTATTGTCCCACCCTCGATACCTGCACTGACCTCTCTCCCCGCCCTGACCCAGTGTACTAATGCCCAGTGTCTCACCCTCAGTACCTGCACTGTCCTCTCTCTCCGCCCTGAACCAATGTACTAATGCCCAGTGTCTCACCCTCAGTACCTGCACTGTCCTCTCTCCCCGCCCTGACCCAGTGTACTAGAGCCCAGTGTCCCACCCTCGTTACCTGCACTGTCCTCTCTCCCCGCCCTAACGCAGTGTACTAATGCCCAGTGTCCCACCCTCAGTACCTGCACTGTGCTCTCTTCCAGCCCTGACCCAGTGTACTAATTCCCAGTGTCCCACCCTCAGTAACTGCACTGTCTTCTGTCTCCGCCCTGACCCAGTGTATTATTGCCCAGGTTATCAACCTCAGTACCTGCACTGTCCTCTCTCCCCGCCCTGACGCAGTTATCTAATGCCCAGTGTCTCACCCTCAGTACCTGCACTGTACTCTCTCCCCGCCCTGACCCAGTGTTCTCGTGCCGAGTGTCTCACCCTCAGTACCTGCACTGTCCTCTCTCCACGCCCTAACGCAGTGCATGAATGCCCAGTGTCTCACCCTCAGTACCTGCACTGTCCTCTCTCACCGCCCTGACCCAGGGTACTATTGCCCAGTATCCAACCCTCAGTAACTGCACTGTCCTCTCTTCCAGCCCTGACCCAGTGTACTAATGCCCAGTGTCTCACCCTCAGTACCTGCACTGTCCTCCCTCCACGCCCTAATGCAGTGTACGAATGCCCAGTGTCCCACCCTCAGTACCTGCACTGTCCTTTCTTCCAGCCCTGACCCAGTGAACTAATGCCCAGTGTCCCACACTCAGACCCTGCACTGTCCTCTCTCCCCACCCTGACCCAGTGGACTAGTGCCCAGTGTCTCACCCTCAGTACCTGCACTTTCCTCTCTCCCCGCCCTGACCCAGTGTACGAGAGCACAGTGTCTTACCCTCAGTACCTGCACTGTCCTCTCTCCCCGCCCTTACCCAGTGTACTCGTGCCCAGTGTCTCACCCTCAGTACCTGCACTGTCCTCTCTCCCCGCCCTGACCCAGTGTACTGGAGCCTAGTTTCTCACCCTCAGTACCTGCACTGTCCTCTCTCCCCGCCCTGACCCAGTGCACTAATGCCCAGTGTCTCACCCTCAGTATCTGCACTGTCCTCTTTCCCCGCTCAGACCCAGTGTAATAGAGCCTAGTTTCTCACACTCAGTACCTGCACTGTCCTCTCTCCCCGCCCTGACCCAGTGTACTGGAGCCTAGTTTCTCACCCTCAGGACCTGCACTGTCCTCTCTCCCCGCCCTGGCCCAGTGTACGAGAGCCCAGTTTCTCACCCTCAGTACCTGCACTGTCCTCTCTTCCCGCCATGAACCAGTGTCCTAATGCCCAGTGTCCCACCCTCAGTACCTGCACTGTCCTCTCTCACCGCCCTGACCCAGTGTTCTAATGCCCAGTGTATCACCCTCAGTACCTGCACTGTCGTCTCTCCCCGCCCTGACCCAGTGTAATAGAGCCCTGTGTCTCACCCTCAGTAGCTGCACTGTCCTCTCTCCCCGCCCTGACCCAATGTACTAGAGCACATTGTCTTACCCTCAGTACCTGCACTGTCCTCTCTCCCCGCCCTGACCCAATGTACTAATGCCCAGTGTCCCACCCTCAGTACCTGCACTGTCCTCTCTCACCGCCCTGACCCAGTGTACTAATGCCCAGTGTTTCACCGTCAGTACCTGCACTGACCTCTCTCGCCACTCAGACCCAGTGTTCTAGTGCCCAGTGTCCCACCCTCAGTACCTGCACTGTCATCTCTCCCCTCCCTGACCCAGTGTACTAATTCCCAGTGTCTCACACTCAGTACCTGCACTGTCCTCTCTTCCCGTCCTGACCCAGTGTACTAATGCCCAGTTTCTCACACTCAGTACCTGCACTGTCCTCTCTCACCGCCCTGACCCAGTGCACTAATGCCCAGTGTCTCACACTCAGTACCTGCACTGTCCTCTCTCCCCGCACTAACCCAGTGTACTAATATCCAGTGTTTCACCCTCAGTACCTGCACTGTCCTCTCTCCCCGCCCTGACCCAGTGCACTAGAGCCCAGTGTCCCACCCTCGGTACCTGCACTGTCCTCTCTCCCCGCCCTAACGCAGTGTACTAGAGCACAGTGTCTCACCCTCAGTACCTGCACTGTCCTCTCTCCCCGCCTGACCCAGTGTACTAATGCCCAGTGGCCCACCCTCAGTACCTGCACTGTCCTCTCTGCCCGCCCTGACCCAGTGTATTAATGCCCAGTGTCTCACCCTCAGTACCTGCACTGTCCTCTCTTCCCGCCCTGACCCAGTGTATTAATGCCCAGTGTCTCACCCTCAGTACCTGCACTGTCCTCTCTCCCCGCCCTGACCCAGTGTACTAATGCCCAGTGTCTCACGCTCAGTACCTGCACTGTCCTCTCTCCCTGCCTGACCCAGTTTACTAATGCCCAGTGGCCCACCCTCAGTACCTGCACTGTCCTCTCTCCCCGCCCTGACCCAGTGTACTAATGCCCAGTGTCTCACCCTCAGTACCTGCACTGTCCTCTCTCACCGCCCTGACCCAGTGTACTAATGCCCAGTGTCTCACACTCAGTACCTGCACTGTCCTCTCTCCCCGTACTAACCCAGTGTACTAATATCCAGTGTTTCATCCTCAGTACCTGCACTGTCCTCTCTCCCCGCACTAACCCAGTGTACTAATATCCAGTGTCTCACCCTCAGTACCTGCACTGTCCTCTCTCCCCGCCCTGACCCAGTGTACTAATGCCCAGTGGCCCACCTTCAGTACCTGCACTGTCCTCTCTGCCCGCCCTGACCCAGTGTATTAATGCCCAGTGTCTTACCCTCAGTACCTGCACTGTCCTCTCTTCCCGCCCTGACCCAGTGTATTAATGCCCAGTGTCTCACCCTCAGTACCTGCACTGTCCTCTCTCCCTGCCTGACCCAGTTTACTAATGCCCAGTGGCCCACCCTCAGTACCTGCACTGTCCTCTCTCCCCGCCCTGACCCAGTGTACTAGTGCCCAGAGTCTCACCCTCAGTACCTGCACTGTCCTCTCTCCCTGCCCTGACCCAGTGTACTAATGCCCAGTGGCCCACCCTCAGTACCTGCACTGTCCTCTCTGCCCGCCCTGACCCAGTGTATTAATGCCCAGTGTCTCACCCTCAGTACCTGCACTGTCCTCTCTCACCGCCCTGACCCAGTGTACTAATGCCCAGTGTCTCACACTCAGTACCTGCACTGTCCTCTCTCCCCGTACTAACCCAGTGTACTAATATCCAGTGTTTCACCCTCAGTACGTGCACTGTCCTCTCTCCCCGCACTAACCCAGTGTACTAATATCCAGTGTCTCACCCTCAGTACCTGCACTGTCCTCTCTCCCCGCCCTGACCCAGTGTACTAGAGCACAGTTTCTTAGCCTCAGGACCTGCACTGTCCTCTCTCACCGCCCTGACGCAGTGTTCTAATGCCCAGTGTCTCAACCTCAGTACCTGCACTGTCCTCTCTCCCCGGCCTGACCCAGTGTACTAGAGCCCAGTGTCCCACCCTCGGTACCTGCACTGTCCTCTCTCCCCGCCCTAACACAGTGGACTTATGCCCAGTGTCTCACCCTCAGTACCTGCACTGTCCTCTCTCCCCGCCTGACCCACTGTACTAATGCCCAGTGGCCCACCCTCAGTACCTGCACTGTCCTCTCTCCCCGCCCTGACCCAGTGTACTAATGCCCAGTGGCCCACCCTCAGTACCTGCACTGTCCTCTCTCCTCGCCCTGACCCAGTGTACTAATGCCCAGTGGCCCACCCTCAGGACCTGGACTGTCCTCTCTCACCGCCCTGACGCAGTGTTCTAATGCCCAGTGTCTCACCCTCAGTACCTGCACTGTCCTCTCTCCCCGCCCTGACCCAGTGTACTAGAGCCCAGTGTCCCACCCTCGGTACCTGCACTGTCCTCTCTCCCCGCCCTAACGCAGTGTACTAGAGCACAGTGTCTCACCCTCAGTTCCTGCGCTGTCCTCTCTCCCCGCCTGACCCAGTGTACTAATGCCCAGTGGCCCACCCTCAGTACCTGCACTGTCCTCTCTCCCCGCCCTGACCCAGTGTACTAATGCCCAGTGTCTCACCCTCAGTACCTGCACTATCCTCTCTCCCCGCACTAACCCAGTGTACTAATATCCAGTGTCCCACCCTCAGTACCTGCACTGTCCTATCTCCCCGCCCTGACCCAGTGTACTAATGCCCAGTGTCTCACACTCAGTACCTGCACTGTCCTCTCTTCCCGCCCTGAACCAGTGTACTCGTGCCCAGTGTCCCACCCTCAGTACCTGCACTGTCCTCTCTCTCCGCCCTGACCCAATGTACTAGAGCACAGTGTCTTACCCTCAGTGCCTGCACTGTCCTCTCTCCCCGCCCTTACCCAGTGAACTCATGCCCAGTGTCCCACCCTCAGTACCTGCACTGTCCTCTCTCCCCGCCCTAACGCAGTGTACTAATGCCCAGTGTCTCACCCTTAGTACCTGCACTGTGCTCTCTCCCCGCCCTGACCCAGTGTACTATTGCCCAGTGTCCCACTCTCAGTACCTGCAGTGTCTTCTGCCCCCGCCCTGACCCAGTGTACAAATGCCCATTGTGTCACCCTCAGTACCTGCACTGTCCTCTCTCCCCGCCCTGACGCAATGTTCTAATGCCCAGTGTCTCACCCTCAGTACCTTTACTGTCCTCTCTCCCCGCCCTGACCCAGTGTACTAGAGCACAGTGTCTTACCCTCAGTACCTGCACTGTCCTCTCTCCCCGCCCTGACCCAGTGTACCAATGCCCAGTGTCTCACCCTCAGTATCTGCACTGTCCTCTCTTCCCGCCCTGACCCAGTGTACTAATGCCCAGTGTCTCACACTCAGTACCTGCACTGTCCTCTCTTCCCGCCTGAACCAGTGTACTCGTGCCCAGTGTCCCACCCTCAGTACCTGCACTGTCCTCTCTCACCGCCCTGACCCAGTGTACTAGTACCCAGCGTCTCACCCTCAGTACCTGCACTGTCCTCTTTCACCGCCCTGACCCAGTGTACTATTGCCCAGTGTCCCACACTCAGTACCTGCACTGTCTTCTGTCTCCGCCCTGACCCAGTGTATTATTGCGGAGGGTATCAACCTCAGTACCTGCACTGTCCTCTCTCCCCGCCCTGACGCAGTGTTCTAATGCCCAATGTCTCACCCTCAGTACCTGCACTGTCCTCTCTCCCCGCCCTGACGCAGTGTTCTAATGCCCAGTGTCTCACCCTCAGTACCTGCACTGTCCTCTCTCCCCGCCCTGACGCAGTGAACTAGAGCCCAGTGTCCCACCCTCGGTACCTGCACTGTCCTCTCTCCCCGCCTGACCCAGTGTACTAATGCCCTGTGTCCCACCCTCAGTACCTGCACTGTCCTCTCTCCCCGAACTGACCCAGTGTACTAATGCCCAGTGTCTCACCCTCAGTACCTGCACTGTCCTCTCTCCCCGCCCTGAACCAATGTACTAATGCCCAGTGTTCCACCCTCAGTACCTGCACTGTCCTCTCTCCCCGCCCTAACGCAGTGTACTAATGCCCAGTGTCCCACCCTCAGTACCTGCACTGTCCTCTCTTCCAGCCCTGACCCAGTGTACTAATGCCCAGTATCCCACCCTCAGTACCTGCACTGTCCTCTCACCCCGCCCTGACCCAGTGTACTAATGCCCAGTGTCCCAACCTCAGGACCTGCAATGTCCTCTCTCACCGCCCTGACCCAATGTACTAGTGCCCAGTGTCTCACCCTCAGTACCTGCACTGTCCTCTCTCCCCGCCCTAACGCAGTGTACTAATGCCCAGTGTCCCAACCTCAGTACCTGCACTGTCCTCTCTCACCGCCCTGACCCAATGTACTAGTGCCCAGTGTCTCACCCTCAGTACCTGCACTGTCCTCTCTTCCAGCCCTGACCCAGTGCACTAATGCCCAGTGTCTCACCCTCAGTACCTGCACTGTCCTCTCTCCCCGCCCTGACCCAGTGTACTAGAGCCTAGTTTCTCACCCTCAGTACCTGCACTGTCCTCTCTCCCCGCCCTGACCCAGTGTACTAGAGCCCAGTGTACCACCCTCGGTACCTGCACTGTCCTCTCTCACCGCCCTACCCAGATTATTCGTGCCCAGTGTCTCACCCTCAGTACTTGCACTGATCGCTCTCCCCGCCCTGACCCAGTGTACTTGAGCCCAGTGTCCCACCCTCGGTACCTGCACTGTCCTCTCTCCCCGCCCTAACGCAGTGTACTTATGCCCAGTGTCCCACCGTCAGGACCTGCACTGTCCTCTCTTCCAGTCCTGACCCAGTGCACTAATGCCCAGTGTCTCACCCTCAGTACCTGCACTGTCCTCTCTCCGCGCCCTGACCCAGTGTACTAGAACCCAGTGTCCCACCCTCGGTACCTGCACTGTCCTCTCTCCCCGCCCTGACCCAGTGAACTAGAGCCCAGTGTCTCACCCTCAGTACCTGCACTTTCCTCTCTCCCCGCCCTGACCCAGTGTACGAGAGCACAGTGTCTTACCCTCAGTACCTGCACTGTCCTCTCTCCCCGCCCTTACCCAGTGTACTCGTGCCCAGTGTCCCAACCTCAGTACCTGCACTGTCCTCTCTCACCGCCCTGACCCAATGTACTGGAGCCTAGTGTCCCACCCTCGTTACCTGCACTGTCCTCTCTCCCCGCCCTAACGCAGTGTACTAATGCCCAGTCTCCCACCCTCAGTACCTGCACAGTCCTCTCTCACCGCCCTGACTCAGTGTACTAATGCCCAGTGTCCCACCCTCAGTGCCTGCACTGTCCTCTCTCCCCGCCCAGACCCAGTGTACTAATGCCCAGTGTCTCACCCTCAGTATCTGCACTGTCCTCTCTTCCCGCCCTGACCCAGTGTACTCGTGCCCAGTGTCCCACCCTCAGTACCTGCACTGTCCTCTCTCCCCGCCCTGACCCAGTGAACTAGAGCCTATTGTCCCACCCTCGATACCTGCACTGACCTCTCTCCCCGCCCTGACCCAGTGTACTAATGCCCAGTGTCTCACCCTCAGTACCTGCACTGTCCTCTCTCCCCGCCCTGACCCAGTGTACTAGAGCCCAGTGTCCCACCCTCGTTACCTGCACTGTCCTCTCTCCCCGCCCTAACGCAATGTACTAATGCCCAGTGTCCCACCCTCAGTACCTGCACTGTGCTCTCTTCCAGCCCTGACCCAGTGTACTAATTCCCAGTGTCTCACCCTCAGTATCTGCACTGTCTCTCTCCTCGCCCTGAACCAGTGTACTCGTGCCCAGTGTCCCACCCTCAGTACCTGCACTGTCCTCTATCACCGCCCTGACCCAGTGTACTTGTGCCCAGTGTCTCACCCTCATTACCTGCACTGTCCTCTCTCACCGCCCTGACCCAGTGTACAATTGCCCAGTGTCCCACCCTCAGTAACTGCACTGTCCTCTATCACCGCCCTGACGCAGTTATCTAATGCCCAGTGTCTCACCCTCAGTACCTGCACTGTACTCTCTCCCCGCCCTGACCCAGTGTTCTCGTGCCGAGTGTCTCACCCTCAGTACCTGCACTGTCCTCTCTCCACGCCCTAACGCAGTGCATGAATGCCCAGTGTCTCACCCTCAGTACCTGCACTGTCCTCTCTCACCGCCCTGACCCAGGGTACTATTGCCCAGTATCCAACCCTCAGTAACTGCACTGTCCTCTCTTCCAGCCCTGACCCAGTGTACTAATGCCCAGTGTCTCACCCTCAGTACCTGCACTGTCCTCCCTCCACGCCCTAATGCAGTGTACGAATGCCCAGTGTCCCACCCTCAGTACCTGCACTGTCCTTTCTTCCAGCCCTGACCCAGTGAACTAATGCCCAGTGTCCCACACTCAGACCCTGCACTGTCCTCTCTCCCCACCCTGACCCAGTGGACTAGTGCCCAGTGTCTCACCCTCAGTACCTGCACTTTCCTCTCTCCCCGCCCTGACCCAGTGTACGAGAGCACAGTGTCTTACCCTCAGTACCTGCACTGTCCTCTCTCCCCGCCCTTACCCAGTGTACTAGTGCCCAGTGTCTCACCCTCAGTACCTGCACTGTCATCTCTCCCCTCCCTGACCCAGTGTACTAATTCCCAGTGTCTCACCCTCAATACCTGCACTGTCCTCTCTCCCCGCCCTGACCCAGTGTACTAATGTCCTGTGTATCACCCTCAGTACCTGCACTGTCATCTCTCCCCGCCCTGACCCAGTGTACTATTGCCCAGGATCTCATCCTCAGTTCCTGCACTTTCCTCTCTCCCCGCACTGACCCAGTGTACTAATGCCCAGTGTCTCATCCTCAATACCTGCACTGTCCTCTCTCCCTGCCATGACCCAGTGTACTAATGCCCAGTGTCCCACCCTCAGTACCTGCACTGTCCTCTCTCCCCGCCCTGACCCAGTGTACTAATGCCCAGTGTCTCACACTCAGTACCTGCACTGTCCTGTCTCCCCGCACTGACCCAGTGTACGAGTGCCCAGTGTCCCACCCTCAGTACCTGCACTGTCCTCTCTCCCCGCCCTGACCCAGTGTACTAATGGCCAATGTCTCACCCTCAGTACCAGCACTGTCCTCTCTCCCCGCCCTGACCCAGTGCACGAGAGCCCAGTGTCTCACCCTCAGTACCAGCACTGTCCTCTCTCCCCGCCCGCACCCTGTGTACTAATGCCGAGTGTCCCACCTTGAGTACCTGCACTGTCCTCTCTCCCAGCCCTGACCCAGTGTACCAATGCCCAGTGTCTCACCCTCAGTACCAGCACTGTTCTCTCTCCCCGCCCGGACCCTGTGTACTAATGCCGAGTGTCCCACCCTGAGTACCTGCACTGTCCTCTCTCCCAGCCCTGACCCAGTGTACTAGAGCCCAGTGTCTCACCCTCAGTACCTGCACAGTCCTCTCTCCCTGCCCTGAATAAGTGTAATAGTGCCCAGTGTCTCACCTTCAGTACCTGCTCTGTCCTCTCTCCCCACCCTGACCCAGTGCACTAGAGCCCAGTGTCCCACCCTCAGTACCTGCACTGTCCTCTCTCCCCGCCCTGACCCAGTGAACTAGAGCCTATTGTCCCACCCTCGATACCTGCACTGACCTCTCTCCCCGCCCTGACCCAGTGTACTAATGCCCAGTGTCTCACCCTCAGTACCTGCACTGTCCTCTCTCTCCGCCCTGAACCAATGTACTAATGCCCAGTGTCTCACCCTCAGTACCTGCACTGTCCTCTCTCCCCGCCCTGACCCAGTGTACTAGAGCCCAGTGTCCCACCCTCGTTACCTGCACTGTCCTCTCTCCCCGCCCTAACGCAGTGTACTAATGCCCAGTGTCCCACCCTCAGTACCTGCACTGTGCTCTCTTCCAGCCCTGACCCAGTGTACTAATTCCCAGTGTCTCACCCTCAGTATCTGCACTGTCCTCCCTCCTCGCCCTGAACCAGTGTACTCGTGCCCAGTGTCCCACCCTCAGTAACTGCACTGTCTTCTGTCTCCGCCCTGACCCAGTGTATTATTGCCCAGGTTATCAACCTCAGTACCTGCACTGTCCTCTCTCCCCGCCCTGACGCAGTTATCTAATGCCCAGTGTCTCACCCTCAGTACCTGCACTGTACTCTCTCCCCGCCCTGACCCAGTGTTCTCGTGCCGAGTGTCTCACCCTCAGTACCTGCACTGTCCTCTCTCCACGCCCTAACGCAGTGCATGAATGCCCAGTGTCTCACCCTCAGTACCTGCACTGTCCTCTCTCACCGCCCTGACCCAGGGTACTATTGCCCAGTATCCAACCCTCAGTAACTGCACTGTCCTCTCTTCCAGCCCTGACCCAGTGTACTAATGCCCAGTGTCTCACCCTCAGTACCTGCACTGTCCTCCCTCCCCGCCCTAATGCAGTGTACTAATGCCCAGTGTCCCACCCTCAGTACCTGCACTGTCCTTTCTTCCAGCCCTGACCCAGTGAACTAATGCCCAGTGTCCCACACTCAGACCCTGCACTGTCCTCTCTCCCCACCCTGACCCAGTGGACTAGTGCCCAGTGTCTCACCCTCAGTACCTGCACTTTCCTCTCTCCCCGCCCTGACCCAGTGTACGAGAGCACAGTGTCTTACCCTCAGTACCTGCACTGTCCTCTCTCCCCGCCCTTACCCAGTGTACTAGTGCCCAGTGTCTCACCCTCAGTACCTGCACTGTCCTCTCTTCCAGCCCTGACCCAGTGTACTAATGCCCAGTGTCTCACCCTCAGTACCTGCACTATCCTCTCTCCCCGCCCTGACCCAGTGTACTGGAGCCTAGTTTCTCACCCTCAGTACCTGCACTGTCCTCTCTCCCCGCCCTGACCCAGTGCACTAATGCCCAGTGTCTCACCCTCAGTATCTGCACTGTCCTCTTTCCCCGCTCAGACCCAGTGTAATAGAGCCTAGTTTCTCACACTCAGTACCTGCACTGTCCTCTCTCACCACCCTGACCCAATGTACTAGTGCCCAGTGTCTCACCCTCACTACCTGCACTGTCTTCTGTCCCTGCCCTGACCCAGTGCACTAATGCCCAGTGTCTCACCCTCAGTACCTGCACTGTCCTCTCTCCCCGGCCTGACCCAGTGTACTAGTGCCCAGTGTCCCACCCTCAGTACCTGCATGTCCTCTCTCCCCGCTCTGACCCCGTGTACTCGTGCCCAGTGTCTCACATTCAGAACCTGCACTCTCCGCTCACCCAGCCCAGATGCAGTGTTCGAATGCCCAGTGTCTCACCCTCAGTACCTGCACTGTCCTCTCTCCACGCCCTGACCCAGTGTATGAGAGCCCAGTTTCTCACCCTCAGTACCTGCACTGTCCTCTCTCCCCGCCCTGACCCAGTGTACGAATGCCCAGTGTCCCACCCTCAGTACCTGCACTATCCTCTCTCCCCGCCCTGACCCAGTGTACTAATGCCCAGTGTCCCACCCTCAGTACCTGCACTGTGATCTCTCCCCGCCCTGACCCAGTGTACTCGTGCCCAGTGTCTCACATTCAGTACCTGCACTCTCCGCTCACCCAGCCCAGACGCAGTGTTCTAATGCCCAGTGTCTCACCCTCAGTACCTGCACTGTCTTCTCTCCCCGCCCTGGCCCAGTGTACTCGAGCCGAGCATCCCACCCTCAGTACCTGCACTGTCCTCTCTTCCAGCCCTGACCCAGATTACTAATGCCCGGTGTCTCACCCTCAGTACCTACACTGTCCTCTCTCCCCGCCCTGGCCCAGTGTACGAGAGCCCAGTTTCTCACCCTCAGTACCTGCACTGTCCTCTCTTCCCGCCATGAACCAGTGTCCTAATGCCCAGTGTCCCACCCTCAGTACCTGCACTGTCCTCTCTCACCGCCCTGACCCAGTGTTCTAATGCCCAGTGTATCACCCTCAGTACCTGCACTGTCCTCTCTCCCCGCCCTGACCCAGTATAATAGAGCCCTGTGTCTCACCCTCAGTAGCTGCACTGTCCTCTCTCCCCGCCCTGACCCAATGTACTAGAGCACAGTGTCTTACCCTCAGTACCTGCACTGTCCTCTCTCCCCGCCCTGACCCAATGTACTAATGCCCAGTGTCCCACCCTCAGTACCTGCACTGTCCTCTCTCACCGCCCTGACCCAGTGTACTAATGCCCAGTGTTTCACCATCAGTACCTGCATTGACCTCTCTCGCCACTCCGACCCAGTCTTCTCGTGCCCAGTGGCTCACACTCACTACCTGCACTGTCATCTCTCCCCGCCCTGACCCAGTGTTCTCGTGCCGAGTGTCTCACCCTCACTACCTGCACTGTCATCTCTCCCCTCCCTGACCCAGAGTACTAATTCCCAGTGTCTCACCCTCAATACCTGCACTGTCCTCTCTCCCCGCCCTGACCCAGTGTACTATTGCCCAGGATCTCATCCTCAGTTCCTGCACTTTCCTCTCTCCCCGCACTGACCCAGTGTACTAATGCCCAGTGTCTCATCCTCAATACCTGCACTGTCCTCTCTCCCTGCCATGACCCAGTGTACTAATGCCCAGTGTCCCACCCTCAGTACCTGCACTGTCCTCTCTCCCCGCCCTGACCCAGTGTACTAATGCCCAGTGTCTCACACTCAGTACCTGCACTGTCCTCTCTTCCCAGCCCTGACCCAGTGTACTAATGCCCAGTGTCTCACACTCAGTACCTGCACTGTCCTGTCTCCCCGCACTGACCCAGTGTACTAGTGCCCAGTGTCCCACCCTCAGTACCTGCACTGTCCTCTCTCCCCGCCCTGACCCAGTGTACTAATGGCCAATGTCTCACCCTCAGTACCAGCACTGTCCTCTCTCCCCGCCCTGACCCAGTGCACGAGAGCCCAGTGTCTCACCCTCAGTACCAGCACTGTCCTCTCTCCCCGCCCGGACCCTGTGTACTAATGCCGAGTGTCCCACCTTGAGTACCTGCACTGTCCTCTCTCCCAGCCCTGACCCAGTGTACTAATGCCCAGTGTCTCACCCTCAGTACCAGCACTGTTCTCTCTCCCCGCCCGGACCCTGTGTACTAATGCCGAGTGTCCCACCTTGAGTACCTGCACTGTCCTCTCTCCCAGCCCTGACCCAGTGTACTAATGCCCAGTGTCTCACCCTCAGTACCAGCACTGTTCTCTCTCCCCGCCCGGACCCTGTGTACTAATGCCGAGTGTCCCACCTTGAGTACCAGCACTGTCCTCTCTCCCCGCCCGGACCCTGTGTACTAATGCCGAGTGTCCCACCTTGAGTACCTGCACTGTCCTCTCTCCCAGCCCTGACCCAGTGTACTAGAGCCCAGTGTCTCACCCTCAGTACCTGCACAGTCCTGTCTCCCTGCCCTGAATAAGTGTAATAGTGCCCAGTGTCTCACCTTCAGTACCTGCTCTGTCCTCTCTCCCCACCCTGACCCAGTGCACTAGAGCCCAGTGTCTCACCCTCAGGACCTTCACTGTCCTATCTTCCCGCCCTGACGCAGTGTACTAATGGCCATTGTCTCACCCTCAGTACCAGCACTGTCCTCTCTCCCCGCCCAGACCCAGTGTACGAGAGCCCAGTGTCTCAAATTCAGTACCTGCACTATGCTCTCTGCCCGCCATGACTCAGTGCACTAGAGCCCAGTGTCTCACCCTCGGTACCTGCACTTTCCTCTCTCCCTGCCATGACCAAGTGTACTAGAGCCCAGTGTCTCACCCTCAGGACCTTCACTGTCCTATCTTCCCGCCCTGACCAAGTGTACTCGTGCCCAGTGTCCCACCCTCAGTACCTACAATGTGCTCTCTCAAAGCCCTGACCCAGTGTACTCGTGCCCAGTGTCTCATCCTCAGTACCTACAAGGTCCTCTCTCACCGCCCTGACCCAGAGTACTCGTGCCCAGTGTCTCACTCTTAGTACCTCCACTGTCCTCTCTCCCCACCCTGACCCAGTGTACTCATGCCCAGTGTATCACGCTCAGTACCTGCACTGTCCTCTCTCCCCGCCCTGAACCAGTGTACTCGTGCCCACTGTCCCATCCTCAGTCCCTGCACTGTCCTCTCTCCCCGCCCTGACCCAGTGTACAAGAGCCCAGTGACTTAACCTCAGTACCTGCACTGTCCTCTCTCCCCTCCCTGACCAAGTGTACAAATGCCAGTGAGCCACCTTCAGCACCAGCACTCTCCTCTCTCCCCTCTCTGACTCAGTGTATAAGTGCCCTGTGTCTCACCCTCAGAACCTGCACTGACCTCCCTCCAAGCCCTGACCCAGTGTACTCGTGCCCAGTATCTCACTCTCAGTACCTGCACTGTCCTCTCTACCCGCCCTGACCAAGATTACTAATGCCCAATGGCTCACCCTCAGTACTTGCACTGTCCTCTCACCCCACCCTGACCCAGTGTACTAGAGCCCAGTTTCTCACCCTCAGTACCTGCACTGTCCTCTCTCACCGCCCTGACCCAGTGTGCTAATGCCCAGTGTCTCACCCTCAGGACCTGCACTGTCCTCTCTTCCCGCCAAGAACCAGTGTACTAATGCCCAGTGTCCCACCCTCAGTACCTGCACTGTCCTCTCTCCCCGCCCTGACCCAGTGTACTAGAGCCCAGTGTCGCACCCTCAGTACCTGCACTGTCCTCTCTACCCTCCCTGACCCAGTGTACTAATTCCCAGTGTCTCACCCTCAGTACCTGCTCTGTCCTCTCTCCCCACCCTGACCCAGTGTACTAGAGCCGAGTGACCCACCATCAGTACCTGCACTGTCCTCTCTCCCAGTCCTGACCCAGTGTACTAGAGCCCAGTGTCTCACCCTCAGAACCTGCACTGTCCTATCTCCCTGCCCTGACCCAGTGCACTAGAGCCCAGTGTCTCACCCTCAGGACCTTCACTGTCCTATCTTCCCGCCCTGACGCAGTGTACTAATGGCCATTGTCTCACCCTCAGTACCAGCACTGTCCTCTCTCCCCGCCCAGACCCAGTGTACGAGAGCACAGTGTCTCAAATTCAGTACCTGCACTATGCTCTCTGCCCGCCATGACTCAGTGCACTAGAGCCCAGTGTCTCACACTCAGTACCTGCACTGTCCTCTCTCCACTCCCTGACCCAGTGTACAAATGCCTAGTGACCCACCCTCAGTTCCTGCACTGACCTCTCTCGCCACTCTGACCCAGTGTTCTAGTGCCCAGTGTCCCACCCTCAGTACCTGCACTGTCCTTTCTCCCCGCCTGACCCAGTGTACTAATGCCCTGTGTCCCACCCTCAGTACCTGCACTGTCCTCTCTCCCCAAACTGACCCAGTGTTCTAATGCCCAGTGTCTCACCCTCAGTACCTGCACTGTCCTCTTTCCCCGCCCTGAACCAATGTACTAATGCCCAGTGTTCCACCCTCAGTACCTGCACTGTCCTCTCTCCCCGCCCTAACGCAGTGTGCTAATGCCCAGTGTCCCACCCTCAGTACCTGCACTGTCCTCTCTTCCAGCCCTGACCCAGTGTACTAATGCCCAGTATCCCACCCTCAGTACCTGCACTGTCCTCTCACCCCGCCCTGACCCAGCGAACTAGAGCCCAGTGTCCCAACCTCGGTACCTGCACTGTCCTCTCTCCCCGCCCTAACGCAGTGTCCTAATGCCCAGTGTCTCACACTCAGTACCTGCGCTGTCCTCTCTCCCCGCCTGACCCAGTGTACTAATGCCCAGTGTCCCACCCTCAGTACCTGCACTGTCCTATCTCCCCGCCCTGACCCAGTGTACTAATGCCCAGTGTCTCACCCTCAGTACCTGCACTGTCCTCTCTCCCCGCCCTGACCCAGTGTACTAATGCGCAGTGTCTCACCCTCAGTACCTGCACTGTCCTCTCTCCCCGCCCTGACCCAGTGTACTAGAGCCCAGTGTCCCACCCTCGTTACCTGCACTGTCCTCTCTCCCCGCCCTAACGCAGTGTACTAATGCCCAGTGTCCCACCCTCAGTACCTGCACAGTCCTCTCTTCCAGCCCTGACCCAGTGTACTAATGCCCAGTGTCTCACCCTCAGTACCTGCACTGTCCTCTCTCCCCGCCCTGACCCAGTGAACTAATGCCCAGTGTCTCACACTCAGTCCCTGCACTGTCCTCTTTTCCCGCCCTGAACCAGTGTACTAATGCCCAGTGTCCCACCCTCAGTACCTGCACTGTCCTCTCTCGCCACTAGTGCCCAGTGTCCCACCCTCAGTACCTGCACTGTCCTCTCTCCCCGCCCTGACCCAGTGTACTCGTGCCCAGTGTCTCACCCTCAGTACCTGCACTTTCCTCTCTCCCCGCCCTGACCCAGTGAACTCGTGCCCAGTGTCCCACCCTCAGTACCTGCACTGTCCTCTCTCCATAACCCGAACGCAGTGTACTAATGCCCAGTGTCTCACGCTTAGTACCTGCACTGTGCTCTCACCCCGCCCTGACCCAGTGTACTAATGCCCAGTGTCTCACACTCAGTACTTGCACTGTCCTCTCTCCCCGCCTGACCCAGTGTACTAATGCCCAGTGTCCCACCCTCAGTACCTGCACTGTCCTCTCTCCCCGCCCTGACCCAGTGTACTCGTGCCCAGTGTCTCACCCTCAGTACCTGCACTGTCCTCTCTCACCGCCCTGACCCAGTGTAATATTGCATCGTGATCCACCCTCAGTACCTGCACTGTCCTCTCTCCCCGCACTAACACAGTGTACTAATATCCAGTGTTTCACCCTCAGTACGTACACTGTCCTCTCTCCCCGCCCTGACCCAGTGCACTGGAGCACAGTGTCTTACCCTCAGGACCTGCACTGCCTCTCTCACGGCCCTGACGCAGTGTACTAGAGCCCAGTGTTCCACTCTCGGTATCTGCACTGTCCTCTCTCCCCGCCCGAATACTGTGTACCAATTCCCAGTGTCTCACCCTCAGTACCTGCACTGTCCTCTCTCGCCGCCCTGACGCAGTGTACTATTGCCCAGTGTCTCACCCTCAGTACATGCACTGTCCTCTCTCCCCGCCCTGACCCAGCGAACTAGAGCCCAGTGTCCCACCCTCGGTACCTGCACTGTCCTCTCTCCCCGCCCTGACCCAGCGAACTAGAGCCCAGTGTCTCACCCTCAGTACCTGCACTGTCCTCTCTCCCCGCCCTGACCCAGCGAACTAGAGCCCAGTGTCCCACCCTCGGTACCTGCACTGTCCTCTCTCCCCGCCCTAACGCTGTGTACTAATGCCCAGTGTCTCACACTCAGTACCTGCAATGTCCTCTCTCCCCGCCTGACCCAGTGTACTAATGCCGAGTGTCCCACCCTCAGTACCTGCACTGTCCTCTTTTCCCGCCCTGAACCAGTGTACTAATGCCCAGTGTCCCACCCTCAGTACCTGCACTGTCCTCTCTTCCCACCCTGACCCAGTGTACTCGTGCCCAGTGTCCCACCCTCAGTACCTGCACTGTCCTCTCTCCCCGCCCTGACCCAGTGTACTAGAGCACAATGTCTTAACCTCAGTACCTGCACTGTCCTCTCTCCCTGCCCTGACCCAGTGTACTAATGCCCAGTGTACCACCCTCAGTACCTGCACTGTCCTATCTCCCCGCCCTGACCCAGTGTACTAATGCCCAGTGTCTCACCCTCAGTACCTGCACTGTCCTCTCTCCCCGCCCTGACCCAGTGTACTAGAGCCCAGTGTCCCACCCTCGTTACCTGCACTGTCCTCTCTCCCCGCCCTAACGCAGTGTACTAATGCTCAGTGTCCCACCCTCGTTACCTGCACTGTCCTCTCTCACCGCCCTGACCCAGTGTACAATTGCCCAGTGTCCCACCCTCAGTAACTGCACTGTCTTCTGTCTCCGCCCTGACCCAGTGTATTATTGCCCAGGTTATCAACCTCAGTACCTGCACTGTCCTCTCTCCCCGCCCTGACGCAGTGTTCTAATGCCCAGTGTCTCACCCTCAGTACCTGCACTGTACTCTCTCCCCGCCCTGACCCAGTGTTCTCGTGCCGAGTGTCTCACCCTCAGTACCTGCACTGTCCTCTCTCCCCGCCCTAACGCAGTGTATGAATGCCCAGTGTCTCACCCTCAGTACCTGCACTGTCCTCTCTCACCGCCCTGACCCAGTGTACTATTGCCTAGTATCCAACCCTCAGTAACTGCACTGTCCTCTCTTCCAGCCCTGACCCAGTGTACTAATGCCCAGTGTCTCACCCTCAGTACCTGCACTGTCCTCCCTCCCCGCCCTAACGCAGTGTATTAATGCCCAGTGTCCCACCCTAAGTACCTGCACTGTCCTTTCTTCCAGCCCTGACCCAGTGAACTAATGCCCAGTGTCCCACACTCAGACCCTGCACTGTCCTCTCTCCCCACCCTGACCCAGTGGACTAGTGCCCAGTGTCTCACCCTCAGTACCTGCACTTTCCTCTCTCCCCGCCCTGACCCAGTGTACGAGAGCACAGTGTCTTACCCTCAGTACCTGCACTGTCCTCTCTCCCCGCCTTTACCCAGTGTACTAGTGCCCAGTGTCTCACCCTCAGTACCTGCACTGTCCTCTCTTCCAGCTCTGACCCAGTGTACTAATGCCCAGTGTCTCACCCTCAGTACCTGCACTATCCTCTCTCCCCGCCCTGACCCAGTGTACTGGAGCCTAGTTTCTCACCCTCAGTACCTGCACTGTCCTCTCTCCTCGCCCTGACCCAGTGCACTAATGCCCAGTGTCTCACCCTCAGTATCTGCACTGTCCTCTTTCCCCGCTCAGACCCAGTGTAATAGAGCCGAGTTTCTCACACTCAGTACCTGCACTGTCCTCTCTCCCCGCACTAACCCAGTGCACTAATATCCAGTGTTTCACCCTCAGTACGTACACTGTCCTCTCTCCCCGCCCTGACCCAGTGTACTAGAGCACAGTGTCTTACCCTCAGGACCTGCACTGTCCTCTCTCACCGCCCTGAACCAGTGTACTAATGCCCAGTGTCTCACACTCAGTACCTGCACTGACCTCTCACCCCGCACTAACCCAGTGTACTAATATCCAGTGTTTCACCCTCAGTACGTACACTGTCCTCTCTCCCCGCCCTGACCCAGTGAACTAGAGCCCAGTGTCCCACCCTCGGTACCTGCACTGTCCTCTCTCCCAGCCCTGACCCAGTGTACTAGAGCACAGTGTCTTTCCCTCATGACCAGCACTGTCCTCTCTCACCGCCCTGACGCAGTGTTCTAATGCCCAGTGTCTCACCCTCAGTACCTGCACTGTCCTCTCTCCCCGCCCTGACTCAGTGTACTGTTGCCCAGTGTCCCACCATCAGTACCTGCAGTGTCTTCTGTCCCCGCCCTGAACCAGTGTACAAATGCCCAGTGCCTCACCCTCAGTACCTGCACTGTCCTCTCTCCCCGCCCTGACGCAATGTTCTAGTGCCCAGTGTCTCACCTTCAGGACCTGCACTGTCCTCTCTCCCCGCCCTGACCCAGTGTACGAGAGCACAGTGTCTTACCCTCAGTGCCTGCACTGTCCTCTCTCCCCGCCCTGACCCGATGTACGAGAGCACAGTGTCTTACCCTCAGTACCTGCACTGTGCTCTCTCCCCGCCCTGACCCAGTGTACTAGTGCCCAGTGTCCCACCCTCAGTACTTGCATGTCCTCTCTCCCCGCTCTGACCCCGTGTACGAGTGCCCAGTGTCTCACATTCAGAACCTGCACTCTCCGCTCACCCAGCCCAGATGCAGTGTTCGAATGCCCAGTGTCTCACCCTCAGTACCTGCACTATCCTCTCTCCACGCCCTGACCCTGTGTATGAGAGCCCAGTTTCTCACCCTCAGTACCTGCACTGTCCTCTCTCCCCGCCCTGACCCAGTGTACTAATGCCCAGTGTCCCACCCTCAGTACCTGCACTATCCTCTCTCCCCGCCCTGACCCAGTGTACTAATGCCCAGTGTCCCACCCTCAGTACCTGCACTGTCCTCTCTCCTCGCCCTGACCCAGTGCACTAATGCCCAGTGTCTCACCCTCAGTATCTGCACTGTCCTCTTTCCCCGCTCAGACCCAGTGTAATAGAGCCGAGTTTCTCACACTCAGTACCTGCACTGTCCTCTCTCCCCGCACTAACCCAGTGCACTAATATCCAGTGTTTCACCCTCAGTACGTACACTGTCCTCTCTCCCCGCCCTGACCCAGTGTACTAGAGCACAGTGTCTTACCCTCAGGACCTGCACTGTCCTCTCTCACCGCCCTGAACCAGTGTACTAATGCCCAGTGTCTCACACTCAGTACCTGCACTGACCTCTCACCCCGCACTAACCCAGTGTACTAATATCCAGTGTTTCACCCTCAGTACGTACACTGTCCTCTCTCCCCGCCCTGACCCAGTGAACTAGAGCCCAGTGTCCCACCCTCGGTACCTGCACTGTCCTCTCTCCCAGCCCTGACCCAGTGTACTAGAGCACAGTGTCTTTCCCTCATGACCAGCACTGTCCTCTCTCACCGCCCTGACGCAGTGTTCTAATGCCCAGTGTCTCACCCTCAGTACCTGCACTGTCCTCTCTCCCCGCCCTGACTCAGTGTACTGTTGCCCAGTGTCCCACCATCAGTACCTGCAGTGTCTTCTGTCCCCGCCCTGAACCAGTGTACAAATGCCCAGTGCCTCACCCTCAGTACCTGCACTGTCCTCTCTCCCCGCCCTGACGCAATGTTCTAGTGCCCAGTGTCTCACCTTCAGGACCTGCACTGTCCTCTCTCCCCGCCCTGACCCAGTGTACGAGAGCACAGTGTCTTACCCTCAGTGCCTGCACTGTCCTCTCTCCCCGCCCTGACCCGATGTACGAGAGCACAGTGTCTTACCCTCAGTACCTGCACTGTGCTCTCTCCCCGCCCTGACCCAGTGTACTAGTGCCCAGTGTCCCACCCTCAGTACTTGCATGTCCTCTCTCCCCGCTCTGACCCCGTGTACGAGTGCCCAGTGTCTCACATTCAGAACCTGCACTCTCCGCTCACCCAGCCCAGATGCAGTGTTCGAATGCCCAGTGTCTCACCCTCAGTACCTGCACTATCCTCTCTCCACGCCCTGACCCTGTGTATGAGAGCCCAGTTTCTCACCCTCAGTACCTGCACTGTCCTCTCTCCCCGCCCTGACCCAGTGTACTAATGCCCAGTGTCCCACCCTCAGTACCTGCACTATCCTCTCTCCCCGCCCTGACCCAGTGTACTAATGCCCAGTGTCCCACCCTCAGTACCTGCACTGTGATCTCTCCCCGCCCTGACCCAGTGTACTAGTGCCCAGTGTCCCACCCTCAGTACCTGCATGTCCTCTCTCCCCGCTCTGACCCCGTGTACTCGTGCCCAGTGTCTCACATTCAGTACCTGCACTCTCCGCTCACCCAGCCCAGACGCAGTGTTCTAATGCCCAGTGTCTCACCCTCAGTACCTGCACTGTCTTCTCTCCCCGCCCTGGCCCAGTGTACTCGAGCCGAGCATCCCACCCTCAGTACCTGCACTGTCCTCTCTTCCAGCCCTGACCCAGATTACTAATGCCCGGTGTCTCACCCTCAGTACCTACACTGTCCTCTCTCCCCGCCCTGACCCAGTGTACGAGAGCCCAGTTTCTCACCCTCAGTACCTGCACTGTCCTCTCTCCCCGCCCTGACCCAGTGTACTATTGCCCAGGATCTCATCCTCAGTTCCTGCACTTTCCTCTCTCCCCGCACTGACCCAGTGTACTAATGCCCAATGTCTCATCCTCAATACCTGCACTGTCCTCTCTCCCTGCCATGACCCAGTGTACTAATGCCCAGAGTCTCACCCTCAGTACCTGCATTGTCCTCTCTCCCGCCCTGACCCAGTGTACTAATGCCCAGTGTCTCACCCTCAGTACCTGCACTGTCCTCTCCCCCCAGCCCTGACCCAGTGTACTAATGCCCAGTGTCCCACCCTCAGTACATGCACTGTCGTCTCTCCCTCCCCTGACCCAGTGTACTAGTGCCCAGTGTCCCACCCTCAGTACCTGCACTGTCCTCTCTCCCCGCCCTGACCCAGTGTACTAATACCCAGTGTCTCACACTCAGTACCTGCACTGCCCTCTCTTCCCAGCCCTGAACCAGTGTACTAATGCCCAGTGTCTCACACTCAGTACCTGCACTGTCCTGTCTCCCCGCACTGACCCAGTGTACTAGTGCCCAGTGTCCCACCCTCAGTACCTGCACTGTCCTCTCTCCCCGCCCTGACCCAGTGTACTAATGGCCAATGTCTCACCCTCAGTACCAGCACTGTCCTCTCTCCCCGCCCTGACCCAGTGCACGAGAGCCCAGTGTCTCACCCTCAGTACCAGCACTGTCCTCTCTCCCCGCCCGGACCCTGTGTACTAATGCCGAGTGTCCCACCTTGAGTACCTGCACTGTCCTCTCTCCCAGCCCTGACCCAGTGTACTAATGCCCAGTGTCTCACCCTCAGTACCAGCACTGTGCTCTCTCCCCGCCCGGACCCTGTGTACTAATGCCGAGTGTCCCACCCTGAGTACCTGCACTGTCCTCTCTCCCAGCCCTGACCCAGTGTACTAGAGCCCAGTGTCTCACCCTCAGTACCTGCACAGTCCTCTCTCCCTGCCCTGAATAAGTGTAATAGTGCCCAGTGTCTCACCTTCAGTAACTGCATTGTCCTCTCTCCCCGCCCTGACCAAGTGGACTCGTGCCCAGTGTCCCACCTTCAGTACCTGCACTGTGCTCTCTCCCCGCCCTGACCCAGTGTACTAGAGCCCAGTGTCGCACCCTCAGTACCTGCAATGTCCTCTCTACCTTCCCTGACCCAGTGTACTAGTGCCCAGTGTCTCACCCTCAGTACCTGCACTATCCTCTCTTCCCGCCCTGCCCCAGTGTACTAATTCCCAGTGTCTCACCCTCAGTACCTGCACTGTCCTCTGTCCCCACACTGACCCAGTATACTAATGCCAAGTGTATCACCCTCAGTACCTGCACAGTCCTCTCTCCCTGCCCTGAATAAGTGTAATAGTGCCCAGTGTCTCACCTTCAGTAACTGCACTGTCCTCTCTCCCCGCCCTGACCAAGTGGACTCGTGCCCAGTGTCCCACCCTCAGTACCTGCACTGTGCTCTCTCCCCGCCCTGACCCAGTGTACTAATGCCCAGTGTCGCACCCTCAGTACCTGCACTGTCCTCTCTACCCTCCCTGACCCAGTGTACTAATGCCCAGTGTCTCACCCTCAGTACCTGCACTGTCCTCTCTCCCCGCCCTGACCCAGTGTACTAGTGCCCAGTGTCCCACCCTCAGTACCTGCACTATCCTCTCTTCCCGCCCTGCCCCAGTGTACTAATGCCAAGTGTCTCACCCTCAGTACCTGCACTGTCCTCTGACCCCACACTGACCCAGTATTCTAATGCCAAGTGTATCACCCTCAGTACCTGCTCTGTCCTCTCTCCCCACCCTGACCCATTGTACGAGAGCCGAATGACCCACCCTCAGTACCTGCACTGTTCTCTCTCCCAGTCCTGACCCAGTGTACTAGAGCCCAGTGTCTCACCCTCAGTACCTGCACTGTCCTATCTCCCTGCCCTGACCCAGTGTACTAGAGCCCAGTGTCTCACCCTCAGTACCTGCACTGTCCTATCTTCCCGCCCTGACGCAGTGTACTAATGGCCAGTGTCTCACCCTCAGTACCAGCACTGTCCTCTCTCCCCGCCCTTACCCAGTGTACTCGTGCCCAGTGTCCCACCCTCAGTACCTGCACTGTCCTCTCTCCCAGCCCTGACCCAGTGTACGAATGCCCAGTGTCTCACCCTCAGTACCAGCACTGTTCTCTCTCCCCGCCCGGACCCTGTGTACGAATGCCGAGTGTACCACCCTGAGTACCTGCACTGTCCTCTCTCCCAGCCCTAACCCAGTGTACTAGTGCCCAGTGTCCCACCCTCAGTACCTGCACTGTGCTCTCTCCCCGCCCAGACCCAGTGTACGAGAGCCCAGTGTCGCACCCTCATTACCTGCACTGTCCTCTGTCCCCACACTGACCCAGTATACTAATGCCAAGTGTATCACCCTCAGTACCCGCTCTGTCCTCTCTCCCCACCCTGACCCAGTGTACTAGAGTCGAGTGACCCACCATCAGTACCTGCACTGTCCTCTCTCCCAGTCCTGACCCAGTGTACTAGAGCCCAGTGTCTCACCCTCAGTCCCTGCACTGTCCTATCTCCCTGCCCTGACCCAGTGCACTAGAGCCCAGTGTCTCACCCTCAGGACCTTCACTGTCCTATCTTCCCGCCCTGACGCAGTGTACTAATGGCCATTGTCTCACCCTCAGTACCAGCACTGTCCTCTCTCCCCGCCCAGACCCAGTGTACGAGAGCCCAGTGTCTCAAATTCAGTACCTGCACTATGCTCTCTGCCCGCCATGACTCAGTGCACTAGAGCCCAGTGTCTCACCCTCGGTACCTGCACTTTCCTCTCTCCCTGCCATGACCAAGTGTACTCGTGCCCAGTGTCCCACCCTCAGTACCTGCACTGTCCTCTCTCCCCGCCCTGACCAAGTGTACTCGTGCCCAGTGTCCCAACCTCAGTACCTACAATGTGCTTTCTCAAAGCCCTGACCCAGTGTACTCGTGCCCAGTGTCTCATCCTCAGTACCTGCACTGTGCTCTCTCCCCGCTCTGACCCACTGTACTCGTGCCCAGTGTCCCACCCTCAGTCCCTGCACTGTCCTCTCTCCCCGCCCTGACCCAGTGTACAAGAGCCCAGTGACTTAACCTCAGTACCTGCACTGTCCTCTCTCCCCTCCCTGACCAAGTGTACAAATGCCAGTGAGCCACCTTCAGTACCAGCACTCTCCTCTCTCCCCTCTCTGACTCAGTGTATAAGTGCCCTGTGTCTCACCCTCAGAACCTGCACTGACCTCCCTCCAAGCCCTGACCCAGTGTACTCGTGCCCAGTGTCTCACTCTCAGTACCTGCACTGTCCTCTCTACCCGCCCTGACCAAGATTACTAATGCCCAGTGGCTCACCCTCAGCACTTGCACTGTCCTCTCACCCCACCCTGACCCAGTGTACTAGAGCCCAGTTTCTCACCCTCAGTACCTGCACTGTCCTCTCTCACCGCCCTGACCCAGTGTCCTAATGCCCAGTGTCTCACCCTCAGGACCTGCACTGTCCTCTCTCACCGCCCTGACCCAGTGTACTGTTGCCCAGTGTCCCACCCTCAGTACCTGCACTGTCCTCTCTCCCCGCCTGACCCAGTGTACTAATGCCCAGTGTTTCACCCTCAGTACATGCACTGTCCCCTCTCCCCGCCCTGACCCAGTGTACTAATGCCCAGTTTCTCAACCTCAGTACCTGCAATGTCATCTCTCCCCGCCCTGACCCAGTGTACTAATGCCCAGTGTCCCACACTCAGTACCTGCACTGTCCTCTCTCCCCGCCCTGACCCAGTGTACTAATGCCCAGTGTCCCACCCTCAGTACCTGCACTGTCCTCTCTCCCCGCCCTGACCCAGTGTACCAGAGCCCAGTGTCTCACCCTCAGTACCTGCACTGTCCTCTCTCCCCGCCGTGACGCAGTATTCTAATGCCCAGTGTCTCACCCTCAGTACCTGCACTGTCCTCTCTCCCCGCCTGACCCAGTGTACTAATGCCCAGTGTTTCACCCTCAGTACCTGCACTGTCCTCTCTCCCCGCCCTGACCTAGTGTACAAATGCCAGTGAGCCACCTTTAGTTCCTGCACTGTCCTCTCTCCCCGCTCTGACTCAGTGTGCAAGTGCCCTGTGTCTCACCCTCAGTATCTGCATTGACCTCCCTCCAAGCCCTGACCCAGTGTACTCGTGCCCAGTGTCTCACCCTCAGTACCTGCACTGTCCTCTCTCCCGGCCCTGACCCAGTGCACTAGTGCCCAGTGTCCCACCCTCCGTACCTGCACTGTCCTCTCTCCCCGCCCTGACCCAGTGTACTCGTGCCCAGTGTCTCACCTTCAGTACCTGCACTGTCCTCTCTCCCCGCCCTGACCCACTGTACTAGTGCCCAGTGTCCCACCCTCAGTACCTGCATGTCCTCTCTCCCCGCTCTGACCCCGTGTACTAGTGCCCAGTGTCTCACATTCAGTACCTGCAGTCTCCGCTCACCCAGCCCAGACGCAGTGTTCTAATGTCCAGTGTCTCACCCTCAGTACCTGCACTGTCCTCCCTCCCCGCCCTGACCCAGTGTACTCGAGCCCAGTGTCTCACCCTCACTACCTGCACTGTCCTCTCTCCCCGCCCTGACCCAGTGTACTAATGCCCAGTGTCTCACCCTCAATACCTGCACTGTCCTCTCTCCCCGTCCTGACCCAGTGTACTAATGCCCAGTGTATCACCCTCAGTACCTGCACTGTCATCTCTCCCCGCCCTGACCCAGTGTACGAATGAACAATTTGTCTCACCCACAGTACCTGCACTGTCCTCTCTCCCCGCCCTGACCCAGTGTACTAATGCCCAGTGTATCACCCTCAGGACCTGCACTGTCCTCTCTCCCCGCCCTTAACCAGTGTACTCGTGCCCAGTGTTCCACCCTCAGTACCTGCACTGTCCTCTCTCACCGCCCTGACCCAGTGTACTAGTGCCCAGTGTCTCACCCTCAGTACCTGCACTGTCCTCTCTCACCGCCCTGACCCAGTGTACTAATGCCCAGTGTATCACCCTCAGGACCTGCACTTTCCTCTCTCCCCGCCCTGACCCAGTGTACTCGAGCCCTGTGTCTCACCCTCAGTACCTGCACTGTCCTATCTTCCCGCCCTGACCCAGTGTACTAATGGCCAGTGTCTCACCCTCAGTACCTGCACTGTCCTCTCTCCCCGCCTGACCCAGTGTACTAATGCCGAGTGTCCCACCCTCAGTACCTGCACTGTCCTCTCTCCTCGCCTGACCCAATGTACTAGAGCCCTGTGTCTCACCCTCAGTACCTGCACTGTCCTCTCTCCCCGCCCTGACCAGTGTACTAGTACCCAGTGTCCCACCCTCAGTACCTGCATGTCCTCTCTCCCCGCTCTGACCCCGTGTACTAGTGCCCAGTGTCTCACATTCAGTACCTGCACTCTCCGTTCACCCAGCCCAGACGCAGTGTTCTAATGCCCAGTGTCTCACCCTCAGTACCTGCACTGTCCTCTCTCCCCGCCCTGACCCAGTGTACTCGAGCCCAGTGTCCGACCCTCAGTACCTGCACTGTCCTCTCTTCCAACCCTGACCCAGATTACTAATGCCCGCTGTCTCACCCTCAGTACCTGCACTGTCCTCTCTTCCCGCCCTGACCCAGTGTACTAATGCCCAGTGTCCCACCCTCAGTACCTGCACTGTCCTCTCTCCCCGCCCTGACCCAGTGTACTATTGCCCAGTGTCCCACCCTCAGTACCTGCACTGTCTTCTGTCCCCGCTCTGACCCAGTGTACAAATGCCCAGTGTCTCACCCTCAGTACCTGCACTGTCCTCTCTCCACTCCCTGACCCAGTGTACTAGTGCCCAGTGTCTCACCCTCAGTAACTGCACTGACCTCTCTCGCCACTCTGACCCAGTGTTCTAGTGCCCAGTGTCCCACCCTCAGTACCTGCACTGTCCTCTCTCCCCGTCCTGACCCAGTGTACTCGTGCCCAGTGTCTCACCTTCAGTACCTGCACTGTCCTCTCTCCCCGCCCTGACCCACTGTACTAGTGCCCAGTGTCCCACCCTCAGTACCTGCATGTCCTCTCTCCCCGCTCTGACCCCGTGTACTAGTGCCCAGTGTCTCACATTCAGTACCTGCAGTCTCCGCTCACCCAGCCCAGACGCAGTGTTCTAATGTCCAGTGTCTCACCCTCAGTACCTGCACTGTCCTCCCTCCCCGCCCTGACCCAGTGTACTCGAGCCCAGTGTCTCACCCTCACTACCTGCACTGTCCTCTCTCCCCGCCCTGACCCAGTGTACTAATGCCCAGTGCCTCACCCTCAATACCTGCACTGTCCTCTCTCCCCGTCCTGACCCAGTGTACTAATGCCCAGTGTATCACCCTCAGTACCTGCACTGTCATCTCTCCCCGCCCTGACCCAGTGTACGAATGCCCAGTGTCTCACCCACAGTACCTGCACTGTCCTCTCTCCCCGCCCTGACCCAGTGTACTAATGCCCAGTGTATCACCCTCAGGACCTGCACTGTCCTCTCTCCCCGCCCTTACCCAGTGTACTCGTGCCCAGTGTCCCACCCTCAGTACCTGCACTGTCCTCTCTCACCGCCCTGACCCAGTGTACTCGTGCCCAGTGTCTCACCCTCAGTACCTGCACTGTCCTCTCTCACCGCCCTGACCCAGTGTACTAATGCCCAGTGCATCACCCTCAGTACCTGCACTGTCCTCTCTCCCCGCCTGACCCAGTGTACGAATGCCGAGTGTCCCACCCTCAGTACCTGCACTGTCCTCTCTCCTCGCCTGACCCAATGTACTAGAGCCCTGTGTCTCACCCTCAGTACCTGCACTGTCCTCTCTCCCCGCCCTGACCAGTGTACTAGTACCCAGTGTCCCACCTCAGTACCTGCATGTCCTCTCTCCCCGCTCTGACCCCGTGTACTAGTGCCCAGTGTCTCACATTCAGTACCTGCACTCTCCGCTCACCCAGCCCAGACGCAGTGTTCTAATGCCCAGTGTCTCAACCTCAGTACCTGCACTGTCCTCTCTCCCCGCCCTGACCCAGTGTACTCGAGCCCAAGTGTCCCACCCTCAGTACCTGCACTGTCCTCTCTTCCAGCCCTGACCCAGATTACTAATGCCCGCTGTCTCACCCTCAGTACCTGCACTGTCCTCTCTTCCCGCCCTGACCCAGTGTACTAATGCCCAGTGTCCCACCCTCAGTACCTGCACTGTCCTCTCTCCCCGCCCTGACCCAGTGTACTATTGCCCAGTGTCCCACCCTCAGTACCTGCACTGTCTTCTGTCCCCGCCCTGACCCAGTGTACAAATGCCCAGTGTCTCACCCTCAGTACCTGCACTGTCCTCTCTCCACTCCCTGACCCAGTGTACTAGTGCCCAGTGTCTCACCCTCAGTAACTGCACTGACCTCTCTCGCCACTCTGACCCAGTGTTCCAGTGCCCAGTGTCCCACCCTCAGTACCTGCACTGTCCTCTCTCCCCGCCCTGACCCAGTGTACTAATGCCCAGTGTCTCACCCTCAATACCTGCACTGTCCTCTCTCCCCGCCCTGACCCAGTGTACTATTGCCCAGGATCTCACCCTCAGTTCCTGCACTTTCCTCTTTCCCGCCCTGACCCAGTGTACTAATGCCCCGTGTCTGACCCCCAGTACCTGCACTGTCCTCTCTTCCCGCCCTGGCCCAGTGTACTAGAGCCCAGTTTCTCACCCTCAGTACCTGCACTGTCCTCTCTCCTCGCCCTGACCCAGTGTACTAATGCCCAGTGTCTCACACTCAGTACCTGCACTGTCCTCTCTACGCGCCCTGACCCAGTGTGCTGATGCCCAGTGTCTCACACTCAGTACCTGCACTGTCCTCTCTTCCCGCCCTGAACCAGTGTACTAATGCCCAGTGTCTCAAACTCAGTACCTGCACTGTCCTGTCTCCCCGCACTGACCCAGTGTACTAATATCCTGTGTTTCACCCTCAGTACGTACACTGTCCTCTCTCCCCACCCTGACCCAGTGTACTAGAGCACAGTGTCTTACCCTCAGTACCTGCATGTCCTCTCTCCCCGCTCTGACCCCGTGTACTAGTGCCCAGTGTCTCACATTCAGTACCTGCACTCTCCGCTCACCCAGCCCAGACGCAGTGTTCTAATGCCCAGTGTCTCACCCTCAGTACCTGCACTGTCCTCTCTCCCCGCCCTGACCCAGTGTACTTGAGCCCAGTGTCCCACCCTCAGTACCTGCACTGTCCTCTCTTCCCGCCATGAACCAGTGGACTAATGCCCAGTGTCCCACCCTCAGTACCTGCACTGTCCTCTCTCCCCGCCCTGACCCAGTGTACAAATTCCCAGTGTCTCACCCTCAGTACCTGCACTGTCCTCTCTCCACTCCCTGACACAGTGTACTAGTGCCCAGTGTCTCACCCTCAGTAACTGCACTGACCTCTCTCGCCACTCTGACCCAGTGTTCTCGTGCCCAGTGTCCCACCCTCAGTACCTGCACTGTCCTCTCTCCCCGCCCTGACCCAGTGTACTAATGCCCAGTGTCTCACACTCAGTACCTGCACTGTCCTGTCTCCCCGCCCTGACCCAGTGTACTAATATCCAGTGTTTCACCCTCAGTACGTACACTGTCCTCTCTCCCAGCCCTGACCCAGTGTACTAGAGCACAGTGTCTTACCCTCAGGACCTGCACTGTCCTCTCTCCCCGCCCTTACCCAGTGTACTCGTGCCCAGTGTCCCACCCTCAGTACCTGCACTGTCCTATATTCCCGCCCTGACCCAGTGTACTAATGGCCAGTGTCTCACCCTCAGTACCTGCATTGACCTCCCTCCAAGCCCTGACCCAGTGTACCCGTGCCCAGTATCTCACCATCAGTACCTGCACTGTCCACTCTCCCAGCCCTGACCCAGTGTACTCGTGCCCAGTGTCCCACCCTCCGTACCTACACTGTCCTCTCTCCCCGGCCTGACCCAGTGTACTCGTGCCCAGTGTCTCACCTTCAGTACCTGCACTGTCCTCTCTCCCCGCTTTGACCCAGTGTACTAGTGCCCAGTGTCCCACCCTCAGTACCTGCATGTCCTCTCTCCCCGCTCTGACCCCGTGTACTAGTGCCCAGTGTCTCACATTCAGAACCTGCACTCTCCGCTCACCCAGCCCAGATGCAGTGTTCTAATGCCCAGTGTCCCACCCTCAGTACCTGCATGTCCTCTCTCCCCGCCCTGACCCAGTGTACGAGAGCCCAGTTTCTCACCTTCAGTACCTGCACTGTCCTCTCTCCCCGCCGTGACCCAATGTACTAGAGCACAGTGTCTTACCCTCAGTACCTGCACTGTCCTCTCTCACCATCCTGACCCAGTGCACTCGTGCCAAGTGTCTCACCCTCAGTACCTCCACTGTCCTCTCTCACTGCCCTGACCCAGTGTATTAATGGCCAGTGTCTCACCCTCAGTACCTGCAATGTCCTCTCTCCCCGCCCTGACCCAGTGTACTAATGCCCAGTGTCTCACCCTCAGTACCTGCACTGTCCTCTCTCCCCGCCTGACCCAGTGTACTAATGCCGAGTGTCCCACCCTCAGTACCTGCACTGTCCTCTCTCCCCGCCTGACCCAGTGTACTAGAGCCCTGTGTCTCACCCTCAGTACCTGCACTGTCCTCTCTCCCCCCCTGACCCAGTGTACTAGAGCCCAGTGTCTCACCCTCATTACCTGCACTGTCCTCTCTCCCCCCCCCTGACCCAGTGTACTAGAGCCCAGTGTCTCACCCTCAGTACCTGCACTGTCCTCTCTCCCCGCCCTCACCCAGTGTACTAATGCCCAGTGTATCACCCTCAGTACCTGCACTGTCCTCTCTCCCCGCCCAGACCCAGTGTACTAGAGCCCAGTGTCTCACCCTCAGTACCTGCACTGTTCTCTCTCCCCGCCCGGACCCTGTGTACTAATGCCGAGTGTCCCACCCTCAGTACCTGCACTGTCCTCTGTCCCCACACTGACCCAGTATACTAATGCCAACTGTATCACCCTAAGTACCTCCTCTGTCCTCTCTCCCCACCCTGACCCGGTGTACTAGAGCCGAATGACCCACCCTCAGTACCTGCACTGTCCTCTCTCCCAGTCCTGACCCAGTGTACTAGAGCCCAGTGTCTCACCCTCAGTACCTGCACCGTCCTATCTCCCTGCCCTGACCCAGTGCATTAGAACCCAGTGTCTCACCCTCAGTACCTGCACTGTCCTATCTTCCCGCCCTGACCCAGTGCACTAGAGCCCAGTGTCTCACCCTCAGTACCTGCACTGTCCTATCTTCCCGCCCTGACCAAGTGTACTCGTGCCCAGTGTCCCACCCTCAGTACCTACAATGTGCTCTCTCAAACCCCTGACCCAGTGCACTCGTGCCCAGTGTCTCATCCTCAGTACCTGCACTGTGCTCTCTCCCCGCTCTGACCCAGTGTACTCGTACCCAGTGTCCCACCCTCAGTACCTACAATGTCATCTCTCACCGCCCTGACCCAGAGTACTCGTGCCCAGTGTCTCACTCTTAGTACCTCCACTGTCCTCTCTCCCCACCCTGACCCAGTGTACTCATGCCCAGTGTATCACGCTTAGTACCTGCACTGTCCTCTCTCCCCGCCCTGACCCAGTGTACTAGAGCCCTGTGTCTCACCCTCAGTACCTGCACTGTCCTATCTTCCCGCCCTGACCCAGTGTACTCATGGCCAGTGTCTCACCCTCAGTACCTGCACTGTCCTCTCTCCCCGCCTGACCCAGTGTACTAATGCCGAGTGTCCCACCCTCAGTACCTGCACTGTCCTCTCTCCCCGCCTGACCCAATGTACTAGAGCCCTGTGTCTCACTCTCAGTACCAGCACTGTCCTCTCTCCCCCGCTGACCCAGTGTATTAGAGCCCAGTGTCTCACCCTCAGTACCAGCACTGTCCTCTCTCCCCGCCCTGGCCCAGTGTTCTCGTGCCCAGTGTCTCACCCTCACTACCTGCACTGTCATCTCTCCCCGCTCTGATCCAGTGTACTAATTCCCAGTGTCTCACCCTCAATACCTGCACTGTCCTCTCTCCCCGCCCTGACCCAGTGTACAAATGTCCAGTGTTTCACCCTCAGTACCTGCACTGTCCTCTCTCCACTCCCTGACCCAGTGTACAAATGCCCAGTGACGAACCGTCAGTACCTGCACTGACCTCTCTCGCCACTCAGACCCAATGTTCTAGTGCCCAGTGTTCCACCCTCAGTACCTGCACTGTCCTCTCTCCCCGCCCTGACCCAGTGTACTAATGCCCAGTGTCTCACCCTCACTACCTGCACTGTCCTCTCTCCCCGCCCTGACCCAGTGTACTAGAGCCCTGTGTCTCACCCTCAGTACCTGCACTGTCCTCTCTCCCCGCCTGACCCAGTGTACTAATGCCGAGTGTCCCACCCTCAGTACCAGCACTGTCCTCTCTCCCCGCCTGACCCAGTGGACTAATGCCGAGTGTCCCACCCTCAGTACCTGCACTGTCCTCTCTCCCCGCCTGACCCAATGTACTAGAGCCCTGTGTCTCACCCTCAGAACCTGCACTGTCCTCTCTCCCCGCCCTGACCAGTGTACTAGTACCCAGTGTCCCACCCTCAGTACCTGCATGTCCTCTCTCCCCGCTCTGACCCCGTGTACCAGTGCCCAGTGTCTCACATTCAGTACCTGCAGTCTCCGCTCACCCAGCCCAGACGCAGTGTTCAAATGCCCAGTGTCTGACCCTCAGTACCTGCACTATCCTCTCTCCCCGCTCTGACCCAGTGTACTCGAGCCCAGTGTCCCATCCTCAGTACCTGCACTGTCCTCTCTTCCAGCCCTGACCCAGATGACTAATGACCGCTGTCTCACCCTCAGTACCTGCACTGTTCTCTCTCCCCGCCCTGACCCAGTGTACTAGAGCCCAGTTTCTCACCCTCAGTACCTGCACTGTCCTCTCTTCCCGCCATGAACCAGTGTACTAATGCCCAGTGTCCCACCCTCAGTACCTGCACTGTCCTCTCTCCCCGCCCTGACCCAGTGTACTATTGCCCAGTGTCCCACCCTCAGTACCTGCACTGTCCTCTCTCCCCGCCCTGACCCACTGTACAAATGTCCAGTGTTTCACCCTCAGTACCTGCACTGTCCTCTCTCCACTCCCTGACCCAGTGTACAAATGCCCAGTGACGAACCGTCAGGACCTGCACTGACCTCTCTCGCCACTCAGACCCAATGTTCTAGTGCCCAGTGTCCCACCCTCAGTACCTGCACTGTCCTCTCTCCCCGCCCTGACCCAGTGTACTAATGCCCAGTGTCTCACCCTCACTACCTGCACTGTCCTCTCGCCCCGCCCTGACCCAGTGTACTAATGCCCAGTGTCTCACCCTCAGTACCTGCACTGTCCTCTCTCCCCGTCCTGACCCAGTGTACTAATGCCCAGTGTCTCACCCTCAGTACCTGCACTGTCCTCTCTTCCCGCCCTGGCCCAGTGTACTAGAGCCCAGTTTCTCACCCTCAGTACCTGCACTGTCCTCTCTCCTCGCCCTGACCCAGTGTACTAATGCCCAGTGTCTCACACTCAGTACCTGCACTGTCCTCTCTACCCGCCCGAACCAAGTGTGCTGATGCCCAGTGTCTCACACTCAGTACCTGCACTGTCCCCTCTTCCCGCCCTGAACCAGTGTACTAATGCCCAGTGTCTCACACTAAGTACCTGCACTGTCCTGTCTCCCCGCACTGACCCAGTGTACTAATATCCAGTGTTTCACCCTCAGTACGTACACTGTCCTCTCTCCCCGCCCTGACCCAGTGTATTGGAGCACAGTGTCTTACCCTCAGGACCTGCACTGTCCTCTCTCCCCGGCCTGACCCAGTGTACTAGTGCCCAGTGTCTCACCTTCAGTACCTGCACTGTCCTCTTTCCCCGCCCTGACCCAGTGTACTAGTGCCCAGTGTGCCACCCTCAGTACCTGCATGTCCTCTCTCCCCGCTCTGACCCCGTGTACTAGTGCCCAGTGTCCCACCCTCAGTACCTGCATGTCCTCTCTCCCCGCTCTGACCCAGTGTACTAATGCCCAGTGTATCACCGTCAGTACCTGCACTGTCATCTCTCCACGCCCTGACCCAGTGTACTAATGCCCCGTGTCTGACCACCAGTACCTGCACTGTCCTCTCTCCCCGCACTGACCCAGTGTAGTAATGCCCAGTGTCTCACCCTCAATACCTGCACTGTCCTCTCTCCCTGCCATGACCCAGTGTACTAATGCCCAGTGTCTCACCCCCAGTACCTGCACTGTCCTCTCTCCCGCCCTGACCCAGTGTACTAATGCCCCGTGTCTGACCCCCAGTACCTGCACTGTCCTCTCTCCCCGCCCTGTCCCAGTGTACTAATGTCCAGTGTCTCACCCTCAGTACCTGCACTGTCCTCTCCCCCCAGCCCTGACCCAGTCTACGAATGCCCAGTGTCCCACCCTCAGTACCTGCACTGTCCTCTCTCCCTACCCTGACCCAGTGTACTAATGCCCAGTGTCTCACCCTCAGTACCTGCACTGTCCTCTCTCCCCACCCTGACCCAGTGCATTAATGCCCAGTGTCTCACCCTCAGTACCTGCACTGTCCTCTCTCCCCGTCCTGACCCAGTGTACTAATGCCCAGTGTCTCACCCTCAATACCTGCACTGTCCTCTCTTCCCGCCCTGGCCCAGTGTACTAGAGCCCAGTTTCTCACCCTCAGTACCTGCACTGTCCTCTCTCCTCGCCCTGACCCAGTGTACTAATGTCCAGTGTCTCACACTCAGTACCTGCACTGTCCTCTCTACCCGCCCTAACCCAGTGTGCTGATGCCCAGTGTCTCACACTCAGTACCTGCACTGTCTTCTCTTTCCCGCCCTGAACCAGTGTACTAATGCCCAGTGTCTCACACTCAGTACCTGCACTGTCCTCTCTACCCGCCCTAACCCAGTGTACTAATGCCCAGTGTCTCACACTCAGTACCTGCACTGTCCTGTCTCCCCGCACTGACCCAGTGTACTAATATCCAGTGTTTCACCCTCAGTACGTACACTGTCCTCTCTCCCCGCCCTGACCCAGTGAACTAGAGCACAGTGTCTTACCCTCAGGACATGCACTGTCCTCTCTCCCCGCCCTTACCCAATGGACTCGTGCCCAGTGTCCCACCCTCAGTACCTGCACTGTCCTATCTTCCCGCCCTGACCCAGTGTACTAATGGCCAGTGTCTCACCCTCAGTACCTGCATTGACTTCCCTCCAAGCCCTGACCCAGTGTACTCGTGCCCAGTATCTCACCCTCAGTACCTGCACTGTCCTCTCTCCCCGGCCTGACCCAGTGTACTAGTGCCCAGTGTCTCACCTTCAGTACCTGCACTGTACTCTCTCCCCGCCCTGACCCAGTGTACTAGTGCCCAGTGTCCCACCCTCAGTACATGCATGTCCTCTCTCCCCGCTTGACCCCGTGTACTAGTGCCCAGTGTCTCACATTCAGAACCTGCACTCTCCGCTCACCCAGCCCAGATGCAGTGTTCTATTGCCCAGTGTCTCACCCTCAGTACCTGCACTGTCCTCTCTCCCCGCCCTGACCCAGTGTACGAGAGCCCAGTTTCTCACCCTCAGTACCTGCACTGTCCTCTCTCCCCGCCCTGACCCAATGTACTAGAGCACAGTGTCTTACCCTCAGTAGCTGCACTGTCCTCTCTCACCATCCTGACCCAGTGCACTCGTGCCAAGTGTCTCACCCTCAGTACCTCCACTGTCCTCTCTCACTGCCCTGACCCAGTGTACTATTGCCCAGTGTCTCACCCTCAGTACATGCATTGTCCTCTCACTCCGCCCTGACAGTGTACTAGAGCCCAGTTTCTCACCCTCAGTACCTGCAATGTCCTCTCTCCCCGCCCTGACCCAGTGTACTAATGCCCAGTGTCCCACCCTCAGTACCTGCACTGTCCTCTCTCCCCGCCCCGACCCTGTGTACTAATGCCCAGTGTCCCACCCTCAGTACGTGCACTGTCCTCTCTCCCCGCCCTGACCCAGTGTACTAGAGCCCTGTGTCTCACCCTCAGTACCAGCACTGTCCTATCTTCCCGCCCTGACCCAGTGTACTAATGCCCAGTGTCTCACCCACAGTACCTGCACTGTCCTCTCTCCCCGCCTGACCCAGTGTACTAGAGCCCAGTGTCTCACCCTCAGTACCAGCACTGTCCTCTCTCCCCGCCCTCACCCAGTGTACTAATGCCCAGTGTATCACCCTCAGTACCTGCACTGTCCTCTCTCCCCGCCTGACCCAATGTACTAGAGCCCTGTGTCTCACCCTCAGAACCTGCACTGTCCTCTCTCCCCGCCCTGACCAGTGTACTAGTACCCAGTGTCCCACCCTCAGTACCTGCATGTCCTCTCTCCCCGCTCTGACCCCGTGTACCAGTGCCCAGTGTCTCACATTCAGTACCTGCAGTCTCCGCTCACCCAGCCCAGACGCAGTGTTCAAATGCCCAGTGTCTGACCCTCAGTACCTGCACTATCCTCTCTCCCCGCTCTGACCCAGTGTACTCGAGCCCAGTGTCCCATCCTCAGTACCTGCACTGTCCTCTCTTCCAGCCCTGACCCAGATGACTAATGACCGCTGTCTCACCCTCAGTACCTGCACTGTTCTCTCTCCCCGCCCTGACCCAGTGTACTAGAGCCCAGTTTCTCACCCTCAGTACCTGCACTGTCCTCTCTTCCCGCCATGAACCAGTGTACTAATGCCCAGTGTCCCACCCTCAGTACCTGCACTGTCCTCTCTCCCCGCCCTGACCCAGTGTACTATTGCCCAGTGTCCCACCCTCAGTACCTGCACTGTCCTCTCTCCCCGCCCTGACCCACTGTACAAATGTCCAGTGTTTCACCCTCAGTACCTGCACTGTCCTCTCTCCACTCCCTGACCCAGTGTACAAATGCCCAGTGACGAACCGTCAGGACCTGCACTGACCTCTCTCGCCACTCAGACCCAATGTTCTAGTGCCCAGTGTCCCACCCTCAGTACCTGCACTGTCCTCTCTCCCCGCCCTGACCCAGTGTACTAATGCCCAGTGTCTCACCCTCACTACCTGCACTGTCCTCTCGCCCCGCCCTGACCCAGTGTACTAATGCCCAGTGTCTCACCCTCAGTACCTGCACTGTCCTCTCTCCCCGTCCTGACCCAGTGTACTAATGCCCAGTGTCTCACCCTCAGTACCTGCACTGTCCTCTCTTCCCGCCCTGGCCCAGTGTACTAGAGCCCAGTTTCTCACCCTCAGTACCTGCACTGTCCTCTCTCCTCGCCCTGACCCAGTGTACTAATGCCCAGTGTCTCACACTCAGTACCTGCACTGTCCTCTCTACCCGCCCGAACCAAGTGTGCTGATGCCCAGTGTCTCACACTCAGTACCTGCACTGTCCCCTCTTCCCGCCCTGAACCAGTGTACTAATGCCCAGTGTCTCACACTAAGTACCTGCACTGTCCTGTCTCCCCGCACTGACCCAGTGTACTAATATCCAGTGTTTCACCCTCAGTACGTACACTGTCCTCTCTCCCCGCCCTGACCCAGTGTATTGGAGCACAGTGTCTTACCCTCAGGACCTGCACTGTCCTCTCTCCCCGGCCTGACCCAGTGTACTAGTGCCCAGTGTCTCACCTTCAGTACCTGCACTGTCCTCTTTCCCCGCCCTGACCCAGTGTACTAGTGCCCAGTGTCCCACCCTCAGTACCTGCATGTCCTCTCTCCCCGCTCTGACCCCGTGTACTAGTGCCCAGTGTCCCACCCTCAGTACCTGCATGTCCTCTCTCCCCGCTCTGACCCAGTGTACTAATGCCCAGTGTATCACCGTCAGTACCTGCACTGTCATCTCTCCACGCCCTGACCCAGTGTACTATTGCCCAGGATCTCACCCTCAGTTCCTGCACTTTCCTCTCTCCCCGCACTGACCCAGTGTAGTAATGCCCAGTGTCTCACCCTCAATACCTGCACTGTCCTCTCTCCCTGCCATGACCCAGTGTACTAATGCCCAGTGTCTCACCCCCAGTACCTGCACTGTCCTCTCTCCCGCCCTGACCCAGTGTACTAATGCCCCGTGTCTGACCCCCAGTACCTGCACTGTCCTCTCTCCCCGCCCTGTCCCAGTGTACTAATGTCCAGTGTCTCACCCTCAGTACCTGCACTGTCCTCTCCCCCCAGCCCTGACCCAGTCTACGAATGCCCAGTGTCCCACCCTCAGTACCTGCACTGTCCTCTCTCCCTACCCTGACCCAGTGTACTAATGCCCAGTGTCTCACCCTCAGTACCTGCACTGTCCTCTCTCCCCACCCTGACCCAGTGCATTAATGCCCAGTGTCTCACCCTCAGTACCTGCACTGTCCTCTCTCCCCGTCCTGACCCAGTGTACTAATGCCCAGTGTCTCACCCTCAATACCTGCACTGTCCTCTCTTCCCGCCCTGGCCCAGTGTACTAGAGCCCAGTTTCTCACCCTCAGTACCTGCACTGTCCTCTCTCCTCGCCCTGACCCAGTGTACTAATGTCCAGTGTCTCACACTCAGTACCTGCACTGTCCTCTCTACCCGCCCTAACCCAGTGTGCTGATGCCCAGTGTCTCACACTCAGTACCTGCACTGTCTTCTCTTTCCCGCCCTGAACCAGTGTACTAATGCCCAGTGTCTCACACTCAGTACCTGCACTGTCCTCTCTACCCGCCCTAACCCAGTGTACTAATGCCCAGTGTCTCACACTCAGTACCTGCACTGTCCTGTCTCCCCGCACTGACCCAGTGTACTAATATCCAGTGTTTCACCCTCAGTACGTACACTGTCCTCTCTCCCCGCCCTGACCCAGTGAACTAGAGCACAGTGTCTTACCCTCAGGACATGCACTGTCCTCTCTCCCCGCCCTTACCCAATGGACTCGTGCCCAGTGTCCCACCCTCAGTACCTGCACTGTCCTATCTTCCCGCCCTGACCCAGTGTACTAATGGCCAGTGTCTCACCCTCAGTACCTGCATTGACTTCCCTCCAAGCCCTGACCCAGTGTACTCGTGCCCAGTATCTCACCCTCAGTACCTGCACTGTCCTCTCTCCCCGGCCTGACCCAGTGTACTAGTGCCCAGTGTCTCACCTTCAGTACCTGCACTGTACTCTCTCCCCGCCCTGACCCAGTGTACTAGTGCCCAGTGTCCCACCCTCAGTACATGCATGTCCTCTCTCCCCGCTTGACCCCGTGTACTAGTGCCCAGTGTCTCACATTCAGAACCTGCACTCTCCGCTCACCCAGCCCAGATGCAGTGTTCTATTGCCCAGTGTCTCACCCTCAGTACCTGCACTGTCCTCTCTCCCCGCCCTGACCCAGTGTACGAGAGCCCAGTTTCTCACCCTCAGTACCTGCACTGTCCTCTCTCCCCGCCCTGACCCAATGTACTAGAGCACAGTGTCTTACCCTCAGTAGCTGCACTGTCCTCTCTCACCATCCTGACCCAGTGCACTCGTGCCAAGTGTCTCACCCTCAGTACCTCCACTGTCCTCTCTCACTGCCCTGACCCAGTGTACTATTGCCCAGTGTCTCACCCTCAGTACATGCATTGTCCTCTCACTCCGCCCTGACAGTGTACTAGAGCCCAGTTTCTCACCCTCAGTACCTGCAATGTCCTCTCTCCCCGCCCTGACCCAGTGTACTAATGCCCAGTGTCCCACCCTCAGTACCTGCACTGTCCTCTCTCCCCGCCCCGACCCTGTGTACTAATGCCCAGTGTCCCACCCTCAGTACGTGCACTGTCCTCTCTCCCCGCCCTGACCCAGTGTACTAGAGCCCTGTGTCTCACCCTCAGTACCAGCACTGTCCTATCTTCCCGCCCTGACCCAGTGTACTAATGCCCAGTGTCTCACCCACAGTACCTGCACTGTCCTCTCTCCCCGCCTGACCCAGTGTACTAGAGCCCAGTGTCTCACCCTCAGTACCAGCACTGTCCTCTCTCCCCGCCCTCACCCAGTGTACTAATGCCCAGTGTATCACCCTCAGTACCTGCACTGTTCTCTCTCCCCGCCCGGACCCTGTGTACTAATGCCGAGTGTCCCACCCTCAGTACCTGCACTGTCCTCTCTCCCAGTCCTGACCCAATGTACGAGAGCCCAGTGTCTCACCCTCAGTACCTGCACTGTCCTATCTCCCTGCCCTGACCCAGTGCATTAGAACCCAGTGTCTCACCCTCAGTACCTGCACTGTCCTATCTTCCCGCCCTGACCCAGTGCACTAGAGCCCAGTGTCTCACCCTCAGTACCTGCACTGTCCTATCTTCCCGCCCTGACCAAGTGTACTCGTGCCCAGTGTCCCACCCTCAGTACCTACAATGTGCTCTCTCAAAGCCCTGACCCAGTGTACTCGTGCCCAGTGTCTCATCCTCAGTACCTGCACTGTGCTCTCTCCCCGCTCTGACCCAGTGTACTCGTGCCCAGTGTATCACGCTCAGTACTTGCACTGTCCTCTCTCCCCGCCTGACCCAATGTTCTAGAGCCCTGTGTCTCACCCTCATTACCTGCACTGTCCTCTCTTCCAGCCCTGACCCAGATTACTAATGCCCGCTGTCTCACCCTCCGTCCCTGCACTGTCCTCTCTCCCCGCCCTGACCCAGTGTGCTCGAGCCCAGGATCTCACCCTCAGTTCCTGCACTTTCCTCTCTCCCCGCACTGACCCAGTGTACTATTGCCCAGTGTCTCTCCGTCAGTACCTGCACTGTCCTCTCTCCCCGTCCTGACCCAGTGTACTAATGCCCAGTGTCCCAGCCTCAGTACCTGCACTGTCCTCTCTCCCCGCCCTGACCCAGTGTACTAGAGCCCTGTGTCTCACCCTCAGTACCAGCACTGTCCTATCTTCCCGCCCTGACCCAGTGTATTAATGGCCAGTGTCTCACCCTCAGTATCTGCAATGTCCTCTCTCCCCGCCCTGACCCAGTGTACTAATGCCCAGTGTCTCACCCTCAGTACCTGCACTGTCCTCTCTCCCCGCCTGACCCAGTGTACTAATGCCGAGTGTCCCACCCTCAGTACCTGCACTGTCCTCTCTCCCCGCCTGACCCAGTGTACTAGAGCCCTGTGTCTCACCCTCAGTACCTGCACTGTCCTCTCTCCCCCGCTGACCCAGTGTACGAGAGCCCAGTGTCTCACCCTCAGTACCAGCACTGTCCTCTCTCCCCGCCCTCACCCAGTGTACTAATGCCGAGTGTATCACCCTCAGTACCTGCACTGTCCTCTCTCCCCGCCTGACCCAGTGTACTAATGCCGAGTGTCCCACCCTCAGTACCTGCACTGTCCTCTGTCCCCACACTGACCCAGTATACTAATGCCAACTGTATCACCCTCAGTACCTCCTCTGTCCTCTCTCCCCACCCTGACCCAGTGTACTAGACCCGAATGACCCACCCTCAGTACCTGCACTGTCCTCTCTCCCAGTCCTGACCCAGTGTACTAGAGCCCAGTGTCTCACCCTCAGTACCTGCACTGTCCTATCTCCCTGCCCTGACCCAGTGCATTAGAACCCAGTGTCTCACCCTCAGTACCTGCACTGTCCTATCTTCCCGCCCTGACCCAGTGCACTCGAGCCCAGTGTCTCACCCTCAGTACCTGCACTGTCCTATCTTCCCGCCCTGACCAAGTGTACTCGTGCCCAGTGTCCCACCCTCAGTACCTACAATGTGCTCTCTCAAAGCCCTGACCCAGTGTACTCGTGCCCAGTGTCTCATCCTCAGTACCTGCACTGTGCTCTCTCCCCGCTCTGACCCAGTGTACTCGTGCCCAGTGTCCCACCCTCAGTACCTACAATGTCATCTCTCACCGCCCTGACCCAGAGTACTCGTGCCCAGTGTCTCACCCTTAGTACCTCCACTGTCCTCTCTCCCCATCCTGACCCAGTGTACTCATGCCCAGTGTATCACGCTCAGTACCTGCACTGTCCTCTCTCCCCGCCCTGACCCAGTGTACTAGAGCCCTGTGTCTCTCCCTCAGTATCTGCACTGTCCTATCTTCCCGCCCTGACCCAGTGTACTAATGGCCAGTGTCTCATCCTCAGTACCTGCACTGTCCTCTCTCCCCGCCTGACCCAGTGTACTAATGCCGAGTGTCCCACCCTCAGTACCTGCACTGTCCTCTCTCCCCGCCTGACCCAGTGTACTAATGCCTAGTGTCCCACCCTCAGTACCTGCACTGTCCTCTCTCTCCGCCTGACCCAATGTACTAGAGCCCTGTGTCTCACCCTCAGTACCTGCACAGTCCTCTCTCCCCCGCTGACCCAGTGGACTAGAGCCCAGTGTCTCACCCTCAGTACCACCACTGTCCTCTCTCCCCGCCCTGACCAGTGTACTAGTACCCAGTGTCCCACCCTCAGTACCTGCATGTCCTCTCTCCCCGCTCTGACCCCGTGTACTAGTGCCCAGTGTCTCACATTCAGTACCTGCACTCTCCGCTCACCCAGCCCAGACGCAGTGTTCTAATGCCCAGTGTCTCACCCTCAGTACCTGCACTATCCTCTCTCCCCGCCCTGACCCAGTGTACTCGAGCCCAGTGTCCCACCCTCAGTACCTGCACTGTCCTCTCTTCCAGCCCTGACCCAGATTACTAATGCCCGCTGTCTCACCCTCAGTACCTGCACTGTCCTCTCTCCCCGCCCTGACCCAGTGTACTAGAGCCCAGTTTCTCACCCTCAGTACCTGCACTGTTCTCTTCACGCCATGAACCAGTGTACTAATGTCGAGTGTCCCACCCTCAGTTCCTGCACTGTCCTCTCTCCCCGCCCTGACCCAGTGTACTAGAGCCCTGTGTCTCACCCTCAGTACCAGCACTGTCCTATCTTCCCGCCCTGACCCAGTGTATTAATGGCCAGTGTCTCACCCTCAGTACCTGCAATGTCCTCTCTCCCCGCCCTGACCCAGTGTACTAATGCCCAGTGTCTCACCCTCAGTACCTGCACTGTCCTCTCTCCCCGCCTGACCCAGTGTACTAATGCCGAGTGTCCCACCCTCAGTACCTGCACTGTCCTCTCTCCCCGCCTGACCCAGTGTACTAGAGCCCTGTGTCTCACCCTCAGTACCTGCACTGTCCTCTCTCCCCCGCTGACCCAGTGTACGAGAGCCCAGTGTCTCACCCTCAGTACCTGCACTGTCCTATCTCCCCGCCCTGACCCAGTGTACTAATGCCTAGTGTATCACCCTCAGTACCTGCACTGTCCTCTCTCCCCGCCTGACCCAGTGTACTAATGCCGAGTGTCCCACCCTCAGTACCTGCACTGTCCTCTGTCCCCACACTGACCCAGTATACTAATGCCAACTGTATCACCCTCAGTACCTCCTCTGTCCTCTCTCCCCACCCTGACCCAGTGTACTAGACCCGAATGACCCACCCTCAGTACCTGCACTGTCCTCTCTCCCAGTCCTGACCCAGTGTACTAGAGCCCAGTGTCTCACCCTCAGTACCTGCACTGTCCTATCTCCCTGCCCTGACCCAGTGCATTAGAACCCAGTGTCTCACCCTCAGTACCTGCACTGTCCTATCTTCCCGCCCTGACCCAGTGCACTAGAGCCCAGTGTCTCACCCTCAGTACCTGCACTGTCCTATCTTCCCGCCCTGACCAAGTGTACTCGTGCCCAGTGTCCCACCCTCAGTACCTACAATGTGCTCTCTCAAAGCCCTGACCCAGTGTACTCGTGCCCAGTGTCTCATCCTCAGTACCTGCACTGTGCTCTCTCCCCGCTCTGACCCAGTGTACTCGTGCCCAGTGTCCCACCCTCAGAACCTACAATGTCATCTCTCACCGCCCTGACCCAGAGTACTCGTGCCCAGTGTCTCACCCTTAGTACCTCCACTGTCCTCTCTCCCCACCCTGACCCAGTGTACTCATGCCCAGTGTCTCATCCTCAGTACCTGCACTGTCCTCTCTCCCCGCCTGACCCAGTGTACTAATGCCGAGTGTCCCACCCTCAGTACCTGCACTGTCCTCTCTCCCCGCCTGACCCAGTGTACTAATGCCTAGTGTCCCACCCTCAGTACCTGCACTGTCCTCTCTCCCCGCCTGACCCAATGTACTAGAGCCCTGTGTCTCACCCTCAGTACCTGCACTGTCCTCTCTCCCCCGCTGACCCAGTGTACTAGAGCCCAGTGTCTCACCCTCAGTACCAGCACTGTCCTCTCTCCCCGCCCTGACCCAGTGTACTAGTACCCAGTGTCCCACCCTCAGTACCTGCATGTCCTCTCTCCCCGCTCTGACCCCGTGTACTAGTGCCCAGTGTCTCACATTCAGTACCTGCACTCTCCGCTCACCCAGCCCAGACGCAGTGTTCTAATGCCCAGTGTCTCACCCTCAGTACCTGCACTATCCTCTCTCCCCGCCCTGACCCAGTGTACTCGAGCCCAGTGTCCCACCCTCAGTACCTGCACTGTCCTCTCTTCCAGCCCTGACCCAGATTACTAATGCCCGCTGTCTCACCCTCAGTACCTGCACTGTCCTCTCTCCCCGCCCTGACCCAGTGTACTAGAGCCCAGTTTCTCACCCTCAGTACCTGCACTGTTCTCTTCACGCCATGAACCAGTGTACTAATGTCGAGTGTCCCACCCTCAGTTCCTGCACTTTCCTCTCTCCCCGCACTGACCCAGTGTACTAATGCCCAGTGTCTCACCCTCAATACCTGCACTGTCCTCTCTCCCTGCCATGACCCAGTGTACTAATGCCCAGTGTCTCACCCCCAGTACCTGCACTGTCCTCTCTCCCGCCCTGACCCAGTGTACTAATGCCCCGTGTCTGACCCCCAGTACCTGCACTGTCCTCTCTCCCCGCCCTGTCCCAGTGTACTAATGTCCAGTGTCTCACCCTCAGTACCTGCACTGTCCTCTCCCCCCAGCCCTGACCCAATGTACTAATGCCCAGTGTCCCATCCTCAGTACCTGCATGTCCTCTCTCCCCGCTCTGACCCCGTGTACTAGTGCCCAGTGTCTCACATTCAGTACCTGCACTCTCCGCTCACCCAGCCCAGACGCAGTGTTCTGATGCCCAGTGTCTCACCCTCAGTACCTGCACTATCCTCTCTCCCCGCCCTGACCCAGTGTACTCGAGCCCAGTGTCCCACCCTCAGTACCTGCACTGTCCTCTCTTCCAGCCCTGACTCAGATTACTAATGCCCGCTGTCTCACCCTCAGTACCTGCACTGTCCTCTCTCCCCGCCCTGACCCAGTGTACTAGAGCCCAGTTTTTCACCCTCAGTACCTGCATTGTTCTCTTCCCGCCATGAACCAGTGTACTAATGTCGAGTGTCCCACCCTCAGTTCCTGCACTTTCCTCTCTCCCCGCACTGACCCAGTGTACTAATGCCCAGTGTCTCACCCTCAATACCTGCACTGTCCTCTCTCCCTGCCATGACCCAGTGTACTAATGCCCAGTGTCTCACCCCCAGTACCTGCACTGTCCTCTCTCCCGCCCTGACCCAGTGCACAAATGCCCCGTGTCTGACCCCCAGTACCTGCACTGTCCTCTCTCCCCGCCCTGTCCCAGTGTACTAATGTCCAGTGTCTCACCCTCAGTACCTGCACTGTCCTCTCCCCCCAGCCCTGACCCAGTGTACTAATGCCCAGTGTCCCACCCTCAGTACCTGCACTGTCCTCTCTCCCTCCCCTGACCCAGTGTACAAATGCCCAGTGTCTCACCCTCAGTACCTGCACTGTCCTCTCTCCCCACCCTGACCCAGTGCATTAATGCCCAGTGTCTCACCCTCAGTACCTGCACTGTCCTCTCTCCCCGTCCTGACCCAGTGTACTAATGCCCAGTGTCTCTCCCTCAATACCTGCACTGTCCTCTCTTCCCGCCCTGGCCCAGTGTACTAGAGCCCAGTATCTCACCCTCAGTACCTGCACTGTCCTCTCTCCTCGCCCTGACCCAGTGTACTAATGCCCAGTGTCTCACACTCAGTACCTGCACTGTCCTCTCTACCCGCCCTAACCCAGTGTGCTGATGCCCAGTGTCTCACACTCAGTACCTGCACTGTCTTCTCTTTCCCGCCCTGAACCAGTGTACTAATGCCCAGTGTCTCACAGTCAATACCTGCACTGTCCTCTCTACCCGCCCTAACCCAGTGTACTAATGCCCAGTGTCTCACACTCAGTACCTGCACTGTCCTGTCTCCCCGCACTGACCCAGTGTACTAATGCCCCGTGTCTGACCCCCAGTACCTGCACTGTCCTCTCTCCCCGCCCTGTCCCAGTGTACTAATGTCCAGTGTCTCACCCTCAGTACCTGCACTGTCCTCTCTCCCCGCCCTGACCCAGTGTACTAGAGCCCTGTGTCTCACCCTCAGTACCAGCACTGTCCTATCTTCCCGCCCTGACCCAGTGTATTAATGCCCAGTGTCTCACCGTCAGTACCTGCACTGTCATCTCTCCCCACCCTGACCCAGTGCATTAATGCCCAGTGTCTCACCGTCAGTACCTGCACTGTCCTCTCTACCCGCCCTAACCCAGTGTACTAATGCCCAGTGTCTCACACTCAGTACATGCACTGTCCTCTCTTCCCGTCCTGACCCAGTGTACTAATGCCCAGTGTCTCACCCTCAGTACCTGCACTGTCCTCTCTTCCCGCCCTGGCCCAGTGTACTAGAGCCCAGTGTCTCACCCTCAGTACCTGCACTGTCATCTCTCCCCACCCTGACCCAGTGCATTAATGCCCAGTGTCTCACCGTCAGTACCTGCACTGTCCTCTCTCCCCGTCCTGACCCAGTGTACTAATGCCCAGTGTCCCAGCCTCAGTACCTGCACTGTCCTCTCTCCCCGCCCTGACCCAGTGTACTAGAGCCCTGTGTCTCACCCTCAGTACCAGCACTGTCCTATCTTCCCGCCCTGACCCAGTGTATTAATGGCCAGTGTCTCACCCTCAGTACCTGCAATGTCCTCTCTCCCCGCCCTGACCCAGTGTACTAATGCCCAGTGTCTCACCCTCAGTACCTGCACTGTCCTCTCTCCCCGCCCTGACCCAGTGTACTAATGCCCAGTGTCTCACCCTCAGTACCTGCAATGTCCTCTCTCCCCGCCCTGACCCAGTGTACTAATGCCCAGTGTCCCAGCCTCAGTACTGCACTGTCCTCTCTCCCCGCCCTGACCCAGTGTACTAGAGCCCTGTGTCTCACCCTCAGTACCAGCACTGTCCTATCTTCCCGCCCTGACCCAGTGTATTAATGCCCAGTGTCTCACCCTCAGTACCTGCAATGTCCTCTCTCCCCGCCCTGACCCAGTGTATTAATGCCCAGTGTCTCACCCTCAGTACCTGCAATGTCCTCTCTCCCCGCCCTGACCCAGTGTACTAATGCCCAGTGTCCCAGCCTCAGTACCTGCACTGTCCTCTTTTCCCGCCCTGACCCAGTGTACTAGAGCCATGTGTCTCACTCTCAGTACCAGCACTGTCCTATCTTCCCGCCCTGACCCAGTGTATTAATGGCCAGTGTCTCACCCTCAGTACCTGCAATGTCCTCTCTCCCCGCCCTGACCCAGTGTACTAATGCCGAGTGTCCCACCCTCAGTACCTGCACTGTCCTCTCTCCCCGCCTGACCCAGTGTACTAATGCCGAGTGTCCCACCCTCAGTACCTGCACTGTCCTCTCTCCCCCGCTGACCCAGTGTACTAGAGCCCAGTGTCTCACCCTCAGTACCAGCACTGTCCTCTCTCCCCGCCCTCACCCAGTGTACTAATGCCCAGTGTATCACCCTCAGTACCTGCACTGTCCTCTCTCCCCGCCTGACCCAGTGTACTAGAGCCCTGTGTCTCACCCTCAGTACCTGCACTGTCCTCTCTCCCCCGCTGACCCAGTGTACTAGAGCCCAGTGTCTCACCCTCAGTACCAGCACTGTCCTCTCTCCCCGCCCTCACCCAGTGTACTAATGCCCAGTGTATCACCCTCAGTACCTGCACTGTCCTCTCTCCCCGCCTGACCCAGTGTACTAATGCCGAGTGTCCCACCCTCAGTACCTGCACTGTCCTCTGTCCCCACACTGACCCAGTATACTAATGCCAACTGTATCACCCTCAGTACCTCCTCTGTCCTCTCTCCCCACCCTGACCCAGTGCACTAGAGCCGAATGACCCACCCTCAGTACCTGCACTGTCCTCTCTCCCAGTCCTGACCCAGTGTACTAGCGCCCAGTGTCTCACCCTCAGTACCTGCACTGTCCTATCTCCCTGTCCTGACCCAGTGCATTAGAACCCAGTGTCTCACCCTCAGTATCTGCACTGTCCTATCTTCCCGCCCTGACCCAGTGCACTCGAGCCCAGTGTCTCACCCTCAGTACCTGCACTGTCCTATCTTCCCGCCCTGACCAAGTGTACTCGTGCCCAGTGTCCCACCCTTAGTACCTCCACTGTCCTCTCTCCCCACCCTGACCCAGTGTACTCATGCCCAGTGTATCACGCTCAGTACCTGCACTGTCCTCTCTCCCCGCCCTGACCCAGTGTACTAGAGCCCTGTGTCTCACCCTCAGTATCTGCACTGTCCTATCTTCCCGCCCTGACCCAGTGTACTAATGGCCAGTGTCTCACCCTCAGTACCTGCACTGTCCTCTCTCCCCGCCTGACCCAGTGTACTAATGCCGATTGTCCCACCCTCAGTACCTGCACTGTCCTCTCTCCCCGCCTGACCCAGTGTACTAATGCCGAGTGTCCCACCCTCAGTACCTGCACTGTCTTCTCTCCCCGCCTGACCCAATGTACTAGAGCCCTGTGTCTCACCCTCAGTACCTGCACTGTCCTCTCTCCCCCGCTGACCCAGTGTACTAGAGCCCATTGTCTCACCCTCAGTACCAGCACTGTCCTCTCTCCCCGCCCTGACCAGTGTACTAGTACCCAGTGTCCCACCCTCAGTACCTGCATGTCCTCTCTCCCCGCTCTGACCCCGTGTACTAGTGCCCAGTGTCTCACATTCAGTACCTGCACTCTGCGCTCACCCAGCCCAGACGCAGTGTTCTAATGCCCAGTGTCTCACGCTCAGTACCTGCACTATCCTCTCTCCCCGCCCTGACCCAGTGTACTATTGCCCAGGATCTCACCCTCAGTTCCTGCACTTTCCTCTTTCCCTGCCCTGACCCAGTGTACTAATGCCCAGTGTCTCACCCTCAATACCTGCACTGTCCTCTCTCCCTGCCATGACCCAGTGTACTAATGCCCAGTGTCTCACCCCCAGTACCTGCACTGTCCTCTCTCCCGCCCTGACCCAGTGTACTAATGCCCCGTGTCTGACCCCCAGTACCTGCACTGTCCTCTCTCCCCGCCCTGTCCCAGTGTACTAATGTCCAGTGTCTCACCCTCAGTACCTGCACTGTCCTCTCCCCCCAGCCCTGACCCAGTGTACTAATGCCCAGTGTCCCACCCTCAGTACCTGCACTGTCCTCTCTCCCTCCCCTGACCCAGTGTACAAATGCACAGTGTCTCACCCTCAGTACCTGCACTGTCCTCTCTCCCCACCCTGACCCAGTGCATTAATGCCCAGTGTCTCACCCTCAGTACCTGCACTGTCCTCTCTCCCCGTCCTGACCCAGTGTACTAATGCCCAGTGTCTCACCCTCAATACCTGCACTGTCCTCTCTTCCCGCCCTGGCCCAGTGTACTAGAGCCCAGTTTCTCACCCTCAGTACCTGCACTGTCCTCTCTCCTCGCCCTGACCCAGTGTACTAATGCCCAGTGTCTCACACTCAGTACCTGCACTGTCCTCTCTACCCGCCCTAACCCAGTGTGCTGATGCCCAGTGTCTCACACTCAGTACCTGCACTGTCTTCTCTTTCACGCCCTGAACCAGTGTACTAATGCCCAGTGTCTCACACTCAGTACCTGCACTGTCCTCTCTACCCGCCCTAACCCAGTGTACTAATGCCCAGTGTCTCACACTCAGTACCTGCACTGTCCTGTCTCCCCGCACTGACCCAGTGTACTAGTGCCCAGTGTCCCACCCTCCGTACATGCACTGTCCTCTCTCCCCGCCCTGACCCAGTGTACTAGAGCACAGTGTCTTACCCTCAGGACCTGCACTGTCCTCTCTCCCCGCCCTTACCCAGTGTACTCGTGCCCAGTGTCCCACACTCAGTACCTGCACTGTCCTATCTTCCCGCCCTGACCCAGTGTACCAATGGCCAGTGTCTCACCCTCAGTACCTGCATTGACTTCCCTCCAAGCCCTGACCAAGTGTACTCGTGCCCAGTATCTCACCCTCAGTACCTGCACTGTCCTCTCTCCCCGCCCTGACCCAGTGTACTAGTGCCCAGTGTCCCACCCTCCGTACCTGCACTGTCCTCTCTCCCCGGCCTGACCCAGTGTACTAGTGCCCAGTGTCTCACCTTCAGTACCTGCACTGTCCTCTCTCCCCGCCCTGACCCAGTGTACTTGTGCCCAGTGTCCCACCCTCAGTACCTGCATGTCCTCTCTCCCCGCTCTGACCCCTTGTACTAGTACCCAGTGTCTCACATTCAGAACCTGCACTCTCCGCTCACCCAGCCCAGATGCAGTGTTCTATTGCCCAGTGTCCCACCCTCCGTACCTGCACGGTCCTCTCTCCCCGCCCTGACCCAGTGTACTAATGCCCAGTGTATCACCCTCAATACCTGCACTGTCCTCTCTCCCCGCCCTGACCCAGTGTACTACTGCCCAGTGTCCCACCCTCAGTACCTGCACTGTCCTCTGTCCCCACACTGACCCAGTATACTAATACCAACTGTATCACCCTCAGTACCTCCTCTGTCCTCTCTCCCCACCCGGACCCAGTGTACTAGAGCCGAATGACCCACCCTCAGTACCTGCACTGTCCTCTCTCCCAGTCCTGACCCAGTGTACTAGAGCCCAGTGTCTCACCCTCAGTACCTGCACTGTCCTATCTCCCTGCCCTGACCCAGTGCATTAGAACCCAGTGTCTCACCCTCAGTACATGCACTGTCCTATCTTCCCGCCCTGACCCAGTGCACTCGAGCCCAGTGTCTCACCCTCAGTACCTGCACTGTCCTATCTTCCCGCCCTGACCAAGTGTACTCGTGCCCAGTGTCCCACCCTCAGTACCTACAATGTGCTCTCTCAAAGCCCTGACCCAGTGTACTCGTGCCCAGTGTCTCATCCTCAGTACCTGCACTGTCCTCTCTCCCTGCCCTGACGCAGTGTACTAATGCCCAGTGTCCCACCCTCAGTACCTGCACTGTCCTCTCTCCCCGCCCTGACCCAGTGTACTAGAGCCCTGTGTCTCACCCTCAGTACCAGCACTGTCCTATCTTCCCGCCCTGACCCAGTGTATTAATGGCCAGTGTCTCACCCTCAGTACCTGCAATGTCCTCTCTCCCCGCCCTGACCCAGTGTACTAATGCCCAGTGTCTCACCCTCAGTACCTGCACTGTCCTCTCTCCCCGCCCTGACCCAGTGTACTAATGCCCAGTGTCTCACCCTCAGTACCTGCAATGTCCTCTCTCCCCGCCCTGACCCAGTGTACTAATGCCCAGTGTCCCAGCCTCAGTACTGCACTGTCCTCTCTCCCCGCCCTGACCCAGTGTACTAGAGCCCTGTGTCTCACCCTCAGTACCAGCACTGTCCTATCTTCCCGCCCTGACCCAGTGTATTAATGCCCAGTGTCTCACCCTCAGTACCTGCAATGTCCTCTCTCCCCGCCCTGACCCAGTGTATTAATGCCCAGTGTCTCACCCTCAGTACCTGCAATGTCCTCTCTCCCCGCCCTGACCCAGTGTACTAATGCCCAGTGTCCCAGCCTCAGTACCTGCACTGTCCTCTCTTCCCGCCCTGACCCAGTGTACTAGAGCCATGTGTCTCACTCTCAGTACCAGCACTGTCCTATCTTCCCGCCCTGACCCAGTGTATTAATGGCCAGTGTCTCACCCTCAGTACCTGCAATGTCCTCTCTCCCCGCCCTGACCCAGTGTACTAATGCCGAGTGTCCCACCCTCAGTACCTGCACTGTCCTCTCTCCCCGCCTGACCCAGTGTACTAATGCCGAGTGTCCCACCCTCAGTACCTGCACTGTCCTCTCTCCCCCGCTGACCCAGTGTACTAGAGCCCAGTGTCTCACCCTCAGTACCAGCACTGTCCTCTCTCCCCGCCCTCACCCAGTGTACTAATGCCCAGTGTATCACCCTCAGTACCTGCACTGTCCTCTCTCCCCGCCTGACCCAGTGTACTAGAGCCCTGTGTCTCACCCTCAGTACCTGCACTGTCCTCTCTCCCCCGCTGACCCAGTGTACTAGAGCCCAGTGTCTCACCCTCAGTACCAGCACTGTCCTCTCTCCCCGCCCTCACCCAGTGTACTAATGCCCAGTGTATCACCCTCAGTACCTGCACTGTCCTCTCTCCCCGCCTGACCCAGTGTACTAATGCCGAGTGTCCCACCCTCAGTACCTGCACTGTCCTCTGTCCCCACACTGACCCAGTATACTAATGCCAACTGTATCACCCTCAGTACCTCCTCTGTCCTCTCTCCCCACCCTGACCCAGTGCACTAGAGCCGAATGACCCACCCTCAGTACCTGCACTGTCCTCTCTCCCAGTCCTGACCCAGTGTACTAGCGCCCAGTGTCTCACCCTCAGTACCTGCACTGTCCTATCTCCCTGTCCTGACCCAGTGCATTAGAACCCAGTGTCTCACCCTCAGTATCTGCACTGTCCTATCTTCCCGCCCTGACCCAGTGCACTCGAGCCCAGTGTCTCACCCTCAGTACCTGCACTGTCCTATCTTCCCGCCCTGACCAAGTGTACTCGTGCCCAGTGTCCCACCCTCAGTACCTACAATGTGCTCTCTCAAAGCCCTGACCCAGTGTACTCGTGCCCAGTGTCTCATCCTCAGTACCTGCACTGTGCTCTCTCCCCGCTCTGACCCAGTGTACTAGAGCCCTGTGTCTCACCCTTAGTACCTCCACTGTCCTCTCTCCCCACCCTGACCCAGTGTACTCATGCCCAGTGTATCACGCTCAGTACCTGCACTGTCCTCTCTCCCCGCCCTGACCCAGTGTACTAGAGCCCTGTGTCTCACCCTCAGTATCTGCACTGTCCTATCTTCCCGCCCTGACCCAGTGTACTAATGGCCAGTGTCTCACCCTCAGTACCTGCACTGTCCTCTCTCCCCGCCTGACCCAGTGTACTAATGCCGATTGTCCCACCCTCAGTACCTGCACTGTCCTCTCTCCCCGCCTGACCCAGTGTACTAATGCCGAGTGTCCCACCCTCAGTACCTGCACTGTCTTCTCTCCCCGCCTGACCCAATGTACTAGAGCCCTGTGTCTCACCCTCAGTACCTGCACTGTCCTCTCTCCCCCGCTGACCCAGTGTACTAGAGCCCATTGTCTCACCCTCAGTACCAGCACTGTCCTCTCTCCCCGCCCTGACCAGTGTACTAGTACCCAGTGTCCCACCCTCAGTACCTGCATGTCCTCTCTCCCCGCTCTGACCCCGTGTACTAGTGCCCAGTGTCTCACATTCAGTACCTGCACTCTGCGCTCACCCAGCCCAGACGCAGTGTTCTAATGCCCAGTGTCTCACCCCCAGTACCTGCACTGTCCTCTCTCCCGCCCTGACCCAGTGTACTAATGCCCCGTGTCTCACCCTCAGTACCTGCACTGTCCTCTCTCCCCCGCTGACCCAGTGTACTAGAGCCCAGTGTCTCACCCTCAGTACCAGCACTGTCCTCTCTCCCCGCCCTCACCCAGTGTACTAATGCCCAGTGTATCACCCTCAGTACCTGCACTGTCCTCTCTCCCCGCCTGACCCAGTGTACTAGAGCCCTGTGTCTCACCCTCAGTACCTGCACTGTCCTCTCTCCCCCGCTGACCCAGTGTACTAGAGCCCAGTGTCTCACCCTCAGTACCAGCACTGTCCTCTCTCCCCGCCCTCACCCAGTGTACTAATGCCCAGTGTATCACCCTCAGTACCTGCACTGTCCTCTCTCCCCGCCTGACCCAGTGTACTAATGCCGAGTGTCCCACCCTCAGTACCTGCACTGTCCTCTGTCCCCACACTGACCCAGTATACTAATGCCAACTGTATCACCCTCAGTACCTCCTCTGTCCTCTCTCCCCACCCTGACCCAGTGCACTAGAGCCGAATGACCCACCCTCAGTACCTGCACTGTCCTCTCTCCCAGTCCTGACCCAGTGTACTAGCGCCCAGTGTCTCACCCTCAGTACCTGCACTGTCCTATCTCCCTGTCCTGACCCAGTGCATTAGAACCCAGTGTCTCACCCTCAGTATCTGCACTGTCCTATCTTCCCGCCCTGACCCAGTGCACTCGAGCCCAGTGTCTCACCCTCAGTACCTGCACTGTCCTATCTTCCCGCCCTGACCAAGTGTACTCGTGCCCAGTGTCCCACCCTCAGTCCCTACAATGTGCTCTCTCAAAGCCCTGACCCAGTGTACTCGTGCCCAGTGTCTCATCCTCAGTACCTGCACTGTGCTCTCTCCCCGCTCTGACCCAGTGTACTAGAGCCCTGTGTCTCACCCTTAGTACCTCCACTGTCCTCTCTCCCCACCCTGACCCAGTGTACTCATGCCCAGTGTATCACGCTCAGTACCTGCACTGTCCTCTCTCCCCGCCCTGACCCAGTGTACTAGAGCCCTGTGTCTCACCCTCAGTATCTGCACTGTCCTATCTTCCCGCCCTGACCCAGTGTACTAATGGCCAGTGTCTCACCCTCAGTACCTGCACTGTCCTCTCTCCCCGCCTGACCCAGTGTACTAATGCCGATTGTCCCACCCTCAGTACCTGCACTGTCCTCTCTCCCCGCCTGACCCAGTGTACTAATGCCGAGTGTCCCACCCTCAGTACCTGCACTGTCTTCTCTCCCCGCCTGACCCAATGTACTAGAGCCCTGTGTCTCACCCTCAGTACCTGCACTGTCCTCTCTCCCCCGCTGACCCAGTGTACTAGAGCCCATTGTCTCACCCTCAGTACCAGCACTGTCCTCTCTCCCCGCCCTGACCAGTGTACTAGTACCCAGTGTCCCACCCTCAGTACCTGCATGTCCTCTCTCCCCGCTCTGACCCCGTGTACTAGTGCCCAGTGTCTCACATTCAGTACCTGCACTCTGCGCTCACCCAGCCCAGACGCAGTGTTCTAATGCCCAGTGTCTCACCCCCAGTACCTGCACTGTCCTCTCTCCCGCCCTGACCCAGTGTACTAATGCCCCGTGTCTGACCCCCAGTACCTGCACTGTCCTCTCTCCCCGCCCTGTCCCAGTGTACTAATGTCCAGTGTCTCACCCTCAGTACCTGCACTGTCCTCTCCCCCCAGCCCTGACCCAGTGTACTAATGCCCAGTGTCCCACCCTCAGTACCTGCACTGTCCTCTCTCCCTCCCCTGACCCAGTGTACAAATGCCCAGTGTCTCACCCTCAGTACCTGCACTGTCCTCTCTCCCCACCCTGACCCAGTGCATTAATGCCCAGTGTCTCACCCTCAGTACCTGCACTGTCCTCTCTCCCCGTCCTGACCCAGTGTACTAATGCCCAGTGTCTCACCCTCAATACCTGCACTGTCCTCTCTTCCCGCCCTGGCCCAGTGTACTAGAGCCCAGTTTCTCACCCTCAGTACCTGCACTGTCCTCTCTCCTCGCCCTGACCCAGTGTACTAATGCCCAGTGTCTCACACTCAGTACCTGCACTGTCCTCTCTACCCGCCCTAACCCAGTGTGCTGATGCCCAGTGTCTCACACTCAGTACCTGCACTGTCTTCTCTTTCACGCCCTGAACCAGTGTACTAATGCCCAGTGTCTCACACTCAGTACCTGCACTGTCCTCTCTACCCGCCCTAACCCAGTGTACTAATGCCCAGTGTCTCACACTCAGTACCTGCACTGTCCTGTCTCCCCGCACTGACCCAGTGTACTAGTGCCCAGTGTCCCACCCTCCGTACCTGCACTGTCCTCTCTCCCCGCCCTGACCCAGTGTACTAGAGCACAGTGTCTTACCCTCAGGACCTGCACTGTCCTCTCTCCCCGCCCTTACCCAGTGTACTCGTGCCCAGTGTCCCACACTCAGTACCTGCACTGTCCTATCTTCCCGCCCTGACCCAGTGTACCAATGGCCAGTGTCTCACCCTCAGTACCTGCATTGACTTCCCTCCAAGCCCTGACCCAGTGTACTCGTGCCCAGTATCTCACCCTCAGTACCTGCACTGTCCTCTCTCCCCGCCCTGACCCAGTGTACTAGTGCCCAGTGTCCCACCCTCCGTACCTGCACTGTCCTCTCTCCCCGGCCTGACCCAGTGTACTAGTGCCCAGTGTCTCACCTTCAGTACCTGCACTGTCCTCTCTCCCCGCCCTGACCCAGTGTACTTGTGCCCAGTGTCCCACCCTCAGTACCTGCATGTCCTCTCTCCCCGCTCTGACCCCTTGTACTAGTGCCCAGTGTCTCACATTCAGAACCTGCACTCTCCGCTCACCCAGCCCAGATGCAGTGTTCTATTGCCCAGTGTCCCACCCTCCGTACCTGCACGGTCCTCTCTCCCCGCCCTGACCCAATGTACTAGAGCACAGTGTCTCACCCTCAGTACCTGCACTGTCCTCTCTCCCCGCCCTGACCCAGTGTACTAATGCCCAGTGTATCACCCTCAATACCTGCACTGTCCTCTCTCCCCGCCCTGACCCAGTGTACTACTGCCCAGTGTCCCACCCTCAGTACCTGCACTGTCCTCTGTCCCCACACTGACCCAGTATACTAATACCAACTGTATCACCCTCAGTACCTCCTCTGTCCTCTCTCCCCACCCGGACCCAGTGTACTAGAGCCGAATGACCCACCCTCAGTACCTGCACTGTCCTCTCTCCCAGTCCTGACCCAGTGCATTAGAACCCAGTGTCTCACCCTCAGTACCTGCACTGTCCTATCTTCCCGCCCTGACCCAGTGCACTCGAGTCCAGTGTCTCACCCTCAGTGCCTGCACTGTCCTATCTTCCCGCCCTGACCAAGTGTACTCGTGCCCAGTGTCCCACCCTCAGTACCTACAATGTGCTCTCTCAAAGCCCTGACCCAGTGTACTCGTGCCCAGTGTCTCATCCTCAGTACCTGCACTGTGCTCTCTCCCCGCTCTGACCCAGTGTACTCGTGCCCAGTGTCCCACCCTCAGTACCTACAATGTCATCTCTCACCGCCCTGACCCAGAGTACTCGTGCCCAGTGTCTCACCCTTAGTACCTCCACTGTCCTCTCTCCCCACCCTGACCCAGTGTACTCATGCCCAGTGTATCACGCTCAGTACCTGCACTGTCCTCTCTCCCCGCCCTGACCCAGTGTACTAGAGCCCTGTGTCTCACCCTCAGTATCTGCACTGTCCTATCTTCCCGCCCTGACCCAGTGTACTAATGGCCAGTGTCTCACCCTCAGTACCTGCACTGTCCTCTCTCCCCGCCTGACCCAGTGTACTAATGCCGAGAGTCCCACCCTCAGTACCTGCACTGTCCTCTCTCCCCGCCTGACCCAGTGTACTAATGCCGAGTGTCCCACCCTCAGTACCTGCACTGTCCTCTCTCACCGCCTGACCCAATGTACTAGAGCCCTGTGTCTCACCCTCAGTACCTGCACTGTCCTCTCTCCCCCGCTGACCCAGTGTACTAGAGCCCAGTGTCTCACCCTCAGTACCAGCACTGTCCTCTCTCCCCGCCCTGACCAGTGTACTAGTACCCAGTGTCCCACCCTCAGTACCTGCATGTCCTCTCTCCCCGCTCTGACCCCGTGTACTAGTGCCCAGTGTCTCACATTCAGTACCTGCACTCTCCGCTCACCCAGCCCAGACGCAGTGTTCTAATGCCCAGTGTCTCACCCTCAGTACCTGCACTATCCTCTCTCCCCGCCCTGACCCAGTGTACTCGAGCCCAGTGTCCCACCCTCAGTACCTGCACTGTCCTCTCTTCCAGCCCTGACCCAGATTACTAATGCCCGCTGTCTCAACCTCAGTACCTGCACTGTCCTCTCTCCCCGCCCTGACCCAGTGTACTAGAGCCCAGTTTCTCACCCTCAGTACCTGCACTGTTCTCTTCCCGCCATGAACCAGTGTACTAATGTCGAGTGTCCCACCCTCAGTACCTGCACTGTCATCTCTCCACGCCCTGACCCAGTGTACTATTGCCCAGGATCTCACTCTCAGTTCCTGCACTTTCCTCTCTCCCCGCACTGACCCAGTGTACTAATGCCCAGTGTCTCACCCTCAGTACCTGCACTGTCCTATCTCCCTGCCCTGACCCAGTGCATTAGTACCCAGTGTCTCACCCTCAGTACCTGCACTGTCCTATCTTCCCGCCCTGACCCAGTGCACTCGAGCCCAGTGTCTCACCCTCAGTACCTGCACTGTCCTATCTTCCCGCCCTGACCAAGTGTACTCGTGCCCAGTGTCCCACCCTCAGTACCTACAATGTGCTCTCTCAAAGCCCTGACCCAGTGTACTCGTGCCCAGTGTCTCATCCTCAGTACCTGCACTGTGCTCTCTCCCCGCTCTGACCCAGTGTACTCGTGCCCAGTGTCCCACCCTCAGTACCTACAATGTCATCTCTCACCGCCCTGACCCAGAGTACTCGTGCCCAGTGTCTCACCCTTAGTACCTCCACTGTCCTCTCTCCCCACCCTGACCCAGTGTACTCATGCCCAGTGTATCACGCTCAGAACCTGCACTGTCCTCTCTCCCCGCCCTGACCCAGTGTACTAGAGCCCTGTGTCTCACCCTCAGTATCTGCACTGTCCTATCTTCCCGCCCTGACCCAGTGTACTAATGGCCAGTGTCTCACCCTCAGTACCTGCACTGTCCTCTCTCCCCGCCTGACCCAGTGTACTAATGCCGAGTGTCCCACCCTCAGTACCTGCACTGTCCTCTCTCCCCGCCTGACCCAGTGTACTAATGCCGAGTGTCCCACCCTCAGTACCTGCACTGTCCTCTCTCACCGCCTGACCCAATGTACTAGAGCCCTGTGTCTCACCCTCAGTACCTGCACTGTCCTCTCTCCCCCGCTGACCCAGTGTACTAGAGCCCAGTGTCTCACCCTCAGTACCAGCACTGTCCTCTCTCCCCGCCCTGACCAGTGTACTAGTACCCAGTGTCCCACCCTCAGTACCTGCATGTCCTCTCTCCCCGCTCTGACCCCGTGTACTAGTGCCCAGTGTCTCACATTCAGTACCTGCACTCTCCGCTCACCCAGCCCAGACGCAGTGTTCTAATGCCCAGTGTCTCACCCTCAGTACCTGCACTATCCTCTCTCCCCGCCCTGACCCAGTGTACTCGAGCCCAGTGTCCCACCCTCAGTACCTGCACTGTCCTCTCTTCCAGCCCTGACCCAGATTACTAATGCCCGCTGTCTCACCCTCAGTACCTGCACTGTCCTCTCTCCCCGCCCTGACCCAGTGTACTAGAGCCCAGTTTCTCACCCTCAGTACCTGCACTGTTCTCTTCCCGCCATGAACCAGTGTACTAATGTCGAGTGTCCCACCCTCAGTACCTGCACTGTCATCTCTCCACGCCCTGACCCAGTGTACTATTGCCCAGGATCTCACTCTCAGTTCCTGCACTTTCCTCTCTCCCCGCACTGACCCAGTGTACTATTGCCCAGGATCTCACTCTCAATACCTGCACTGTCCTCTCTCCCTGCCATGACCCAGTGTACTAATGCCCAGTGTCTCACCCCCAGTACCTGCACTGTCCTCTCTCCCGCCCTGACCCAGTGTACTAATGCCCCGTGTCTGACCCACAGTACCTGCACTGTCCTCTCTCCCCGCCCTGTCCCAGTGTACTAATGTCCAGTGTCTCACCCTCAGTACCTGCACTGCCCTCTCCCCCCAGCCCTGACCCAGTGTACTAATGCCCAGTGTCCCACCTTCAGTACCTGCACTGTCCTCTCTCCCTCCCCTGACCCAGTGTACAAATGCCCAGTGTCTCACCCTTAGTACCTGCACTGTCCTCTCTCCCCGTCCTGACCCAGTGTACTGGAGCCCAGTTTCTCACCCTCAGTACCTGCACTGTCCTCTCTCCTCGCCCTGACCCAGTGTACTAATGCCCAGTGTCTCACACTCAGTACCTGCACTGTCCTCTCTACCCGCCCTAACCCAGTGTACTAATGCCCAGTGTCTCACACTCAGTACCTGCACTGTCCTGTCTCCCCGCACTGACCCAGTGTACTAATATCCAGTGTTTCACCCTCGGTACGTACACTGTCCTCTCTCCCCGCCCTGACCCAGTGTACTAGAGCACAGTGTCTTACCCTCAGGACCTGCACTGTCCTCTCTCCCCGCCCTTACCCAGTGTACTCATGCCCAGTGTCCCACACTCAGTACCTGCACTGTCCTATCTTCCCGCCCTGACCCAGTGGACTAATGGCCAGTGTCTCACCCTCAGTACCTGCATTGACTTCCCTCCAAGCCCTGACCCAGTGTACTCGTGCCCAGTATCTCACCCTCAGTACCTGCACTGTCCTCTCTCCCCGGTCTGACCCAGTGTACTAGTGCCCAGTGTCTCATCTTCAGTACCTGCACTGTCCTCTCTCCCCGCCCTGACCCAGTGTACTAGTGCCCAGTGTCCCACCCTCAGTACCTGCATGTCCTCTCTCCCCGCACTGACCCCGTGTAGTAGAGCACAGTGTCTTACCCTCAGTACCTGAATTGTCCTCTCTCCCTGCCCTGACCCAGTGTACTAATGCCGAGTGTCCCAGCCTCAGTACCTGCACTGTCCTCTCTCCCCGCCTGACCCAGTGTACTAGAGCCCTGTGTCTCACCCTCAGTACCTGCACTGTCCTCTCTCCCCCGCTGACCCAGTGTACTAGAGCCCAGTGTCTCACCCTCAGTACCAGCACTGTCCTGTCTCCCCGCCCTCACCCAGTGTACTAATGCCCAGTGTATCACCCTCAGTACCTGCACTGTTCTCTCTCCCCGCCCGGACCCTGTGTACTCATGCCGAGTGTCCCACCCTCAGTACCTGCACTGTCCTCTGTCCCCACACTGACCCAGTATACTAATGCCAACTGTATCACCCTCAGTACCTCCTCTGTCCTCTATCCCCACCCTGACCCAGTGCACTAGAGCCGAATGACCCACCCTCAATACCTGCACTGTCCTCTCTCCCAGTCCTGACCCAGTGTACTAGAGCCCAGTGTCTCACCCTCAGTACCTGCACTGTCCTATCTCCCTGCCCTGACCCAGTGCATTAGAACCCAGTGTCTCACCCTCAGTACCTGCACTCTCCTATCTTCCCGCCCTGACCCAGTGCACTAGAGCCCAGTGTCTCACCCTCAGTATCTACAATGTCCTCTCTCACCGCCCTGACCCAGAGTACTCGTGCCCAGTGTCTCACCCTTAGTACCTCCACTGTCCTCTCTCCCCACCCTGACCCAGTGTACTCATGCCCAGTGTATCACGCTCAGTACCTGCACTGTCCTCTATCCCCGCCCTGACCCAGTGTACTAGAGCCCTGTGTCTCAGCCTCAGTACCTGCACTGTCCTATCTTCCCACCCTGACCCAGTGTACTAATGGCCAGTGTCTCACCCTCAGTACCTTCACTGTCCTCTCTCCCCGCCTGACCCAGTGTACTAATGCCGGGTGTCCCACCCTCAGTACCTGCACTGTCCTCTCTCCCCGCCTGACCCAATGTACTAGAGCCCTGTGTCTCACCCTCAGTACCTGCACTGTCCTCTCTGCCCCGCTGACCCAGTGTACTAGAGCCCAGTGTCTCACCCTCAGTACCAGCACTGTCCTCTCTCCCCGCCCTGACCAGTGTACGAGTACCCAGTGTCCCACCCTCAGTACCTGCATGTCCTCTCTCCCCGCTCTGACCCCGTGTACTAGTGCCCAGTGTCTCACATTCAGTACCTGCACTCTCCGCTCACCCAGCCCAGACGCAGTGTTCTAATGCCCAGTGTCTCACCCTCAGTACCTGCACTATCCTCTTTCCCCGCCCTGACACAGTGTACTCGAGCCCAGTGTCCCACCCTCAGTACCTGCACTGTCCTCTCTTCCAGCCCTGACCCAGATTACTAATGCCCGCTGTCTCACCCTCAGTACCTGCACTGTCCTCTCTCCTCGCCCTGACCCAGTGTACTAATGCCCAGTGTCTCACCGTCAGTACCTGCACTGTCATCTCTACCCACCCTGACCCAGTGCATTAATGCCCAGTGTCTCACCGTCAGTACCTGCACTGTCATCTCTCCCCACCCTGACCCAGTGCATTAATGCCCAGTGTCTCACCGTCAGTACCTGCACTGTCCTCTCTCCCCGTCCTGACCCAGTGTACTAATGCCCAGTGTCCCAGCCTCAGTACCTGCACTGTCCTCTCTCCCCGCCCTGACCCAGTGTACTAGAGCCCTGTGTCTCACCCTCAGTACCAGCACTGTCCTATCTTCCCGCCCTGACCCAGTGTATTAATGGCCAGTGTCTCACCCTCAGTACCTGCAATGTCCTCTCTCCCCGCCCTGACCCAGTGTACTAATGCCCAGTGTCTCACCCTCAGTACCTGCACTGTCCTCTCTCCCCGCCCTGACCCAGTGTACTAATGACCAGTGTCTCACCCTCAGTACCTGCAATGTCCTCTCTCCCCGCCCTGACCCAGTGTACTAATGCCCAGTGTCCCAGCCTCAGTACTGCACTGTCCTCTCTCCCCGCCCTGACCCAGTGTACTAGAGCCCTGTGTCTCACCCTCAGTACCAGCACTGTCCTATCTTCCCGCCCTGACCCAGTGTATTAATGGCCAGTGTCTCACCCTCAGTACCTGCAATGTCCTCTCTCCCCGCCCTGACCCAGTGTATTAATGCCCAGTGTCTCACCCTCAGTACCTGCAATGTCCTCTCTCCCCGCCCTGACCCAGTGTACTAATGCCCAGTGTCCCAGCCTCAGTACCTGCACTGTCCACTCTTCCCGCCCTGACCCAGTGTACTAGAGCCATGTGTCTCACTCTCAGTACCAGCACTGTCCTATCTTCCCGCCCTGACCCAGTGTATTAATGGCCAGTGTCTCACCCTCAGTACCTGCAATGTCCTCTCTCCCCGCCCTGACCCAGTGTACTAATGCCGAGTGTCCCACCCTCAGTACCTGCACTGTCCTCTCTCCCCGCCTGACCCAGTGTACTAATGCCGAGTGTCCCACCCTCAGTACCTGCACTGTCCTCTCTCCCCCGCTGACCCAGTGTACTAGAGCCCAGTGTCTCACCCTCAGTACCAGCACTGTCCTCTCTCCCCGCCCTCACCCAGTGTACTAATGCCCAGTGTATCACCCTCAGTACCTGCACTGTCCTCTCTCCCCGCCTGACCCAGTGTACTAGAGCCCTGTGTCTCACCCTCAGTACCTGCACTGTCCTCTCTCCCCCGCTGACCCAGTGTACTAGAGCCCAGTGTCTCACCCTCAGTACCAGCACTGTCCTCTCTCCCCGCCCTCACCCAGTGTACTAATGCCCAGTGTATCACCCTCAGTACCTGCACTGTCCTCTCTCCCCGCCTGACCCAGTGTACTAATGCCGAGTGTCCCACCCTCAGTACCTGCACTGTCCTCTGTCCCCACACTGACCCAGTATACTAATGCCAACTGTATCACCCTCAGTACCTCCTCTGTCCTCTCTCCCCACCCTGACCCAGTGCACTAGAGCCGAATGACCCACCCTCAGTACCTGCACTGTCCTCTCTCCCAGTCCTGACCCAGTGTACTAGAGCCCAGTGTCTCACCCTCAGTACCTGCACTGTCCTATCTCCCTGTCCTGACCCAGTGCATTAGAACCCAGTGTCTCACCCTCAGTATCTGCACTGTCCTATCTTCCCGCCCTGACCCAGTGCACTCGAGCCCAGTGTCTCACCCTCAGTACCTGCACTGTCCTATCTTCCCGCCCTGACCAAGTGTACTCGTGCCCAGTGTCCCACCCTCAGTACCTACAATGTGCTCTCTCAAAGCCCTGACCCAGTGTACTCGTGCCCAGTGTCTCATCCTCAGTACCTGCACTGTGCTCTCTCCCCGCTCTGACCCAGTGTACTAGAGCCCTGTGTCTCACCCTTAGTACCTCCACTGTCCTCTCTCCCCACCCTGACCCAGTGTACTCATGCCCAGTGTATCACGCTCAGTACCTGCACTGTCCTCTCTCCCCGCCCTGACCCAGTGTACTAGAGCCCTGTGTCTCACCCTCAGTATCTGCACTGTCCTATCTTCCCGCCCTGACCCAGTGTACTAATGGCCAGTGTCTCACCCTCAGTACCTGCACTGTCCTCTCTCCCCGCCTGACCCAGTGTACTAATGCCGATTGTCCCACCCTCAGTACCTGCACTGTCCTCTCTCCCCGCCTGACCCAGTGTACTAATGCCGAGTGTCCCACCCTCAGTACCTGCACTGTCTTCTCTCCCCGCCTGACCCAATGTACTACAGCCCTGTGTCTCACCCTCAGTACCTGCACTGTCCTCTCTCCCCCACTGACCCAGTGTACTAGAGCCCATTGTCTCACCCTCAGTACCAGCACTGTCCTCTCTCCCCGCCCTGACCAGTGTACTAGTACCCAGTGTCCCACCCTCAGTACCTGCATGTCCTCTCTCCCCGCTCTGACCCCGTGTACTAGTGCCCAGTGTCTCACATTCAGTACCTGCACTCTGCGCTCACCCAGCCCAGACGCAGTGTTCTAATGCCCAGTGTCTCACCCTCAGTAACTGCACTATCCTCTCTCCTCGCCCTGACCCAGTGTACTAATGCCCAGTGTCTCACCCTCAATACCTGCACTGTCCTCTCTCCCTGCCATGACCCAGTGTACTAATGCCTAGTGTCTCACCCCCAGTACCTGCACTGTCCTCTCTCCCGCCCTGACCCAGTGTACTAATGCCCCGTGTCTGACCCCCAGTACCTGCACTGTCCTCTCTCCCCGCCCTGTCCCAGTGTACTAATGTCCAGTGTCTCACCCTCAGTACCTGCACTGTCCTCTCCCCCCAGCCCTGACCCAGTGTACTAATGCCCAGTGTCCCACCCTCAGTACCTGCACTGTCCTCTCTCCCTCCCCTGACCCAGTGTACAAATGCCCAGTGTCTCACCCTCAGTACCTGCACTGTCCTCTCTCCCCACCCTGACCCAGTGCATTAATGCCCAGTGTCTCACCCTCAGTACCTGCACTGTCCTCTCTCCCCGTCCTGACCCAGTGTACTAATGCCCAGTGTCTCACCCTCAATACCTGCACTGTCCTCTCTTCCCGCCCTGGCCCAGTGTACTAGAGCCCAGTTTCTCACCCTCAGTACCTGCACTGTCCTCTCTCCTCGCCCTGACCCAGTGTACTAATGCCCAGTGTCTCACACTCAGTACCTGCACTGTCCTCTCTACCCGCCCTAACCCAGTGTACTAATGCCCAGTGTCTCACACTCAGTACCTGCACTGTCCTGTCTCCCCGCACTGACCCAGTGTACTAGTGCCCAGTGTCCCACCCTCCGTACCTGCACTGTCCTCTCTCCCCGCCCTGACCCAGTGTACTAGAGCACAGTGTCTTACCCTCAGGACCTGCACTGTCCTCTCTCCCCGCCCTTACCCAGTGTACTCGTGCCCAGTGTCCCACACTCAGTACCTGCACTGTCCTCTCTCCCCGCCCTGACCCAGTGTACTAGTGCCCAGTGTCCCACCCTCAGTACCTGCATGTCCTCTCTCCCCGCTCTGACCCCGTGTACTAGTGCCCAGTGTCTCACATTCAGAACCTGCACTCTCCGCTCACCCAGCCCAGATGCAGTGTTCTATTGCCCAGTGTCCCACCCTCCGTACCTGCACTGTCCTCTCTCCCCGCCCTGACCCAGTGTACTAGAGCACAGTGTCTCACCCTCAGTACCTGCACTGTCCTCTCTCCCCGCCCTGACCCAGTGTACTAATGCCCAGTGTATCACCCTCAATACCTGCACTGTCCTCTCTCCCCGCCCTGACCCAGTGTACTACTGCCCAGTGTCCCACCCTCAGTACCTGCACTGTCCTCTGTCCCCACACTGACCCAGTATACTAATACCAACTGTATCACCCTCAGTACCTCCTCTGTCCTCTCTCCCCACCCGGACCCAGTGTACTAGAGCCGAATGACCCACCCTCAGTACCTGCACTGTCCTCTCTCCCAGTCCTGACCCAGTGTACTAGAGCCCAGTGTCTCACCCTCAGTACCTGCACTGTCCTATCTCCCTGCCCTGACCCAGTGCATTAGAACCCAGTGTCTCACCCTCAGTACCTGCACTGTCCTATCTTCCCGCCCTGACCCAGTGCACTCGAGCCCAGTGTCTCACCCTCAGTACCTGCACTGTCCTATCTTCCCGCCCTGACCAAGTGTACTCGTGCCCAGTGTCCCACCCTCAGTACCTACAATGTGCTCTCTCAAAGCCCTGACCCAGTGTACTCGTGCCCAGTGTCTCATCCTCAGTACCTGCACTGTGCTCTCTCCCCGCTCTGACCCAGTGTACTCGTGCCCAGTGTCCCACCCTCAGTACCTACAATGTCATCTCTCACCGCCCTGACCCAGAGTACTCGTGCCCAGTGTCTCACCCTTAGTACCTCCACTGTCCTCTCTCCCCACCCTGACCCAGTGTACTCATGCCCAGTGTATCACGCTCAGTACCTGCACTGTCCTCTCTCCCCGCCCTGACCCAGTGTACTAGAGCCCTGTGTCTCACCCTCAGTATCTGCACTGTCCTATCTTCCCGCCCTGACCCAGTGTACTAATGGCCAGTGTCTCACCCTCAGTACCTGCACTGTCCTCTCTCCCCGCCTGACCCAGTGTACTAATGCCGAGAGTCCCACCCTCAGTACCTGCACTGTCCTCTCTCCCCGCCTGACCCAGTGTACTAATGCCGAGTGTCCCACCCTCAGTACCTGCACTGTCCTCTCTCACCGCCTGACCCAATGTACTAGAGCCCTGTGTCTCACCCTCAGTACCTGCACTGTCCTCTCTCCCCCGCTGACCCAGTGTACTAGAGCCCAGTGTCTCACCCTCAGTACCAGCACTGTCCTCTCTCCCCGCCCTGACCAGTGTACTAGTACCCAGTGTCCCACCCTCAGTACCTGCATGTCCTCTCTCCCCGCTCTGACCCCGTGTACTAGTGCCCAGTGTCTCACATTCAGTACCTGCACTCTCCGCTCACCCAGCCCAGACGCAGTGTTCTAATGCCCAGTGTCTCACCCTCAGTACCTGCACTATCCTCTCTCCCCGCCCTGACCCAGTGTACTCGAGCCCAGTGTCCCACCCTCAGTACCTGCACTGTCCTCTCTTCCAGCCCTGACCCAGATTACTAATGCCCGCTGTCTCACCCTCAGTACCTGCACTGTCCTCTCTCCCCGCCCTGACCCAGTGTACTAGAGCCCAGTTTCTCACCCTCAGTACCTGCACTGTTCTCTTCCCGCCATGAACCAGTGTACTAATGTCGAGTGTCCCACCCTCAGTACCTGCACTGTCATCTCTCCACGCCCTGACCCAGTGTACTATTGCCCAGGATCTCACTCTCAGTTCCTGCACTTTCCTCTCTCCCCGCACTGACCCAGTGTACTAATGCCCAGTGTCTCACCCTCAGTACCTGCACTGTCCTATCTTCCCGCCCTGACCCAGTGCACTCGAGCCCAGTGTCTCACCCTCAGTACCTGCACTGTCCTATCTTCCCGCCCTGACCAAGTGTACTCGTGCCCAGTGTCCCACCCTCAGTACCTACAATGTGCTCTCTCAAAGCCCTGACCCAGTGTACTCGTGCCCAGTGTCTCATCCTCAGTACCTGCACTGTGCTCTCTCCCCGCTCTGACCCAGTGTACTCGTGCCCAGTGTCCCACCCTCAGTACCTACAATGTCATCTCTCACCGCCCTGACCCAGAGTACTCGTGCCCAGTGTCTCACCCTTAGTACCTCCACTGTCCTCTCTCCCCACCCTGACCCAGTGTACTCATGCCCAGTGTATCACGCTCAGTACCTGCACTGTCCTCTCTCCCCGCCCTGACCCAGTGTACTAGAGCCCTGTGTCTCACCCTCAGTATCTGCACTGTCCTATCTTCCCGCCCTGACCCAGTGTACTAATGGCCAGTGTCTCACCCTCAGTACCTGCACTGTCCTCTCTCCCCGCCTGACCCAGTGTACTAATGCCGAGTGTCCCACCCTCAGTACCTGCACTGTCCTCTCTCCCCGCCTGACCCAGTGTACTAATGCCGAGTGTCCCACCCTCAGTACCTGCACTGTCCTCTCTCACCGCCTGACCCAATGTACTAGAGCCCTGTGTCTCACCCTCAGTACCTGCACTGTCCTCTCTCCCCCGCTGACCCAGTGTACTAGAGCCCAGTGTCTCACCCTCAGTACCAGCACTGTCCTCTCTCCCCGCCCTGACCAGTGTACGAGTACCCAGTGTCCCACCCTCAGTACCTGCATGTCCTCTCTCCCCGCTCTGACCCCGTGTACTAGTGCCCAGTGTCTCACATTCAGTACCTGCACTCTCCGCTCACCCAGCCCAGACGCAGTGTTCTAATGCCCAGTGTCTCACCCTCAGTACCTGCACTATTCTCTCTCCCCGCCCTGACCCAGTGTACTCGAGCCCAGTGTCCCACCCTCAGTACCTGCACTTTCCTCTCTTCCAGCCCTGACCCAGATTACTACTGCACGCTGTCTCACCCTCAGTACCTGCACTGTCCTCTCTCCCCGCCCTGACCCAGTGTACTAGAGCCCAGTTTCTCACCCTCAGTACCTGCACTGTTCTCTTCCCGCCATGAACCAGTGTACTAATGTCGAGTGTCCCACCCTCAGTACCTGCACTGTCATCTCTCCACGCCCTGACCCAGTGTACTATTGCCCAGGATCTCACTCTCAGTTCCTGCACTTTCCTCTCTCCCCGCACTGACCCAGTGTACTAATGCCAAGTGTCTCACCCTCAATACCTGCACTGTCCTCTCTCCCTGCCATGACCCAGTGTACTAATGCCCAGTGTCTCACCCCCAGTACCTGCACTGTCCTCTCTCCCGCCCTGACCCAGTGTACTAATGCCCCGTGTCTGACCCACAGTACCTGCACTGTCCTCTCTCCCCGCCCTGTCCCAGTGTACTAATGTCCAGTGTCTCACCCTCAGTACCTGCACTGCCCTCTCTCCCCGTCCTGACCCAGTGTACTGGAGCCCAGTTTCTCACCCTCAGTACCTGCACTGTCCTCTCTCCTCGCCCTGACCCAGTGTACTAATGCCCAGTGTCTCACACTCAGTACCTGCACTGTCCTCTCTACCCGCCCTAACCCAGTGTACTAATGCCCAGTGTCTCACACTCAGTACCTGCACTGTTCTGTCTCCCCGCACTGACCCAGTGTACTAATATCCAGTGTTTCACCCTCAGTACGTACACTGTCCTCTCTCCCCGCCCTGACCCAGTGTACTAGAGCACAGTGTCTTACCCTCAGGACCTGCACTGTCCTCTCTCCCCGCCCTTACCCAGTGTACTCATGCCCAGTGTCCCACACTCAGTACCTGCACTGTCCTATCTTCCCGCCCTGACCCAGTGGACTAATGGCCAGTGTCTCACCCTCAGTACCTGCATTGACTTCCCTCCAAGCCCTGACCCAGTGTACTCGTGCCCAGTATCTCACCCTCAGTACCTGCACTGTCCTCTCTCCCCGCCCTGACCCAGTGTACTAGTGCCCAGTGTCCCACCCTCCGTACCTGCACTGTCCTCTCTCCCCGGCCTGACCCAGTGTACTAGTGCCCAGTGTCTCATCTTCAGTACCTGCACTGTCCTCTCTCCCCGCCCTGACCCAGTGTACTAGTGCCCAGTGTCCCACCCTCAGTACCTGCATGTCCTCTCTCCCCGCACTGACCCCGTGTACTAGAGCACAGTGTCTTACCCTCAGTACCTGAATTGTCCTCTCTCCCTGCCCTGACCCAGTGTACTAATGCCGAGTGTCCCAGCCTCAGTACCTGCACTGTCCTCTCTCCCCGCCTGACCCAGTGTACTAGAGCCCTGTGTCTCACCCTCAGTACCTGCACTGTCCTCTCTCCCCCGCTGACCCAGTGTACTAGAGCCCAGTGTCTCACCCTCAGTACCAGCACTGTCCTCTCTCCCCGCCCTCACCCAGTGTACTATTGCCCAGTGTATCACCCTCAGTACCTGCACTGTTCTCTCTCCCCGCCCGGACCCTGTGTACTCATGCCGAGTGTCCCACCCTCAGTACCTGCACTGTCCTCTGTCCCCACACTGACCCAGTATACTAATGCCAACTGTATCACCCTCAGTACCTCCTCTGTCCTCTATCCCCACCCTGACCCAGTGCACTAGAGCCGAATGACCCACCCTCAGTACCTGCACTGTCCTCTCTCCCAGTCCTGACCCAGTGTACTAGAGCCCAGTGTCTCACCCTCAGTACCTGCACTGTCCTATCTCCCTGCCCTGACCCAATGCATTAGAACCCAGTGTCTCACCCTCAGTACCTGCACTCTCCTATCTTCCCGCCCTGACCCAGTGCACTAGAGCCCAGTGTCTCACCCTCAGTATCTACAATGTCCTCTCTCACCGCCCTGACCCAGAGTACTCGTGCCCAGTGTCTCACCCTTAGTACCTCCACTGTCCTCTCTCCCCACCCTGACCCAGTGTACTCATGCCCAGTGTATCACGCTCAGTACCTGCACTGTCCTCTATCCCCGCCCTGACCCAGTGTACTAGAGCCCTGTGTCTCAGCCTCAGTACCTGCACTGTCCTATCTTCCCACCCTGACCCAGTGTACTAATGGCCAGTGTCTCACCCTCAGTACCTGCACTGTCCTCTCTCCCCGCCTGACCCAGTGTACTAATGCCGAGTGTCCCACCCTCAGTACCTGCACTGTCCTCTCTCCCCGCCTGACCCAATGTACTAGAGCCCTGTGTCTCACCCTCAGTACCTGCACTGTCCTCTCTCCCCGCCCTGTCCCAGTGTACTAATGTCCAGTGTCTCACCCTCAGTACCTGCACTGTCCTCTCCCCCCATCCCTGACCCAGTGTACTAATGCCCAGTGTCCCACCCTCAGTACCTGCACTGTCCTCTCTCCCTCCCCTGACCCAGTGTACAAATGCCCAGTGTCTCACCCTCAGTACCTGCACTGTCCTCTCTCCCCACCCTGACCCAGTGCATTAATGCCCAGTGTCTCACCCTCAGTACCTGCACTGTCCTCTCTCCCCGTCCTGACCCAGTGTACTAATGCCCAGTGTCTCACCCTCAATACCTGCACTGTCCTCTCTTCCCGCCCTGGCCCAGTGTACTAGAGCCCAGTTTCTCACCCTCAGTACCTGCACTGTCCTCTCTCCTCGCCCTGACCCAGTGTACTAATGCCCAGTGTCTCACACTCAGTACCTGCACTGCCCTCTCTACCCGCCCTAACCCAGTGTACTAATGCCCAGTGTCTCACACTCAGTACCTGCACTGTCCTGTCTCCCCGCACTGACCCAGTGTACTAGTGCCCAGTGTCCCACCCTCCGTACCTGCACTGTCCTCTCTCCCCGCCCTGACCCAGTGTACTAGAGCACAGTGTCTTACCCTCAGGACCTGCACTGTCCTCTCTCCCCGCCCTTACCCAGTGTACTCGTGCCCAGTGTCCCACACTCAGTACCTGCACTGTCCTCTCTCCCCGCCCTGACCCAGTGTACTAGTGCCCAGTGTCCCACCCTCAGTACCTGCATGTCCTCTCTCCCCGCTCTGACCCCGTGTACTAGTGCCCAGTGTCTCACATTCAGAACCTGCTCTCTCCGCTCACCCAGCCCAGATGCAGTGTTCTATTGCCCAGTGTCCCACCCTCCGTACCTGCACTGTCCTCTCTCCCCGCCCTGACCCAGTGTACTAGAGCACAGTGTCTCACCCTCAGTACCTGCACTGTCCTCTCTCCCCGCCCTGACCCAGTGTACTAATGCCCAGTGTATCACCCTCAATACCTGCACTGTCCTCTCTCCCCGCCCTGACCCAGTGTACTACTGCCCAGTGTCCCACCCTCAGTACCTGCACTGTCCTCTGTCCCCACACTGGCCCAGTATACTAATACCAACTGTATCACCCTCAGTACCTCCTCTGTCCTCTCTCCCCACCCGGACCCAGTGTACTAGAGCCGAATGACCCACCCTCAGTACCTGCACTGTCCTCTCTCCCAGTCCTGACCCAGTGTACTAGAGCCCAGTGTCTCACCCTCAGTACCTGCACTGTCCTATCTCCCTGCCCTGACCCAGTGCATTAGAACCCAGTGTCTCACCCTCAGTACCTGCACTGTCCTATCTTCCCGCCCTGACCCAGTGCACTCGAGCCCAGTGTCTCACCCTCAGTACCTGCACTGTCCTATCTTCCCGCCCTGACCAAGTGTACTCGTGCCCAGTGTCCCACCCTCAGTACCTACAATGTGCTCTCTCAAAGCCCTGACCCAGTGTACTCGTGCCCAGTGTCTCATCCTCAGTACCTGCACTGTGCTCTCTCCCCGCTCTGACCCAGTGTACTCGTGCCCAGTGTCCCACCCTCAGTACCTACAATGTCATCTCTCACCGCCCTGACCCAGAGTACTCGTGCCCAGTGTCTCACCCTTAGTACCTCCACTGTCCTCTCTCCCCACCCTGACCCAGTGTACTCATGCCCAGTGTATCACGCTCAGTACCTGCACTGTCCTCTCTCCCCGCCCTGACCCAGTGTACTAGAGCCCTGTGTCTCACCCTCAGTATCTGCACTGTCCTATCTTCCCGCCCTGACCCAGTGTACTAATGGCCAGTGTCTCACCCTCAGTACCTGCACTGTCCTCTCTCCCCGCCTGACCCAGTGTACTAATGCCGAGAGTCCCACCCTCAGTACCTGCACTGTCCTCTCTCCCCGCCTGACCCAGTGTACTAATGCCGAGTGTCCCACCCTCAGTACCTGCACTGTCCTCTCTCACCGCCTGACCCAATGTACTAGAGCCCTGTGTCTCACCCTCAGTACCTGCACTGTCCTCTCTCCCCCGCTGACCCAGTGTACTAGAGCCCAGTGTCTCACCCTCAGTACCAGCACTGTCCTCTCTCCCCGCCCTGACCAGTGTACTAGTACCCAGTGTCCCACCCTCAGTACCTGCATGTCCTCTCTCCCCGCTCTGACCCCGTGTACTAGTGCCCAGTGTCTCACATTCAGTACCTGCACTCTCCGCTCACCCAGCCCAGACGCAGTGTTCTAATGCCCAGTGTCTCACCCTCAGTACCTGCACTATCCTCTCTCCCCGCCCTGACCCAGTGTACTCGAGCCCAGTGTCCCACCCTCAGTACCTGCACTGTCCTCTCTTCCAGCCCTGACCCAGATTACTAATGCCCGCTGTCTCACCCTCAGTACCTGCACTGTCCTCTCTCCCCGCCCTGACCCAGTGTACTAGAGCCCAGTTTCTCACCCTCAGTACCTGCACTGTTCTCTTCCCGCCATGAACCAGTGTACTAATGTCGAGTGTCCCACCCTCAGTACCTGCACTGTCATCTCTCCACGCCCTGACCCAGTGTACTATTGCCCAGGATCTCACTCTCAGTTCCTGCACTTTCCTCTCTCCCCGCACTGACCCAGTGTACTAATGCCCAGTGTCTCACCCTCAGTACCTGCACTGTCCTATCTCCCTGCCCTGACCCAGTGCATTAGAACCCAGTGTCTCACCCTCAGTACCTGCACTGTCCTATCTTCCCGCCCTGACCCAGTGCACTCGAGCCCAGTGTCTCACCCTCAGTACCTGCACTGTCCTATCTTCCCGCCCTGACCAAGTGTACTCGTGCCCAGTGTCCCACCCTCAGTACCTACAATGTGCTCTCTCAAAGCCCTGACCCACTGTACTCGTGCCCAGTGTCTCATCCTCAGTACCTGCACTGTGCTCTCTCCCCGCTCTGACCCAGTGTACTCGTGCCCAGTGTCCCACCCTCAGTACCTACAATGTCATCTCTCACCGCCCTGACCCAGAGTACTCGTGCCCAGTGTCTCACCCTTAGTACCTCCACTGTCCTCTCTCCCCACCCTGACCCAGTGTACTCATGCCCAGTGTATCACGCTCAGTACCTGCACTGTCCTCTCTCCCCGCCCTGACCCAGTGTACTAGAGCCCTGTGTCTCACCCTCAGTATCTGCACTGTCCTATCTTCCCGCCCTGACCCAGTGTACTAATGGCCAGTGTCTCACCCTCAGTACCTGCACTGTCCTCTCTCCCCGCCTGACCCAGTGTACTAATGCCGAGTGTCCCACCCTCAGTACCTGCACTGTCCTCTCTCCCCGCCTGACCCAGTGTACTAATGCCGAGTGTCCCACCCTCAGTACCTGCACTGTCCTCTCTCACCGCCTGACCCAATGTACTAGAGCCCTGTGTCTCACCCTCAGTACCTGCACTGTCCTCTCTCCCCCGCTGACCCAGTGTACTAGAGCCCAGTGTCTCACCCTCAGTACCAGCACTGTCCTCTCTCCCCGCCCTGACCAGTGTACGAGTACCCAGTGTCCCACCCTCAGTACCTGCATGTCCTCTCTCCCCGCTCTGACCCCGTGTACTAGTGCCCAGTGTCTCACATTCAGTACCTGCACTCTCCGCTCACCCAGCCCAGACGCAGTGTTCTAATGCCCAGTGTCTCACCCTCAGTACCTGCACTATTCTCTCTCCCCGCCCTGACCCAGTGTACTCGAGCCCAGTGTCCCACCCTCAGTACCTGCACTTTCCTCTCTTCCAGCCCTGACCCAGATTACTAATGCCCGCTGTCTCACCCTCAGTACCTGCACTGTCCTCTCTCCCCGCCCTGACCCAGTGTACCAGAGCCCAGTTTCTCACCCTCAGTACCTGCACTGTTCTCTTCCCGCCATGAACCAGTGTACTAATGTCGAGTGTCCCACCCTCAGTACCTGCACTGTCATCTCTCCACGCCCTGACCCAGTGTACTATTGCCCAGGATCTCACTCTCAGTTCCTGCACTTTCCTCTCTCCCCGCACTGACCCAGTGTACTAATGCCCAGTGTCTCACCCTCAATACCTGCACTGTCCTCTCTCCCTGCCATGACCCAGTGTACTAATGCCCAGTGTCTCACCCCCAGTACCTGCACTGTCCTCTCTCCCGCACTGACCCAGTGTACTAATGCCCCGTGTCTGACCCACAGTACCTGCACTGTCCTCTCTCCCCGCCCTGTCCCAGTGTACTAATGTCCAGTGTCTCACCCTCAGTACCTGCACTGCCCTCTCTCCCCGTCCTGACCCAGTGTACTGGAGCCCAGTTTCTCACCCTCAGTACCTGCACTTTCCTCTCTCCTCGCCCTGACCCAGTGTACTAATGCCCAGTGTCTCACACTCAGTACCTGCACTGTCCTCTCTACCCGCCCTAACCCAGTGTACTAATGCCCAGTGTCTCACACTCAGTACCTGCACTGTCCTGTCTCCCCGCACTGACCCAGTGTACTAATATCCAGTGTTTCACCCTCAGTACGTACACTGTCCTCTCTCCCCGCCCTGACCCAGTGTACTAGACCACAGTGTCTTACCCTCAGGACCTGCACTGTCCTCTCTCCCCGCCCTTACCCAGTGTACTCATGCCCAGTGTCCCACACTCAGCACCTGCACTGTCCTATCTTCCCGCCCTGACCAAGTGGACTAATGGCCAGTGTCTCACCCTCAGTACCTGCATTGACTTCCCTCCAAGCCCTGACCCAGTGTACTCGTGCCCAGTATCTCACCCTCAGTACCTGCACTGTCCTCTCTCCCCGCCCTGACCCAGTGTACTAGTGCCCAGTGTCCCACCCTCCGTACCTGCACTGTCCTCTCTCCCCGGCCTGACCCAGTGTACTAGTGCCCAGTGTCTCATCTTCAGTACCTGCACTGTCCTCTCTCCCCGCCCTGACCCAGTATACTAGTGCCCAGTGTTCCACCCTCAGTACCTGCATGTCCTCTCTCCCCGCACTGACCCCGTGTACTAGAGCACAGTGTCTTACCCTCAGTACCTGAATTGTCCTCTCTCCCTGCCCTGACCCAGTGTACTAATGCCGAGTGTCCCAGCCTCAGTACCTGCACTGTCCTCTCTCCCCGCCTGACCCAGTGTACTAGAGCCCTGTGTCTCACCCTCAGTACCTGCACTGTCCTCTCTCCCCCGCTGACCCAGTGTACTAGAGCCCAGTGTCTCACCCTCAGTACCAGCACTGTCCTCTCTCCCCGCCCTCACCCAGTGTACTATTGCCCAGTGTATCACCCTCAGTACCTGCACTGTTCTCTCTCCCCGCCCGGACCCTGTGTACTCATGCCGAGTGTCCCACCCTCAGTACCTGCACTGTCCTCTGTCCCCACACTGACCCAGTATACTAATGCCAACTGTATCACCCTCAGTACCTCCTCTGTCCTCTATCCCCACCCTGACCCAGTGCACTAGAGCCGAATGACCCACCCTCAGTACCTGCACTGTCCTCTCTCCCAGTCCTGACCCAGTGTACTAGAGCCCAGTGTCTCACCCTCAGTACCTGCACTGTCCTATCTCCCTGCCCTGACCCAATGCATTAGAACCCAGTGTCTCACCCTCAGTACCTGCACTCTCCTATCTTCCCGCCCTGACCCAGTGCACTAGAGCCCAGTGTCTCACCCTCAGTATCTACAATGTCCTCTCTCACCGCCCTGACCCAGAGTACTCGTGCCCAGTGTCTCACCCTTAGTACCTCCACTGTCCTCTCTCCCCACCCTGACCCAGTGTACTCATGCCCAGTGTATCACGCTCAGTACCTGCACTGTCCTCTATCCCCGCCCTGACCCAGTGTACTAGAGCCCTGTGTCTCAGCCTCAGTACCTGCACTGTCCTATCTTCCCACCCTGACCCAGTGTACTAATGGCCAGTGTCTCACCCTCAGTACCTGCACTGTCCTCTCTCCCCGCCTGACCCAGTGTACTAATGCCGAGTGTCCCACCCTCAGTACCTGCACTGTCCTCTCTCCCCGCCTGACCCAATGTACTAGAGCCCTGTGTCTCACCCTCAGTACCTGCACTGTCCTCTCTGCCCCGCTGACCCAGTGTACTAGAGCCCAGTGTCTCACCCTCAGTACCAGCACTGTCCTCTCTCCCCGCCCTGACCAGTGTACGAGTACCCAGTGTCCCACCCTCAGTACCTGCATGTCCTCTCTCCCCGCTCTGACCCCTTGTACTAGTGCCCAGTGTCTCACATTCAGTACCTGCACTCTCCGCTCACCCAGCCCAGACGCAGTGTTCTAATGCCCAGTGTCTCACCCTCAGTACCTGCACTATCCTCTCTCCCCGCCCTGACCCAGTGTACTCGAGCCCAGTGTCCCACCCTCAGTACCTGCACTGTCCTCTCTTCCAGCCCTGACCCAGATTACTAATGCCCGCTGTCTCACCCTCAGTACCTGCACTGTCCTCTCTCCTCGCCCTGACCCAGTGTACTAATGCCCAGTGTCTCACCGTCAGTACCTGCACTGTCATCTCTCCCCACCCTGACCCAGTGCATTAATGCCCAGTGTCTCACCCTCAGTACCTGCACTGTCCTCTCTCCCCGCCCTCACCCAGTGTACTAATGCCCAGTGTCCCAGCCTCAGTACCAGCACTGTTCTCTCTCCCCGCCCGGACCCTGTGTACTAATGCCGAGTGTCCCACCCTCAGTACCTGCACTGTCCTCTGTCCCCACACTGACCCAGTATACTAATGCCAACTGTATCACCATCAGTACCTCCACTGTCCTCTCTCCCCACCCTGACCCAGTGTACTAGAGCCCAATGTCTCACCCTCAGTACCTGCACTGTCCTATCTCCCTGCCCTGACCCAGTGCATTAGAACCCAGTGTCTCACCCTCAGTACCTGCACTGTCCTATCTTCCCGCCCTGACCCAGTGCACTAGAGCCCAGTGTCTCACCCTCAGTACCTGCACTGTCCTATCTTCCCGCCCTGACCAAGTGTACTCGTGCCCAGTGTCCCACCCTCAGTACCTACAATGTGCTCTCTCAAAGCCCTGACCCAGTGTACTCGTGCCCAGTGTCTCATCCTCAGTACCTGCACTGTGCTCTCTCACCGCCCTGACCCAGAGTACTCGTGCCCAGTGTCTCACCCTTAGTACCTCCACTGTCCTCTCTCCCCACCCTGACCCAGTGTACTCATGCCCAGTGTCCCACCCTCAGTACCTGCATGTCCTCTCTCCCCGCTCTGACCCCGTGTACTAGTGCCCAGTGTCTCACATTCAGTACCTGCACTCTCCGCTCACCCAGCCCAGACGCACTGTTCTAATGGCCAGTGTCTCACCCTCAGTACCTGCACTATCCTCTCTCCCCGCCCTGACCCAGTGTACTAGAGCCCTGTGTCTCACCCTCAGTATCTGCACTGTCCTATCTTCCCGCCCTGACCCAGTTTACTATTGTCCAGTGTCTCACCCTCAGTACCTGCACTGTCCTCTCTCCCCGCCTGACCCAGTGTACTAATGCCGAGTGTCCCACCCTCCGTACCTGCACTGTCCTCTCTCCCCGCCTGACCCAGTGTACTAATGCCGAGTGTCCCACCCTCAGTACCTGCACTGTCCTCTCTCCCCGCCTGACCCAATGTACTAGAGCCCTGTGTCTCACCCTCAGTACCTGCACTGTCCTCTCTCCCCGCCCTGTCCCAGTGTACTAATGTCCAGTGTCTCACCCTCAGTACCTGCACTGTCCTCTCCCCCCATCCCTGACCCAGTGTACTAATGCCCAGTGTCCCACCCTCAGTACCTGCACTGTCCTCTCTCCCTCCCCTGACCCAGTGTACAAATGCCCAGTGTCTCACCCTCAGTACCTGCACTGTCCTCTCTCCCCACCCTGACCCAGTGCATTAATGCCCAGTGTCTCACCCTCAGTACCTGCACTGTCCTCTCTCCCCGTCCTGACCCAGTGTACTAATGCCCAGTGTCTCACCCTCAATACCTGCACTGTCCTCTCTTCCCGCCCTGGCCCAGTGTACTAGAGCCCAGTTTCTCACCCTCAGTACCTGCACTGTCCTCTCTCCTCGCCCTGACCCAGTGTACTAATGCCCAGTGTCTCACACTCAGTACCTGCACTGTCCTCTCTACCCGCCCTAACCCAGTGTACTAATGCCCAGTGTCTCACACTCAGTACCTGCACTGTCCTGTCTCCCCGCACTGACCCAGTGTACTAGTGCCCAGTGTCCCACCCTCCGTACCTGCACTGTCCTCTCTCCCCGCCCTGACCCAGTGTACTAGAGCACAGTGTCTTACCCTCAGGACCTGCACTGTCCTCTCTCCCCGCCCTTACCCAGTGTACTCGTGCCCAGTGTCCCACCCTCAGTACCTGCATGTCCTCTCTCCCCGCTCTGACCCCGTGTACTAGTGCCCAGTGTCTCACATTCAGAACCTGCACTCTCCGCTCACCCAGCCCAGATGCAGTGTTCTATTGCCCAGTGTCCCACCCTCCGTACCTGCACTGTCCTCTCTCCCCGCCCTGACCCAGTGTACTAGAGCACAGTGTCTCACCCTCAGTACCTGCACTGTCCTCTCTCCCCGCCCTGACCCAGTGTACTAATGCCCAGTGTATCACCCTCAATACCTGCACTGTCCTCTCTCCCCGCCCTGACCCAGTGTACTACTGCCCAGTGTCCCACCCTCAGTACCTGCACTGTCCTCTGTCCCCACACTGACCCAGTATACTAATACCAACTGTATCACCCTCAGTACCTCCTCTGTCCTCTCTCCCCACCCGGACCCACTGTACTAGAGCCGAATGACCCACCCTCAGTACCTGCACTGTCCTCTCTCCCAGTCCTGACCCAGTGTACTAGAGCCCAGTGTCTCACCCTCAGTACCTGCACTGTCCTATCTCCCTGCCCTGACCCAGTGCATTAGAACCCAGTGTCTCACCCTCAGTACCTGCACTGTCCTATCTTCCCGCCCTGACCCAGTGCACTCGAGCCCAGTGTCTCACCCTCAGTACCTGCACTGTCCTATCTTCCCGCCCTGACCAAGTGTACTCGTGCCCAGTGTCCCACCCTCAGTACCTACAATGTGCTCTCTCAAAGCCCTGACCCAGTGTACTCGTGCCCAGTGTCTCATCCTCAGTACCTGCACTGTGCTCTCTCCCCGCTCTGACCCAGTGTACTCGTGCCCAGTGTCCCACCCTCAGTACCTACAATGTCATCTCTCACCGCCCTGACCCAGAGTACTCGTGCCCAGTGTCTCACCCTTAGTACCTCCACTGTCCTCTCTCCCCACCCTGACCCAGTGTACTCATGCCCAGTGTATCACGCTCAGTACCTGCACTGTCCTCTCTCCCCGCCCTGACCCAGTGTACTAGAGCCCTGTGTCTCACCCTCAGTATCTGCACTGTCCTATCTTCCCGCCCTGACCCAGTGTACTAATGGCCAGTGTCTCACCCTCAGTACCTGCACTGTCCTCTCTCCCCGCCTGACCCAGTGTACTAATGCCGAGAGTCCCACCCTCAGTACCTGCACTGTCCTCTCTCCCCGCCTGACCCAGTGTACTAATGCCGAGTGTCCCAGCCTCAGTACCTGCACTGTCCTCTCTCACCGCCTGACCCAATGTACTAGAGCCCTGTGTCTCACCCTCAGTACCTGCACTGTCCTCTCTCCCCCGCTGACCCAGTGTACTAGAGCCCAGTGTCTCACCCTCAGTACCAGCACTGTCCTCTCTCCCCGCCCTGACCAGTGTACTAGTACCCAGTGTGTCACCCTAAGTACCTGCATGTCCTCTCTCCCCGCTCTGACCCCGTGTACTAGTGCCCAGTGTCTCACATTCAGTACCTGCACTCTCCGCTCACCCAGCCCAGACGCAGTGTTCTAATGCCCAGTGTCTCACCCTCAGTACCTGCACTATCCTCTCTCCCCGCCCTGACCCAGTGTACTCGAGCCCAGTGTCCCACCCTCAGTACCTGCACTGTCCTCTCTTCCAGCCCTGACCCAGATTACTAATGCCCGCTGTCTCACCCTCAGTACCTGCACTGTCCTCTCTCCCCGCCCTGACCCAGTGTACTAGAGCCCAGTTTCTCACCCTCAGTACCTGCACTGTTCTCTTCCCGCCATGAACCAGTGTACTAATGTCGAGTGTCCCACCCTCAGTACCTGCACTGTCATCTCTCCACGCCCTGACCCAGTGTACTATTGCCCAGGATCTCACTCTCAGTTCCTGCACTTTCCTCTCTCCCCGCACTGACCCAGTGTACTAATGCCCAGTGTCTCACCCTCAGTACCTGCACTGTCCTATCTCCCTGCCCTGACCCAGTGCATTAGAACCCAGTGTCTCACCCTCAGTACCTGCACTGTCCTATCTTCCCGCCCTGACCCAGTGCACTCGAGCCCAGTGTCTCACCCTCAGTACCTGCACTGTCCTATCTTCCCGCCCTGACCAAGTGTACTCGTGCCCAGTGTCCCACCCTCAGTACCTACAATGTGCTCTCTCAAAGCCCTGACCCAGTGTACTCGTGCCCAGTGTCTCATCCTCAGTACCTGCACTGTGCTCTCTCCCCGCTCTGACCCAGTGTACTCGTGCCCAGTGTCCCACCCTCAGTACCTACAATGTCATCTCTCACCGCCCTGACCCAGAGTACTCGTGCCCAGTGTCTCACCCTTAGTACCTCCACTGTCCTCTCTCCCCACCCTGACCCAGTGTACTCATGCCCAGTGTATCACGCTCAGTACCTGCACTGTCCTCTCTCCCCGCCCTGACCCAGTGTACTAGAGCCCTGTGTCTCACCCTCAGTATCTGCACTGTCCTATCTTCCCGCCCTGACCCAGTGTACTAATGGCCAGTGTCTCACCCTCAGTACCTGCACTGTCCTCTCTCCCCGCCTGACCCAGTGTACTAATGCCGAGTGTCCCACCCTCAGTACCTGCACTGTCCTCTCTCCCCGCCTGACCCAGTGTACTAATGCCGAGTGTCCCACCCTCAGTACCTGCACTGTCCTCTCTCACCGCCTGACCCAATGTACTAGAGCCCTGTGTCTCACCCTCAGTACCTGCACTGTCCTCTCTCCCCCGCTGACCCAGTGTACTAGAGCCCAGTGTCTCACCCTCAGTACCAGCACTGTCCTCTCTCCCCGCCCTGACCAGTGTACGAGTACCCAGTGTCCCACCCTCAGTACCTGCATGTCCTCTCTCCCCGCTCTGACCCCGTGTACTAGTGCCCAGTGTCTCACATTCAGTACCTGCACTCTCCGCTCACCCAGCCCAGACGCAGTGTTCTAATGCCCAGTGTCTCACCCTCAGTACCTGCACTATTCTCTCTCCCCGCCCTGACCCAGTGTACTCGAGCCCAGTGTCCCACCCTCAGTACCTGCACTTTCCTCTCTTCCAGCCCTGACCCAGATTACTAATGCCCGCTGTCTCACCCTCAGTACCTGCACTGTCCTCTCTCCCCGCCCTGACCCAGTGTACTAGAGCCCAGTTTCTCACCCTCAGTACCTGCACTGTTCTCTTCCCGCCATGAACCAGTGTACTAATGTCGAGTGTCCCACCCTCAGTACCTGCACTGTCATCTCTCCACGCCCTGACCCAGTGTACTATTGCCCAGGATCTCACTCTCAGTTCCTGCACTTTCCTCTCTCCCCGCACTGACCCAGTGTACTAATGCCCAGTGTCTCACCCTCAATACCTGCACTGTCCTCTCTCCCTGCCATGACCCAGTGTACTAATGCCCAGTGTCTCACCCCCAGTACCTGCACTGTCCTCTCTCCCGCCCTGACCCAGTGTACTAATGCCCCGTGTCTGACCCACAGTACCTGCACTGTCCTCTCTCCCCGCCTTGTCCCAGTGTACTAATGTCCAGTGTCTCACCCTCAGTACCTGCACTGCCCTCTCTCCCCGTCCTGACCCAGTGTACTGGAGCCCAGTTTCTCACCCTCAGTACCTGCACTGTCCTCTCTCCTCGCCCTGACCCAGTGTACTAATGCCCAGTGTCTCACACTCAGTACCTGCACTGTCCTCTCTACCCGCCCTAACCCAGTGTACTAATGCCCAGTGTCTCACACTCAGTACCTGCACTGTCCTGTCTCCCCGCACTGACCCAGTGTACTAATATCCAGTGTTTCACCCTCAGTACGTACACTGTCCTCTCTCCCCGCCCTGACCCAGTGTACTAGACCACAGTGTCTTACCCTCAGGACCTGCACTGTCCTCTCTCCCCGCCCTTACCCAGTGTACTCATGCCCAGTGTCCCACACTCAGTACCTGCACTGTCCTCTCTCCCCGGCCTGACCCAGTGGACTAATGGCCAGTGTCTCACCCTCAGTACCTGCATTGACTTCCCTCCAAGCCCTGACCCAGTGTACTCGTGCCCAGTATCTCACCCTCAGTACCTGCACTGTCCTCTCTCCCCGCCCTGACCCAGTGTACTAGTGCCCAGTGTCCCACCCTCCGTACCTGCACTGTCCTCTCTCCCCGGCCTGACCCAGTGTACTAGTGCCCAGTGTCTCATCTTCAGTACCTGCACTGTCCTCTCTCCCCGCCCTGACCCAGTGTACTAGTGCCCAGTGTTCCACCCTCAGTACCTGCATGTCCTCTCTCCCCGCACTGACCCCGTGTACTAGAGCACAGTGTCTTACCCTCAGTACCTGAATTGTCCTCTCTCCCTGCCCTGACCCAGTGTACTAATGCCGAGTGTCCCAGCCTCAGTACCTGCACTGTCCTCTCTCCCCGCCTGACCCAGTGTACTAGAGCCCTGTGTCTCACCCTCAGTACCTGCACTGTCCTCTCTCCCCCGCTGACCCAGTGTACTAGAGCCCAGTGTCTCACCCTCAGTACCAGCACTGTCCTCTCTCCCCGCCCTCACCCAGTGTACTATTGCCCAGTGTATCACCCTCAGTACCTGCACTGTTCTCTCTCCCCGCCCGGACCCTGCGTACTCATGCCGAGTGTCCCACCCTCAGTACCTGCACTGTCCTCTGTCCCCACACTGACCCAGTATACTAATGCCAACTGTATCACCCTCAGTACCTCCTCTGTCCTCTATCCCCACCCTGACCCAGTGCACTCGAGCCGAATGACCCACCCTCAGTACCTGCACTGTCCTCTCTCCCAGTCCTGACCCAGTGTACTAGAGCCCAGTGTCTCACCCTCAGTACCTGCACTGTCCTATCTCCCTGCCCTGACCCAATGCATTAGAACCCAGTGTCTCATCCTCAGTACCTGCACTCTCCTATCTTCCCGCCCTGACCCAGTGCACTAGAGCCCAGTGTCTCACCCTCAGTATCTACAATGTCCTCTCTCACCGCCCTGACCCAGAGTACTCGTGCCCAGTGTCTCACCCTTAGTACCTCCACTGTCCTCTCTCCCCACCCTGACCCAGTGTACTCATGCCCAGTGTATCACGCTCAGTACCTGCACTGTCCTCTATCCCCGCCCTGACCCAGTGTACTAGAGCCCTGTGTCTCAGCCTCAGTACCTGCACTGTCCTATCTTCCCACCCTGACCCAGTGTACTAATGGCCAGTGTCTCACCCTCAGTACCTGCACTGTCCTCTCTCCCCGCCTGACCCAGTGTACTAATGCCGAGTGTCCCACCCTCAGTACCTGCACTGTCCTCTCTCCCCGCCTGACCCAATGTACTAGAGCCCTGTGTCTCACCCTCAGTACCTGCACTGTCCTCTCTGCCCCGCTGACCCAGTGTACTAGAGCCCAGTGTCTCACCCTCAGTACCAGCACTGTCCTCTCTCCCCGCCCTGACCAGTGTACGAGTACCCAGTGTCCCACCCTCAGTACCTGCATGTCCTCTCTCCCCGCTCTGACCCCTTGTACTAGTGCCCAGTGTCTCACATTCAGTACCTGCACTCTCCGCTCACCCAGCCCAGACGCAGTGTTCTAATGCCCAGTGTCTCACCCTCAGTACCTGCACTATCCTCTCTCCCCGCCCTGACCCAGTGTACTCGAGCCCAGTGTCCCACCCTCAGTACCTGCACTGTCCTCTCTTCCAGCCCTGACCCAGATTACTAATGCCCGCTGTCTCACCCTCAGTACCTGCACTGTCCTCTCTCCTCGCCCTGACCCAGTGTACTAATGCCCAGTGTCTCACCGTCAGTACCTGCACTGTCCTCTCTCCCCGCCCTCACCCAGTGTACTAATGCCCAGTGTCCCAGCCTCAGTACCAGCACTGTTCTCTCTCCCCGCCCGGACCCTGTGTACTAATGCAGAGTGTCCCACCCTCAGTACCTGCACTGTCCTCTGTCCCCACACTGACCCAGTATACTAATGCCAACTGTATCACCATCAGTACCTCCTCTGTCCTCTCTCCCCACCCTGACCCAGTGTACTAGAGCCCAATGTCTCACCCTCAGTACCTGCACTGTCCTATCTCCCTGCCCTGACCCAGTGCATTAGAACCCAGTGTCTCACCCTCAGTACCTGCACTGTCCTATCTTCCCGCCCTGACCCAGTGCACTAGAGCCCAGTGTCTCACCCTCAGTACCTGCACTGTCCTATCTTCCCGCCCTGACCAAGTGTACTCGTGCCCAGTGTCCCACCCTCAGTACCTACAATGTGCTCTCTCAAAGCCCTGACCCAGTGTACTCGTGCCCAGTGTCTCATCCTCAGTACCTGCACTGTGCTCTCTCACCGCCCTGACCCAGAGTACTCGTGCCCAGTGTCTCACCCTTAGTACCTCCACTGTCCTCTCTCCCCACCCTGACCCAGTGTACTCATGCCCAGTGTCCCACCCTCAGTACCTGCATGTCCTCTCTCCCCGCTCTGACCCCGTGTACTAGTGCCCAGTGTCTCACATTCAGTACCTGCACTCTCCGCTCACCCAGCCCAGACGCACTGTTCTAATGGCCAGTGTCTCACCCTCAGTACCTGCACTATCCTCTCTCCCCGCCCTGACCCAGTGTACTAGAGCCCTGTGTCTCACCCTCAGTATCTGCACTGTCCTATCTTCCCGCCCTGACCCAGTTTACTATTGTCCAGTGTCTCACCCTCAGTACCTGCACTGTCCTCTCTCCCCGCCTGACCCAGTGTACTAATGCCGAGTGTCCCACCCTCCGTACCTGCACTGTCCTCTCTCCCCGCCTGACCCAGTGTACTAATGCCGAGTGTCCCACCCTCAGTACCTGCACTGTCCTCTCTCCCCGCCTGACCCAATGTACTAGAGCCCTGTGTCTCACCCTCAGTACCTGCACTGTCCTCTCTCCCCCGCTGACCCAGTGTACTAGAGCCCAGTGTCTCACCCTCAGTACCAGCACTGTCCTCTCTCCCCGCCCTGACCAGTGTACTAGTACCCAGTATCCCACCCTCAGTACCTGCATGTCCTCTCTCCCCGCTCTGACCCCATGTACCAGTGCCCAGTGTCTCATATTCAGTACCTGCACTCTCCGCTCACCCAGCCCAGACGCAGTGTTCTAATGCCCAGTGTCTCACCCTCAGTACCTGCACTGTCTTCTGTCCCCGCCCTGACCCAGTGTACAAATGCCCAGTGTCTCACCCTCTGTACCTGCACTGTCCTCTCTCCACTCCCTGACCCAGTGTTCTAGTGCCCAGTGTCCCACCCTCAGTACCTGCACTGTCCTCTCTCCCCGCCCTGACCCAGTGTTCTAGTGCCCAGTGTCCCACCCTCAGTACCTGCACTGTCCTCTCTCCCCGCCCTGACCCAGTGTTCTAGTGCCCAGTGTCCCACCCTCAGTACCTGCACTGTCCTCTCTCCCCGCCCTGACCCAGTGTTCTCGTGCCCAGTGTCTCACCCTCACTACCTGCACTGTCATCTCTCCCTGCTCTGACCCAGTGTACTAATTCCCAGTGTCTCACCCTCAATACCTGCACTGTCCTCTCTCCCCGCCCTGACCCAGTGTACAAATGTCCAGTGTCCCACCCTCAGTACCTGCACTGTCCTCTCTCCCCGCTCTGACCCAGTGTTCTCGTGCCCAGTGTCTCACCCTCAGTACCTGCACTGTCCTCTCTCCCCGCCCTGACCCAGTGCACGAATGCCCAGTGTCTCAACCCCTGTACCTGCACTGTCCTCTCTCCCGCCCTGACCCAGTGTACTAATGCCCCGTGTCTGACCCCCAGTACCTGCACTGTCCTCTCTCCCTGCCCTGTCCCAGTGTACTAATGTCCAGTGTCTCACCCTCAGTACCTGCACTGTTCTCTCCCCCCAGCCCTGACCCAGTGTACTAATGCCCAGTGTCCCACCCTTAGTACCTGCACTGTCCTCTCTCCCTCCCCTGACCCAGTGTACTAATGCCCAGTGTCTCACCCTCAGTACCTGCACTGTCCTCTCTCCCCACCCTGACCCAGTGCATTAATGCCCAGTGTCTCACCCTCAGTACATGCACTGTCCTCTCTTCCCGTCCTGACCCAGTGTACTAATGCCCAGTGTCTCACCCTCAGTACCTGCACTGTCCTCTCTTCCCGCCCTGGCCCAGTGTACTAGAGCCCAGTTTCTCACCCTCAGTACCTGCACTGTCCTCTCTCCCCGCCCTGACCCAGTGTACTAGAGCCCTGTGTCTCACCCTCAGTACCAGCACTGTCCTATCTTCCCGCCCTGACCCAGTGTATTAATGCCCAGTGTCTCACCATCAGTACCTGCACTGTCATCTCTCCCCACCCTGACCCAGTGCATTAATGCCCAGTGTCTCACCGTCAGTACCTGCACTGTCCTCTCTCCCCGTCCTGACCCAGTGTACTAATGCCCAGTATCCCAGCCTCAGTACCTGCACTGTCCTCTCTCCCAGCCCTAACCCAGTGTACTAGAGCCCTGTGTCTCACCCTCAGTACCAGCACTGTCCTATCTTCCCGCCCTGACCCAGTGTATTAATGGCCAGTGTCTCACCCTCAGTACCTGCAATGTCCTCTCTCCCCGCCCTGACCCAGTGTACTAATGCCCAGTGTCTCACCCTCAGTACCTGCAATGTCCTCTCTCCCCGCCCTGACCCAGTGTACTAATGCCCAGTGTCCCAGCCTCAGTACTGCACTGTCCTCTCTCCCCGCCCTGACCCAGTGTACTAGAGCCCTGTGTCTCACCCTCAGTACCAGCACTGTCCTATCTTCCCGCCCTGACCCAGTGTATTAATGGCCAGTGTCTCACCCTCAGTACCTGCAATGTCCTCTCTCCCCGCCCTGACCCAGTGTATTAATGCCCAGTGTCTCACCCTCAGTACCTGCAATGTCCTCTCTCCCCGCCCTGACCCAGTGTACTAATGCCCAGTGTCCCAGCCTCAGTACCTGCACTGTCCTCTCTTCCCGCCCTGACCCAGTGTACTAGAGCCATGTGTCTCACTCTCAGTACCAGCACTGTCCTATCTTCCCGCCCTGACCCAGTGTATTGATGGCCAGTGTCTCACCCTCAGTACCTGCAATGTCCTCTCTCCCCGCCCTGACCCAGTGTACTAATGCCGAGTGTCCCACCCTCAGTACCTGCACTGTCCTCTCTCCCCGCCTGACCCAGTGTACTAATGCCGAGTGTCCCACCCTCAGTACCTGCACTGTCCTCTCTCCCCCGCTGACCCAGTGTACTAGAGCCCAGTGTCTCACCCTCAGTACCAGCACTGTCCTCTCTCCCCGCCCTCACCCAGTGTACTAATGCCCAGTGTATCACCCTCAGTACCTGCACTGTCCTCTCTCCCCGCCTGACCCAGTGTACAAATGCCCAGTGTCTCACCCTCAGTACCTGCACTGTCCTCTCTCCCCCGCTGACCCAGTGTACTAGAGCCCAGTGTCTCACCCTCAGTACCAGCACTGTCCTCTCTCCCCGCCCTCACCCAGTGTACTAATGCCCAGTGTATCACCCTCAGTACCTGCACTGTCCTCTCTCCCCGCCTGACCCAGTGTACTAATGCCGAGTGTCCCACCCTCAGTACCTGCACTGTCCTCTGTCCCCACACTGACCCAGTATACTAATGCCAACTGTATCACCCTCAGTACCTCCTCTGTCCTCTCTCCCCACCCTGACCCAGTGCACTAGAGCCGAATGACCCACCCTCAGTACCTGCACTGTCCTCTCTCCCAGTCCTGACCCAGTGTACTAGCGCCCAGTGTCTCACCCTCAGTACCTGCACTGTCCTATCTCCCTGTCCTGACCCAGTGCATTAGAACCCAGTGTCTCACCCTCAGTATCTGCACTGTCCTATCTTCCCGCCCTGACCCAGTGCACTCGAGCCCAGTGTCTCACCCTCAGTACCTGCACTGTCCTATCTTCCCGCCCTGACCAAGTGTACTCGTGCCCAGTGTCCCACCCTCAGTACCTACAATGTGCTCTCTCAAAGCCCTGACCCAGTGTACTCGTGCCCAGTGTCTCATCCTCAGTACCTGCACTGTGCTCTCTCCCCGCTCTGACCCAGTGTACTAGAGCCCTGTGTCTCACCCTTAGTACCTCCACTGTCCTCTCTCCCCACCCTGACCCAGTGTACTCATGCCCAGTGTATCACGCTCAGTACCTGCACTGTCCTCTCTCCCCGCCCTGACCCAGTGTACTAGAGCCCTGTGTCTCACCCTCAGTATCTGCACTGTCCTATCTTCCCGCCCTGACCCAGTGTACTAATGGCCAGTGTCTCACCCTCAGTACCTGCACTGTCCTCTCTCCCCGCCTGACCCAGTGTACTAATGCCGATTGTCCCACCCTCAGTACCTGCACTGTCCTCTCTCCCCGCCTGACCCAGTGTACTAATGCCGAGTGTCCCACCCTCAGTACCTGCACTGTCTTCTCTCCCCGCCTGACCCAATGTACTAGAGCCCTGTGTCTCACCCTCAGTACCAGCACTGTCCTCTCTCCCCCGCTGACCCAGTGTACTAGAGCCCATTGTCTCACCCTCAGTACCAGCACTGTCCTCTCTCCCCGCCCTGACCAGTGTACTAGTACCCAGTGTCCCACCCTCAGTACCTGCATGTCCTCTCTCCCCGCTCTGACCCCGTGTACTAGTGCCCAGTGTCTCACATTCAGTACCTGCACTCTGCGCTCACCCAGCCCAGACGCAGTGTTCTAATGCCCAGTGTCTCACACTCAGTACCTGCACTATCCTCTCTCCCCGCCCTGACCCAGTGTACTATTGACCAGGATCTCACCCTCAGTTCCTGCACTTTCCTCTTTCCCTGCCCTGACCCAGTGTACTAATGCCCAGTGTCTCACCCTCAATACCTGCACTGTCCTCTCTCCCTGCCATGACCCAGTGTACTAATGCCCAGTGTCTCACCCCCAGTACCTGCACTGTCCTCTCTCCCGCCCTGACCCAGTGTACTAATGCCCCGTGTCTGACCCCCAGTACCTGCACTGTCCTCTCTCCCCGCCCTGTCCCAGTGTACTAATGTCCAGTGTCTCACCCTCAGTACCTGCACTGTCCTCTCCCCCCAGCCCTGACCCAGTGTACTAATGCCCAGTGTCCCACCCTCAGTACCTGCACTGTCCTCTCTCCCTCCCCTGACCCAGTGTACAAATGCCCAGTGTCTCATCCTCAGTACCTGCACTGTCCTCTCTCCCCACCCTGACCCAGTGCATTAATGCCCAGTGTCTCACCCTCAGTACCTGCACTGTCCTCTCTCCCCGTCCTGACCCAGTGTACTAATGCCCAGTGTCTCACCCTCAATACCTGCACTGTCCTCTCTTCCCGCCCTGGCCCAGTGTACTAGAGCCCAGTTTCTCACCCTCAGTACCTGCACTGTCCTCTCTCCTCGCCCTGACCCAGTGTACTAATGCCCAGTGTCTCACACTCAGTACCTGCACTGTCCTCTCTACCCGCCCTAACCCAGCGTGCTGATGCCCAGTGTCTCACACTCAGTACCTGCACTGTCTTCTCTTTCACGCCCTGAACCAGTGTACTAATGCCCAGTGTCTCACACTCAGTACCTGCACTGTCCTCTCTACCCGCCCTAACCCAGTGTACTAATGCCCAGTGTCTCACACTCAGTACCTGCACTGTCCTGTCTCCCCGCACTGACCCAGTGTACTAGTGCCCAGTGTCCCACCCTCCGTACCTGCACTGTCCTCTCTCCCCGCCCTGACCCAGTGTACTCATGCCCAGTGTATCACGCTCAGTACCTGCACTGTCCTCTCTCCCCGCCCTGACACAGTGTACTAGAGCCCTGTGTCTCACCCTCAGTATCTGCACTGTCCTATCTTCCCGCCCTGACCCAGTGTACTAATGGCCAGTGTCTCACCCTCAGTACCTGCACTGTCCTCTCTCCCCGCCTGACCCAGTGTACTAATGCCGATTGTCCCACCCTCAGTACCTGCACTGTCCTCTCTCCCCGCCTGACCCAGTGTACTAATGCCGAGTGTCCCACCCTCAGTACCTGCACTGTCTTCTCTCCCCGCCTGACCCAATGTACTAGAGCCCTGTGTCTCACCCTCAGTACCAGCACTGTCCTCTCTCCCCCGCTGACCCAGTGTACTAGAGCCCATTGTCTCACCCTCAGTACCAGCACTGTCCTCTCTCCCCGCCCTGACCAGTGTACTAGTACCCAGTGTCCCACCCTCAGTACCTGCATGTCCTCTCTCCCCGCTCTGACCCCGTGTACTAGTGCCCAGTGTCTCACATTCAGTACCTGCACTCTGCGCTCACCCAGCCCAGACGCAGTGTTCTAATGCCCAGTGTCTCACCCTCAGTACCTGCACTATCCTCTCTCCCCGCCCTGACCCAGTGTACTATTGCCCAGGATCTCACCCTCAGTTCCTGCACTTTCCTCTTTCCCTGCCCTGACCCAGTGTACTAATGCCCAGTGTCTCACCCTCAATACCTGCACTGTCCTCTCTCCCTGCCATGACCCAGTGTACTAATGCCCAGTGTCTCACCCCCAGTACCTGCACTGTCCTCTCTCCCGCCCTGACCCAGTGTACTAATGCCCCGTGTCTGACCCCCAGTACCTGCACTGTCCTCTCTCCCCGCCCTGTCCCAGTGTACTAATGTCCAGTGTCTCACCCTCAGTACCTGCACTGTCCTCTCCCCCCAGCCCTGACCCAGTGTACTAATGCCCAGTGTCCCACCCTCAGTACCTGCACTGTCCTCTCTCCCTCCCCTGACCCAGTGTACAAATGCCCAGTGTCTCATCCTCAGTACCTGCACTGTCCTCTCTCCCCACCCTGACCCAGTGCATTAATGCCCAGTGTCTCACCCTCAGTACCTGCACTGTCCTCTCTCCCCGTCCTGACCCAGTGTACTAATGCCCAGTGTCTCACCCTCAATACCTGCACTGTCCTCTCTTCCCGCCCTGGCCCAGTGTACTAGAGCCCAGTTTCTCACCCTCAGTACCTGCACTGTCCTCTCTCCTCGCCCTGACCCAGTGTACTAATGCCCAGTGTCTCACACTCAGTACCTGCACTGTCCTCTCTTCCCGCCCTAACCCAGCGTGCTGATGCCCAGTGTCTCACACTCAGTACCTGCACTGTCTTCTCTTTCACGCCCTGAACCAGTGTACTAATGCCCAGTGTCTCACACTCAGTACCTGCACTGTCCTCTCTACCCGCCCTAACCCAGTGTACTAATGCCCAGTGTCTCACACTCAGTACCTGCACTGTCCTGTCTCCCCGCACTGACCCAGTGTACTAGTGCCCAGTGTCCCACCCTCCGTACCTGCACTGTCCTCTCTCCCCGCCCTGACCCAGTGTACTAGAGCACAGTGTCTTACCCTCAGGACCTGCACTGTCCTCTCTCCCCGCCCTTACCCAGTGTACTCGTGCCCAGTGTCCCACACTCAGTACCTGCACTGTCCTATCTTCCCGCCCTGACCCAGTGTACCAATGGCCAGTGTCTCACCCTCAGTACCTGCATTGACTTCCCTCCAAGCCCTGACCCAGTGTACTCGTGCCCAGTATCTCACCCTCAGTACCTGCACTGTCCTCTCTCCCCGCCCTGACCCAGTGTACTAGTGCCCAGTGTCCCACCCTCCGTACCTGCACTGTCCTCTCTCCCCGGCCTGACCCAGTGTACTAGTGCCCAGTGTCTCACCTTCAGTACCTGCACTGTCCTCTCTCCCCGCCCTGACCCAGTGTACTAGTGCCCAGTGTCCCACCCTCAGTACCTGCATGTCCTCTCTCCCCGCTCTGACCCCGTGTACTAGTGCCCAGTGTCTCACATTCAGAACCTGCACTCTCCGCTCACCCAGCCCAGATGCAGTGTTCTATTGCCCAGTGTCCCACCCTCCGTACCTGCACTGTCCTCTCTCCCCGCCCTGACCCAGTGTACTAGAGCACAGTGTCTCACCCTCAGTACCTGCACTGTCCTCTCTCCCCGCCCTGACCCAGTGTACTAATGCCCAGTGTATCACCCTCAATACCTGCACTGTCCTCTCTCCCCGCCCTGACCCAGTGTACTACTGCCCAGTGTCCCACCCTCAGTACCTGCACTGTCCTCTGTCCCCACACTGACCCAGTATACTAATACCAACTGTATCACCCTCAGTACCTCCTCTGTCCTCTCTCCCCACCCGGACCCAGTGTACTAGAGCCGAATGACCCACCCTCAGTACCTGCACTGTCCTCTCTCCCAGTCCTGACCCAGTGTACTAGAGCCCAGTGTCTCACCCTCAGTACCTGCACTGTCCTATCTCCCTGCCCTGACCCAGTGCATTAGAACCCAGTGTCTCACCCTCAGTACCTGCACTGTCCTATCTTCCCGCCCTGACCCAGTGCACTCGAGCCCAGTGTCTCACCCTCAGTACCTGCACTGTCCTATCTTCCCGCCCTGACCAAGTGTACTCGTGCCCAGTGTCCCACCCTCAGTACCTACAATGTGCTCTCTCAAAGCCCTGACCCAGTGTACTCGTGCCCAGTGTCTCATCCTCAGTACCTGCACTGTGCTCTCTCCCCGCTCTGACCCAGTGTACTCGTGCCCAGTGTCCCACCCTCAGTACCTACAATGTCATCTCTCACCGCCCTGACCCAGAGTACTCGTGCCCAGTGTCTCACCCTTAGTACCTCCACTGTCCTCTCTCCCCACCCTGACCCAGTGTACTCATGCCCAGTGTATCACGCTCAGTACCTGCACTGTCCTCTCTCCCCGCCCTGACCCAGTGTACTAGAGCCCTGTGTCTCACCCTCAGTATCTGCACTGTCCTATCTTCCCGCCCTGACCCAGTGTACTAATGGCCAGTGTCTCACCCTCAGTACCTGCACTGTCCTCTCTCCCCGCCTGACCCAGTGTACTAATGCCGAGAGTCCCACCCTCAGTACCTGCACTGTCCTCTCTCCCCGCCTGACCCAGTGTACTAATGCCGAGTGTCCCACCCTCAGTACCTGCACTGTCCTCTCTCACCGCCTGACCCAATGTACTAGAGCCCTGTGTCTCACCCTCAGTACCTGCACTGTCCTCTCTCCCCCGCTGACCCAGTGTACTAGAGCCCAGTGTCTCACCCTCAGTACCAGCACTGTCCTCTCGCCCCGCCCTGACCAGTGTACTAGTACCCAGTGTCCCACCCTCAGTACCTGCATGTCCTCTCTCCCCGCTCTGACCCCGTGTACTAGTGCCCAGTGTCTCACATTCAGTACCTGCACTCTCCGCTCACCCAGCCCAGACGCAGTGTTCTAATGCCCAGTGTCTCACCCTCAGTACCTGCACTATCCTCTCTCCCCGCCCTGACCCAGTGTACTCGAGCCCAGTGTCCCACCCTCAGTACCTGCACTGTCCTCTCTTCCAGCCCTGACCCAGATTACTAATGCCCGCTGTCTCACCCTCAGTACCTGCACTGTCCTCTCTCCCCGCCCTGACCCAGTGTACTAGAGCCCAGTTTCTCACCCTCAGTACCTGCACTGTTCTCTTACCGCCATGAACCAGTGTACTAATGTCGAGTGTCCCACCCTCAGTACCTGCACTGTCATCTCTCCACGCCCTGACCCAGTGTACTATTGCCCAGGATCTCACTCTCAGTTCCTGCACTTTCCTCTCTCCCCGCACTGACCCAGTGTACTAATGCCCAGTGTCTCACCCTCAGCACCTGCACTGTCCTATCTCCCTGCCCTGACCCAGTGCATTAGAACCCAGTGTCTCACCCTCAGTACCTGCACTGTCCTATCTTCCAGCCCTGACCCAGTGCACTCGAGCCAAGTGTCTCACCCTCAGTACCTGCACTGTCCTATCTTCCCGCCCTGACCAAGTGTACTCGTGCCCAGTGTCCCACCCTCAGTACCTACAATGTGCTCTCTCAAAGCCCTGACCCAGTGTACTCGTGCCCAGTGTCTCATCCTCAGTACCTGCACTGTGCTCTCTCCCCGCTCTGACCCAGTGTACTCGTGCCCAGTGTCCCACCCTCAGTACCTACAATGTCATCTCTCACCGCCCTGACCCAGAGTACTCGTGCCCAGTGTCTCACCCTTAGTACCTCCACTGTCCTCTCTCCCCACCCTGACCCAGTGTACTCATGCCCAGTGTATCACGCTCAGTACCTGCACTGTCCTCTCTCCCCGCCCTGACCCAGTGTACTAGAGCCCTGTGTCTCACCCTCAGTATCTGCACTGTCCTATCTTCCCGCCCTGACCCAGTGTACTAATGGCCAGTGTCTCACCCTCAGTACCTGCACTGTCCTCTCTCCCCGCCTGACCCAGTGTACTAATGCCGAGTGTCCCACCCTCAGTACCTGCACTGTCCTCTCTCCCCGCCCTGACCCAGTGTACTAGAGCACAGTGTCTTACCCTCAGGACCTGCACTGTCCTCTCTCCCCGCCCTTACCCAGTGTACTCGTGCCCAGTGTCCCACACTCAGTACCTGCACTGTCCTATCTTCCCGCCCTGACCCAGTGTACCAATGGCCAGTGTCTCACCCTCAGTACCTGCATTGACTTCCCTCCAAGCCCTGACCCAGTGTACTCGTGCCCAGTATCTCACCCTCAGTACCTGCACTGTCCTCTCTCCCCGCCCTGACCCAGTGTACTAGTGCCCAGTGTCCCACCCTCCGTACCTGCACTGTCCTCTCTCCCCGGCCTGACCCAGTGTACTAGTGCCCAGTGTCTCACCTTCAGTACCTGCACTGTCCTCTCTCCCCGCCCTGACCCAGTGTACTAGTGCCCAGTGTCCCACCCTCAGTACCTGCATGTCCTCTCTCCCCGCTCTGACCCCGTGTACTAGTGCCCAGTGTCTCACATTCAGAACCTGCACTCTCCGCTCACCCAGCCCAGATGCAGTGTTCTATTGCCCAGTGTCCCACCCTCCGTACCTGCACTGTCCTCTCTCCCCGCCCTGACCCAGTGTACTAGAGCACAGTGTCTCACCCTCAGTACCTGCACTGTCCTCTCTCCCCGCCCTGACCCAGTGTACTAATGCCCAGTGTATCACCCTCAATACCTGCACTGTCCTCTCTCCCCGCCCTGACCCAGTGTACTACTGCCCAGTGTCCCACCCTCAGTACCTGCACTGTCCTCTGTCCCCACACTGACCCAGTATACTAATACCAACTGTATCACCCTCAGTACCTCCTCTGTCCTCTCTCCCCACCCGGACCCAGTGTACTAGAGCCGAATGACCCACCCTCAGTACCTGCACTGTCCTCTCTCCCAGTCCTGACCCAGTGTACTAGAGCCCAGTGTCTCACCCTCAGTACCTGCACTGTCCTATCTCCCTGCCCTGACCCAGTGCATTAGAACCCAGTGTCTCACCCTCAGTACCTGCACTGTCCTATCTTCCCGCCCTGACCCAGTGCACTCGAGCCCAGTGTCTCACCCTCAGTACCTGCACTGTCCTATCTTCCCGCCCTGACCAAGTGTACTCGTGCCCAGTGTCCCACCCTCAGTACCTACAATGTGCTCTCTCAAAGCCCTGACCCAGTGTACTCGTGCCCAGTGTCTCATCCTCAGTACCTGCACTGTGCTCTCTCCCCGCTCTGACCCAGTGTACTCGTGCCCAGTGTCCCACCCTCAGTACCTACAATGTCATCTCTCACCGCCCTGACCCAGAGTACTCGTGCCCAGTGTCTCACCCTTAGTACCTCCACTGTCCTCTCTTCCCACCCTGACCCAGTGTACTCATGCCCAGTGTATCACGCTCAGTACCTGCACTGTCCTCTCTCCCCGCCCTGACCCAGTGTACTAGAGCCCTGTGTCTCACCCTCAGTATCTGCACTGTCCTATCTTCCCGCCCTGACCCAGTGTACTAATGGCCAGTGTCTCACCCTCAGTACCTGCACTGTCCTCTCTCCCCGCCTGACCCAGTGTACTAATGCCGAGAGTCCCACCCTCAGTACCTGCACTGTCCTCTCTCCCCGCCTGACCCAGTGTACTAATGCCGAGTGTCCCACCCTCAGTACCTGCACTGTCCTCTCTCACCGCCTGACCCAATGTACTAGAGCCCTGTGTCTCACCCTCAGTACCTGCACTGTCCTCTCTCCCCCGCTGACCCAGTGTACTAGAGCCCAGTGTCTCACCCTCAGTACCTGCACTGTCCTATCTCCCTGCCCTGACCCAGTGCATTAGAACCCAGTGTCTCACCCTCAGTACCTGCACTGTCCTATCTTCCCGCCCTGACCCAGTGCACTCGAGCCCAGTGTCTCACCCTCAGTACCTGCACTGTCCTATCTTCCCGCCCTGACCAAGTGTACTCGTGCCCAGTGTCCCACCCTCAGTACCTACAATGTGCTCTCTCAAAGCCCTGACCCAGTGTACTCGTGCCCAGTGTCTCATCCTCAGTACCTGCACTGTGCTCTCTCCCCGCTCTGACCCAGTGTACTCGTGCCCAGTGTCCCACCCTCAGTACCTACAATGTCATCTCTCACCGCCCTGACCCAGAGTACTCGTGCCCAGTGTCTCACCCTTAGTACCTCCACTGTCCTCTCTTCCCACCCTGACCCAGTGTACTCATGCCCAGTGTATCACGCTCAGTACCTGCACTGTCCTCTCTCCCCGCCCTGACCCAGTGTACTAGAGCCCTGTGTCTCACCCTCAGTATCTGCACTGTCCTATCTTCCCGCCCTGACCCAGTGTACTAATGGCCAGTGTCTCACCCTCAGTACCTGCACTGTCCTCTCTCCCCGCCTGACCCAGTGTACTAATGCCGAGAGTCCCACCCTCAGTACCTGCACTGTCCTCTCTCCCCGCCTGACCCAGTGTACTAATGCCGAGAGTCCCACCCTCAGTACCTGCACTGTCCTCTCTCCCCGCCTGACCCAGTGTACTAATGCCGAGTGTCCCACCCTCAGTACCTGCACTGTCCTCTCTCCCCGCCCTGACCCAGTGTACTAATGCCCAGTGTCCCACCCTCAGTACCTGCACTGTCCTCTCTCACCGCCTGACCCAATGTACTAGAGCCCTGTGTCTCACCCTCAGTACCTGCACTGTCCTCTCTCCCCCGCTGACCCAGTGTACTAGAGCCCAGTGTCTCACCCTCAGTACCAGCACTGTCCTCTCGCCCCGCCCTGACCAGTGTACTAGTACCCAGTGTCCCACCCTCAGTACCTGCATGTCCTCTCTCCCCGCTCTGACCCCGTGTACTAGTGCCCAGTGTCTCACATTCAGTACCTGCACTCTCCGCTCACCCAGCCCAGACGCAGTGTTCTAATGCCCAGTGTCTCACCCTCAGTACCTGCACTATCCTCTCTCCCCGCCCTGACCCAGTGTACTCGAGCCCAGTGTCCCACCCTCAGTACCTGCACTGTCCTCTCTTCCAGCCCTGACCCAGATTACTAATGCCCGCTGTCTCACCCTCAGTACCTGCACTGTCCTCTCTCCCCGCCCTGACCCAGTGTACTAGAGCCCAGTTTCTCACCCTCAGTACCTGCACTGTTCTCTTACCGCCATGAACCAGTGTACTAATGTCGAGTGTCCCACCCTCAGTACCTGCACTGTCATCTCTCCACGCCCTGACCCAGTGTACTATTGCCCAGGATCTCACTCTCAGTTCCTGCACTTTCCTCTCTCCCCGCACTGACCCAGTGTACTAATGCCCAGTGTCTCACCCTCAGTACCTGCACTGTCCTATCTCCCTGCCCTGACCCAGTGCATTAGAACCCAGTGTCTCACCCTCAGTACCTGCACTGTCCTATCTTCCAGCCCTGACCCAGTGCACTCGAGCCAAGTGTCTCACCCTCAGTACCTGCACTGTCCTATCTTCCCGCCCTGACCAAGTGTACTCGTGCCCAGTGTCCCACCCTCAGTACCTACAATGTGCTCTCTCAAAGCCCTGACCCAGTGTACTCGTGCCCAGTGTCTCATCCTCAGTACCTGCACTGTGCTCTCTCCCCGCTCTGACCCAGTGTACTCGTGCCCAGTGTCCCACCCTCAGTACCTACAATGTCATCTCTCACCGCCCTGACCCAGAGTACTCGTGCCCAGTGTCTCACCCTTAGTACCTCCACTGTCCTCTCTCCCCACCCTGACCCAGTGTACTCATGCCCAGTGTATCACGCTCAGTACCTGCACTGTCCTCTCTCCCCGCCCTGACCCAGTGTACTAGAGCCCTGTGTCTCACCCTCAGTATCTGCACTGTCCTATCTTCCCGCCCTGACCCAGTGTACTAATGGCCAGTGTCTCACCCTCAGTACCTGCACTGTCCTCTCTCCCCGCCTGACCCAGTGTACTAATGCCGAGAGTCCCACCCTCAGTACCTGCACTGTCCTCTCTCCCCGCCTGACCCAGTGTACTAATGCCGAGTGTCCCACCCTCAGTACCTGCACTGTCCTCTCTCACCGCCTGACCCAATGTACTAGAGCCCTGTGTCTCACCCTCAGTACCTGCACTGTCCTCTCTCCCCCGCTGACCCAGTGTACTAGAGCCCAGTGTCTCACCCTCAGTACCAGCACTGTCCTCTCGCCCCGCCCTGACCAGTGTACTAGTACCCAGTGTCCCACCCTCAGTACCTGCATGTCCTCTCTCCCCGCTCTGACCCCGTGTACTAGTGCCCAGTGTCTCACATTCAGTACCTGCACTCTCCGCTCACCCAGCCCAGACGCAGTGTTCTAATGCCCAGTGTCTCACCCTCAGTACCTGCACTATCCTCTCTCCCCGCCCTGACCCAGTGTACTCGAGCCCAGTGTCCCACCCTCAGTACCTGCACTGTCCTCTCTTCCAGCCCTGACCCAGATTACTAATGCCCGCTGTCTCACCCTCAGTACCTGCACTGTCCTCTCTCCCCGCCCTGACCCAGTGTACTAGAGCCCAGTTTCTCACCCTCAGTACCTGCACTGTTCTCTTACCGCCATGAACCAGTGTACTAATGTCGAGTGTCCCACCCTCAGTACCTGCACTGTCATCTCTCCACGCCCTGACCCAGTGTACTATTGCCCAGGATCTCACTCTCAGTTCCTGCACTTTCCTCTCTCCCCGCACTGACCCAGTGTACTAATGCCCAGTGTCTCACCCTCAGCACCTGCACTGTCCTATCTCCCTGCCCTGACCCAGTGCATTAGAACCCAGTGTCTCACCCTCAGTACCTGCACTGTCCTATCTTCCAGCCCTGACCCAGTGCACTCGAGCCAAGTGTCTCACCCTCAGTACCTGCACTGTCCTATCTTCCCGCCCTGACCAAGTGTACTCGTGCCCAGTGTCCCACCCTCAGTACCTACAATGTGCTCTCTCAAAGCCCTGACCCAGTGTACTCGTGCCCAGTGTCTCATCCTCAGTACCTGCACTGTGCTCTCTCCCCGCTCTGACCCAGTGTACTCGTGCCCAGTGTCCCACCCTCAGTACCTACAATGTCATCTCTCACCGCCCTGACCCAGAGTACTCGTGCCCAGTGTCTCACCCTTAGTACCTCCACTGTCCTCTCTCCCCACCCTGACCCAGTGTACTCATGCCCAGTGTATCACGCTCAGTACCTGCACTGTCCTCTCTCCCCGCCCTGACCCAGTGTACTAGAGCCCTGTGTCTCACCCTCAGTATCTGCACTGTCCTATCTTCCCGCCCTGACCCAGTGTACTAATGGCCAGTGTCTCACCCTCAGTACCTGCACTGTCCTCTCTCCCCGCCTGACCCAGTGTACTAATGCCGAGTGTCCCACCCTCAGTACCTGCACTGTCCTCTCTCCCCGCCCTGACCCAGTGTACTAGAGCACAGTGTCTTACCCTCAGGACCTGCACTGTCCTCTCTCCCCGCCCTTACCCAGTGTACTCGTGCCCAGTGTCCCACACTCAGTACCTGCACTGTCCTATCTTCCCGCCCTGACCCAGTGTACCAATGGCCAGTGTCTCACCCTCAGTACCTGCATTGACTTCCCTCCAAGCCCTGACCCAGTGTACTCGTGCCCAGTATCTCACCCTCAGTACCTGCACTGTCCTCTCTCCCCGCCCTGACCCAGTGTACTAGTGCCCAGTGTCCCACCCTCCGTACCTGCACTGTCCTCTCTCCCCGGCCTGACCCAGTGTACTAGTGCCCAGTGTCTCACCTTCAGTACCTGCACTGTCCTCTCTCCCCGCCCTGACCCAGTGTACTAGTGCCCAGTGTCCCACCCTCAGTACCTGCATGTCCTCTCTCCCCGCTCTGACCCCGTGTACTAGTGCCCAGTGTCTCACATTCAGAACCTGCACTCTCCGCTCACCCAGCCCAGATGCAGTGTTCTATTGCCCAGTGTCCCACCCTCCGTACCTGCACTGTCCTCTCTCCCCGCCCTGACCCAGTGTACTAGAGCACAGTGTCTCACCCTCAGTACCTGCACTGTCCTCTCTCCCCGCCCTGACCCAGTGTACTAATGCCCAGTGTATCACCCTCAATACCTGCACTGTCCTCTCTCCCCGCCCTGACCCAGTGTACTACTGCCCAGTGTCCCACCCTCAGTACCTGCACTGTCCTCTGTCCCCACACTGACCCAGTATACTAATACCAACTGTATCACCCTCAGTACCTCCTCTGTCCTCTCTCCCCACCCGGACCCAGTGTACTAGAGCCGAATGACCCACCCTCAGTACCTGCACTGTCCTCTCTCCCAGTCCTGACCCAGTGTACTAGAGCCCAGTGTCTCACCCTCAGTACCTGCACTGTCCTATCTCCCTGCCCTGACCCAGTGCATTAGAACCCAGTGTCTCACCCTCAGTACCTGCACTGTCCTATCTTCCCGCCCTGACCCAGTGCACTCGAGCCCAGTGTCTCACCCTCAGTACCTGCACTGTCCTATCTTCCCGCCCTGACCAAGTGTACTCGTGCCCAGTGTCCCACCCTCAGTACCTACAATGTGCTCTCTCAAAGCCCTGACCCAGTGTACTCGTGCCCAGTGTCTCATCCTCAGTACCTGCACTGTGCTCTCTCCCCGCTCTGACCCAGTGTACTCGTGCCCAGTGTCCCACCCTCAGTACCTACAATGTCATCTCTCACCGCCCTGACCCAGAGTACTCGTGCCCAGTGTCTCACCCTTAGTACCTCCACTGTCCTCTCTTCCCACCCTGACCCAGTGTACTCATGCCCAGTGTATCACGCTCAGTACCTGCACTGTCCTCTCTCCCCGCCCTGACCCAGTGTACTAGAGCCCTGTGTCTCACCCTCAGTATCTGCACTGTCCTATCTTCCCGCCCTGACCCAGTGTACTAATGGCCAGTGTCTCACCCTCAGTACCTGCACTGTCCTCTCTCCCCGCCTGACCCAGTGTACTAATGCCGAGAGTCCCACCCTCAGTACCTGCACTGTCCTCTCTCCCCGCCTGACCCAGTGTACTAATGCCGAGTGTCCCACCCTCAGTACCTGCACTGTCCTCTCTCACCGCCTGACCCAATGTACTAGAGCCCTGTGTCTCACCCTCAGTACCTGCACTGTCCTCTCTCCCCCGCTGACCCAGTGTACTAGAGCCCAGTGTCTCACCCTCAGTACCAGCACTGTCCTCTCGCCCCGCCCTGACCAGTGTACTAGTACCCAGTGTCCCACCCTCAGTACCTGCATGTCCTCTCTCCCCGCTCTGACCCCGTGTACTAGTGCCCAGTGTCTCACATTCAGTACCTGCACTCTCCGCTCACCCAGCCCAGACGCAGTGTTCTAATGCCCAGTGTCTCACCCTCAGTACCTGCACTATCCTCTCTCCCCGCCCTGACCCAGTGTACTCGAGCCCAGTGTCCCACCCTCAGTACCTGCACTGTCCTCTCTTCCAGCCCTGACCCAGATTACTAATGCCCGCTGTCTCACCCTCAGTACCTGCACTGTCCTCTCTCCCCGCCCTGACCCAGTGTACTAGAGCCCAGTTTCTCACCCTCAGTACCTGCACTGTTCTCTTACCGCCATGAACCAGTGTACTAATGTCGAGTGTCCCACCCTCAGTACCTGCACTGTCATCTCTCCACGCCCTGACCCAGTGTACTATTGCCCAGGATCTCACTCTCAGTTCCTGCACTTTCCTCTCTCCCCGCACTGACCCAGTGTACTAATGCCCAGTGTCTCACCCTCAGTACCTGCACTGTCCTATCTCCCTGCCCTGACCCAGTGCATTAGAACCCAGTGTCTCACCCTCAGTACCTGCACTGTCCTATCTTCCAGCCCTGACCCAGTGCACTCGAGCCAAGTGTCTCACCCTCAGTACCTGCACTGTCCTATCTTCCCGCCCTGACCAAGTGTACTCGTGCCCAGTGTCCCACCCTCAGTACCTACAATGTGCTCTCTCAAAGCCCTGACCCAGTGTACTCGTGCCCAGTGTCTCATCCTCAGTACCTGCACTGTGCTCTCTCCCCGCTCTGACCCAGTGTACTCGTGCCCAGTGTCCCACCCTCAGTACCTACAATGTCATCTCTCACCGCCCTGACCCAGAGTACTCGTGCCCAGTGTCTCACCCTTAGTACCTCCACTGTCCTCTCTTCCCACCCTGACCCAGTGTACTCATGCCCAGTGTATCACGCTCAGTACCTGCACTGTCCTCTCTCCCCGCCCTGACCCAGTGTACTAGAGCCCTGTGTCTCACCCTCAGTATCTGCACTGTCCTATCTTCCCGCCCTGACCCAGTGTACTAATGGCCAGTGTCTCACCCTCAGTACCTGCACTGTCCTCTCTCCCCGCCTGACCCAGTGTACTAATGCCGAGAGTCCCACCCTCAGTACCTGCACTGTCCTCTCTCCCCGCCTGACCCAGTGTACTAATGCCGAGTGTCCCACCCTCAGTACCTGCACTGTCCTCTCTCACCGCCTGACCCAATGTACTAGAGCCCTGTGTCTCACCCTCAGTACCTGCACTGTCCTCTCTCCCCCGCTGACCCAGTGTACTAGAGCCCAGTGTCTCACCCTCAGTACCAGCACTGTCCTCTCGCCCCGCCCTGACCAGTGTACTAGTACCCAGTGTCCCACCCTCAGTACCTGCATGTCCTCTCTCCCCGCTCTGACCCCGTGTACTAGTGCCCAGTGTCTCACATTCAGTACCTGCACTCTCCGCTCACCCAGCCCAGACGCAGTGTTCTAATGCCCAGTGTCTCACCCTCAGTACCTGCACTATCCTCTCTCCCCGCCCTGACCCAGTGTACTCGAGCCCAGTGTCCCACCCTCAGTACCTGCACTGTCCTCTCTTCCAGCCCTGACCCAGATTACTAATGCCCGCTGTCTCACCCTCAGTACCTGCACTGTCCTCTCTCCCCGCCCTGACCCAGTGTACTAGAGCCCAGTTTCTCACCCTCAGTACCTGCACTGTTCTCTTACCGCCATGAACCAGTGTACTAATGTCGAGTGTCCCACCCTCAGTACCTGCACTGTCATCTCTCCACGCCCTGACCCAGTGTACTATTGCCCAGGATCTCACTCTCAGTTCCTGCACTTTCCTCTCTCCCCGCACTGACCCAGTGTACTAATGCCCAGTGTCTCACCCTCAGTACCTGCACTGTCCTCTCTCCCTGCCATGACCCAGTGTACTAATGCCCAGTGTCTCACCCCCAGTACCTGCACTGTCCTCTCTCCCGCCCTGACCCAGTGTACTAATGCCCCGTGTCTGACCCACAGTACCTGCACTGTCCTCTCTCCCCGCCCTGTCCCAGTGTACTAATGTCCAGTGTCTCACCCTCAGTACCTGCACTGCCCTCTCCCCCCAGCCCTGACCCAGTGTACTAATGCCCAGTGTCCCACCTTCAGTACCTGCACTGTCCTCTCTCCCTCCCCTGACCCAGTGTACAAATGCCCAGTGTCTCACCCTCAGTACCTGCACTGTCCTCTCTCCCCGTCCTGACCCAGTCTACTGGAGCCCAGTTTCTCACCCTCAGTACCTGCACTGTCCTCTCTCCTCGCCCTGACCCAGTGTACTAATGCCCAGTGTCTCACACTCAGTACCTGCACTGTCCTCTCTACCCGCCCTAACCCAGTGTACTAATGCCCAGTGTCTCACACTCAGTACCTGCACTGTCCTGTCTCCCCGCACTGACCCAGTGTACTAATATCCAGTGTTTCACTCTCAGTACGTACACTGTCCTCTCTCCCCGCCCTGACCCAGTGTACTAGAGCACAGCGTCTTACCCTCAGGACCTGCACTGTCCTCTCTCCCCGCCCTTACCCAGTGTACTCATGCCCAGTGTCCCACACTCAGTACCTGCACTGTCCTATCTTCCCGCCCTGACCCAGTGGACTAATGGCCAGTGTCTCACCCTCAGTACCTGCATTGACTTCCCTCCAAGCCCTGACCCAGTGTACTCGTGCCCAGTATCTCACCCTCAGTACCTGCACTGTCCTCTCTCCCCGCCCTGACCCAGTGTACTAGTGCCCAGTGTCCCACCCTCCGTACCTGCACTGTCCTCTCTCCCCGGCCTGACCCAGTGTACTAGTGCCCAGTGTCTCATCTTCAGTACCTGCACTGTCCTCTCTCCCCGCCCTGACCCAGTGTACTAGTGCCCAGTGTCCCACCCTCAGTACCTGCATGTCCTCTCTCCCCGCACTGACCCCGTGTACTAGAGCACAGTGTCTTACCCTCAGTACCTGAATTGTCCTCTCTCCCTGCCCTGACCCAGTGTACTAATGCCGAGTGTCCCAGCCTCAGTACCTGCACTGTCCTCTCTCCCCGCCTGACCCAGTGTACTAGAGCCCTGTGTCTCACCCTCAGTACCTGCACTGTCCTCTCTCCCCCGCTGACCCAGTTTACTAGAGCCCAGTGTCTCACCCTCAGTACCAGCACTGTCCTCTCTCCCCGCCCTCACCCAGTGTACTAATGCCCAGTGTATCACCCTCAGTACCTGCACTGTTCTCTCTCCCCGCCCGGACCCTGTGTACTCATGCCGAGTGTCCCACCCTCAGTACCTGCACTGTCCTCTGTCCCCACACTGACCCAGTATACTAATGCCAACTGTATCACCCTCAGTACCTCCTCTGTCCTCTATCCCCACCCTGACCCAGTGCACTAGAGCCGAATGACCCACCCTCAGTACCTGCACTGTCCTCTCTCCCAGTCCTGACCCAGTGTACTAGAGCCCAGTGTCTCACCCTCAGTACCTGCACTGTCCTATCTCCCTGCCCTGACCCAATGCATTAGAACCCAGTGTCTCACCCTCAGTACCTGCACTCTCCTATCTTCCCGCCCTGACCCAGTGCACTAGAGCCCAGTGTCTCACCCTCAGTATCTACAATGTCCTCTCTCCCCACCCTGACCCAGTGTACTCATGCCCAGTGTATCACGCTCAGTACCTGCACTGTCCTCTATCCCCGCCCTGACCCAGTGTACTAGAGCCCTGTGTCTCAGCCTCAGTACCTGCACTGTCCTCTCTCCCCGCCTGACCCAGTGTACTAATGCCGAGTGTCCCACCCTCAGTACCTGCACTGTCCTCTCTCCCCGCCTGACCCAATGTACTAGAGCCCTGTGTCTCACCCTCAGTACCTGCACTGTCCTCTCTGCCCCGCTGACCCAGTGTACTAGAGCCCAGTGTCTCACCCTCAGTACCAGCACTGTCCTCTCTCCCCGCCCTGACCAGTGTACGAGTACCCAGTGTCCCACCCTCAGTACCTGCATGTCCTCTCTCCCCGCTCTGACCCCTTGTACTAGTGCCCAGTGTCTCACATTCAGTACCTGCACTCTCCGCTCACCCAGCCCAGACGCAGTGTTCTAATGCCCAGTGTCTCACCCTCAGTACCTGCACTATCCTCTCTCCCCGCCCTGACCCAGTGTCCTCGAGCCCAGTGTCCCACCCTCAGTACCTGCACTGTCCTCTCTTCCAGCCCTGACCCAGATTACTAATGCCCGCTGTCTCACCCTCAGTACCTGCACTGTCCTCTCTCCTCGCCCTGACCCAGTGTACTAATGCCCAGTGTCTCACCGTCAGTACCTGCACTGTCATCTCTCCCCGCCCTCACCCAGTGTACTAATGCCCAGTGTCCCAGCCTCAGTACCAGCACTGTTCTCTCTCCCCGCCCGGACCCTGTGTACTAATGCCGAGTGTCCCACCCTCAGTACCTGCACTGTCCTCTGTCCCCACACTGACCCAGTATACTAATGCCAACTGTATCACCATCAGTACCTCCTCTGTCCTCTCTCCCCACCCTGACCCAGTGTACTAGAGCCCAATGTCTCACCCTCAGTACCTGCACTGTCCTATCTCCCTGCCCTGACCCAGTGCATTAGAACCCAGTGTCTCACCCTCAGTACCTGCACTGTCCTATCTTCCCGCCCTGACCCAGTGCACTAGAGCCCAGTGTCTCACCCTCAGTTCCCTCACTGTCCTATCTTCCCGCCCTGACCAAGTGTACTCGTGCCCAGTGTCCCACCCTCAGTACCTACAATGTGCTCTCTCAAAGCCCTGACCCAGTGTACTCGTGCCCAGTGTCTCATCCTCAGTACCTGCACTGTGCTCTCTCCCCGCTCTGACCCAGTGTACTCGTGCCCAGTGTCCCACCCTCAGTACCTACAATGTCATCTCTCACCGCCCTGACCCAGAGTACTCGTGCCCAGTGTCTCACCCTTAGTACCTCCACTGTCCTCTCTCCCCACCCTGACCCAGTGTACTCATGCCCAGTGTCCCACCCTCAGTACCTGCATGTCCTCTCTCCCCGCTCTGACCCCGTGTACTAGTGCCCAGTGTCTCACATTCAGTACCTGCACTCTCCGCTCACCCAGCCCAGACGCACTGTTCTAATGGCCAGTGTCTCACCCTCAGTACCTGCACTATCCTCTCTCCCCGCCCTGACCCAGTGTACTAGAGCCCTGTGTCTCACCCTCAGTATCTGCACTGTCCTATCTTCCCGCCCTGACCCAGTTTACTATTGTCCAGTGTCTCACCCTCAGTACCTGCACTGTCCTCTCTCCCCGCCTGACCCAGTGTACTAATGCCGAGTGTCCCACCCTCAGTACCTGCACTGTCCTCTCTCCCCGCCTGACCCAGTGTACTAATGCCGAGTGTCCCACCCTCAGTACCTGCACTGTCCTCTCTCCCCGCCTGACCCAATGTACTAGAGCCCTGTGTCTCACCCTCAGTACCTGCACTGTCCTCTCTCCCCCGCTGACCCAGTGTACTAGAGCCCAGTGTCTCACCCTCAGTACCAGCACTGTCCTCTCTCCCCGCCCTGACCAGTGTACTAGTACCCAGTATCCCACCCTCAGTACCTGCATGTCCTCTCTCCCCGCTCTGACCCCGTGTACCAGTGCCCAGTGTCTCACATTCAGTACCTGCACTCTCCGCTCACCCAGCCCAGACGCAGTGTTCTAATGCCCAGTGTCTCACCCTCAGTACCTGCACTGTCTTCTGTCCCCGCCCTGACCCAGTGTACAAATGCCCAGTGTCTCACCCTCTGTACCTGCACTGTCCTCTCTCCACTCCCTGACCCAGTGTTCTAGTGCCCAGTGTCCCACCCTCAGTACCTGCACTGTCCTCTCTCCCCGCCCTGACCCAGTGTTCTAGTGCCCAGTGTCCCACCCTCAGTACCTGCACTGTCCTCTCTCCCCGCCCTGACCCAGTGTTCTAGTGCCCAGTGTCCCACCCTCAGTACCTGCACTGTCCTCTCTCCCCGCCCTGACCCAGTGTTCTCGTGCCCAGTGTCTCACCCTCACTACCTGCACTGTCATCTCTCCCTGCTCTGACCCAGTGTACTAATTCCCAGTGTCTCACCCTCAATACCTGCACTGTCCTCTCTCCCCGCCCTGACCCAGTGTACAAATGTCCAGTGTCCCACCCTCAGTACCTGCACTGTCCTCTCTCCCCGCTCTGACCCAGTGTTCTCGTGCCCAGTGTCTCACCCTCAGTACCTGCACTGTCCTCTCTCCCCGCCCTGACCCAGTGCACGAATGCCCAGTGTCTCAACCCCTGTACCTGCACTGTCCTCTCTCCCGCCCTGACCCAGTGTACTAATGCCCCGTGTCTGACCCCCAGTACCTGCACTGTCCTCTCTCCCCGCCCTGTCCCAGTGTACTAATGTCCAGTGTCCCACCCTTAGTACCTGCACTGTCCTCTCTCCCTCCCCTGACCCAGTGTACTAATGCCCAGTGTCTCACCCTCAGTACCTGCACTGTCCTCTCTCCCCACCCTGACCCAGTGCATTAATGCCCAGTGTCTCACCCTCAGTACATGCACTGTCCTCTCTTCCAATCCTGACCCAGTGTACTAATGCCCAGTGTCTCACCCTCAGTACCTGCACTGTCCTCTCTTCCCGCCCTGGCCCAGTGTACTAGAGCCCAGTTTCTCACCCTCAGTACCTGCACTGTCCTCTCTCCTCGCCCTGACCCAGTGTACTAATGCCCAGTGTCTCACACTCAGTACCTGCACTGTCCTCTCTACCCGCCCTAACCCAGTGTGCTGATGCCCAGTGTCTCACACTCAGTACCTGCACTGTCCTCTCTTCCCGCCCTGAACCAGTGCACTAATGCCCAGTGCCTCACACTCAGTACCTGCACTCTCCTGTCTCCCCGCACTGATCCAGTGTAGTAATATCCAGTGTTTCACCCTCAGTACGTACACTGTCCTCTCTCCCCGCCCTGACCCAGTGTATTAGAGCACAGTGTCTTACCCTCAGGACCTGCACTGTCCTCTCTCCCCGCCCTTACCCAGTGTACTCGTGCCCAGTGTCCCACCTTCAGTACCTGCACTGTCCTATCTTCCCGCCCTGACCCAGTGTACTAATGGCCAGTGTCTCACCCTCAGTACCTGCATTGACCTCCCTCCAAGCCCTGACCCAGTGTACTCGTGCCCAGTATCTCACCCTCAGTACCTGCACTGTCCTCTCTCCCCGCCCTGACCCAGTGTACTCGTGCCCAGTGTCCCACCCTCCGTACCTGCACTGTCCTCTCTCCCCGGCCTGACCCAGTGTACTAATGCCCAGTGTCTCACCTTCAGTACCTGCACTGTCCTCTTTCCCCGCCCTGACCCAGTGTACTAGTGCCCAGTGTCCCACCCTCAGTACCTGCATGTCCTCTCTCCCCGCTCTGACCCCGTGTACTAATGCCCAGTGTATCACCGTCAGTACCTGCACTGTCCTCTCTCCCCGCCCTGAACCAGTGTAATAATGCCCAGTGTCTCACCCTCAGTACCTGCACTGTCATCTCTCCACGCCCTGACCCAGTGTACTATTGCCCAGGATCTCACCCTCAGTTCCTGCACTTTCCTCTCTCCCCGCACTGACCCAGTGTACTAATGCCCAGTGTCTCACCCTCAATACCTGCACTGTCCTCTCTCCCTGCCATGACCCAGTGTACGAATGCCCAGTGTCTCACCCCCAGTACCTGCACTGTCCTCTCTCCCGCCCTGACCCAGTGTACTAATGCCCCGTGTCTGACCCCCAGTACCTGCACTGTCTCTCTCCCCGCCCTGTCCCAGTGTACTAATGTCCAGTGTCTCACCCTCAGTACCTGCACTGTCCTCTCTCCCCGTCCTGACCCAGTGTACTAATGCCCAGTGTCTCACCCTCAATACCTGCACTGTCCTCTCTTCCCGCCCTGGCCCAGTGTACTAGAGCCCAGTTTCTCACCCTCAGTACCTGCACTGTCCTCTCTCCTCGCCCTGACCCAGTGTACTAATGCCCAGTGTCTCACACTCAGTACCTGCACTGTCCTCTCTACCCGCCCTAACCCAGTGTGCTGGTGCCCAGTGTCTCACACTCAGTACCTGCACTGTCTTCTCTTTCCCGCCCTGAACCAGTGTACTAATGCCCAGTGTCTCACACTCAGTACCTGCACTGTCCTCTCTACCCGCCCTAACCCAGTGTACTAATGCCCAGTGCCTCACACTCAGTACCTGCACTGTCCTGTCTCCCCGCACTGACCCAGTGTACTAATATCCAGTGTTTCACCCTCAGTACGTACACTGTCCTCTCTCCCCGCCCTGACCCAGTGTACTAGAGCACAGTGTCTTACCCTCAGGACCTGCACTGTCCTCTCTCCCCGCCCTTACCCAGTGTACTCGTGCCCAGTGCCCCACCCTCAATACCTGCACTGTCCTATCTTCCCGCCCTGACCCAGTGTACTAATGTCCAGTGTCCCAACCTCAGTACCTGCATTGACTTCCCTCCATCCCTGACCCAGTGTACTCGTGCCCAGTATCTCACCCTCAGTACCTGCACTGTCCTCTCTCCCCGCCCTGACCCAATGTACTGGAGCACAGTGTCTTACCCTCAGTACCTGCACTGTCCTCTCTCACCATCCTGACCCAGTGCACTCGTGCCAAGTGTCTCACCCTCAGTACCTGCATTGTCCTCTCACTCCGCCCTGACAGTGTACTAGAGCCCAGTTTCTCACCCTCAGTACCTGCAATGTCCTCTCTCCCCGCCCTGACCCAGTGTACTAGAGCCCTGTGTCTCACCCTCAGTACCAGCACTGTCCTATCTTCCCGCCCTGACCCAGTGTATTAATGGCCAGTGTCTCACCCTCAGTACCTGCAATGTCCTCTCTCCCCGACCTGACCCAGTGTACAAATGCCCAGTGTCTCACCCTCAGTACCTGCACTGTCCTCTCTCCCCGCCTGACCCAGTGTACTAGAGCCCAGTGTCTCACCCTCAGTACCAGCACTGTCCTCTCTCCCCGCCCTCACCCAGTGTACTAGAGCCCAGTGTATCACCCTCAGTACCTGCACTGTTCTCTTTCCCCGCCCGGACCCTGTGTACTAATGCCGAGTGCCCCACCCTCAGTACCTGCACTGTCCTCTGTCCCCACACTGACCCAGTATACTAATGCCAACTGTATCACCCTCAGTACCTCCTCTGTCCTCTCTCCCCACCCTGACCCAGTGTACTAGAGTCGAATGACCCACCCTCAGTACCTGCACTGTCCTCTCTCCCAGTCCTGACCCAGTGTACTAGAGCCCAGTGTCTCACCCTCAGTACCTGCACTGTCCTATCTCCCTGCCCTGACCCAGTGCATTAGAACCCAGTGTCTCACCCTCAGTACCTGCACTGTCCTAACTTCCCGCCCTGACCCAGTGCACTAGAGCCCAGTGTCTCACCCTCAGTACCTGCACTGTCCTATCTTCCCGCCCTGACCAAGTGTACTCGTGCCCAGTGTCTCATCCTCAGTACCTGCACTGTGGTCTCTCCCCGCTCTGACCCAGTGTACTCGTGCCCAGTGTCCCACCCTCAGTAGCTACAATGTCCTCTCTCACCGCCCTGACCCAGAGTACTCGTCCCCAGTGTCTCACCCTTGGTACCTCCACTGTCCTCTCTCCCCACCCTGACCTAGTGTACTCATGCCCAGTGTATCACGCTCAGTACCTGCACTGTCCTCTCTCCCCGCCCTGACCCAGTGTACTAGAGCCCAGTGTCTCACCCTCAGTACCTGCACTGTCCTATCTCCCTGCCCTGACCCAGTGCATTAGAACCCAGTGTCTCACCCTCAGTACCTGCACTGTCCTATCTTCCCGCCCTGACCCAGTGCACTCGAGCCCAGTGTCTCACCCTCAGTACCTGCACTGTCCTATCTTCCCACCCTGACCCAGTGTACTAATGGCCAGTGTCTCACCCTCAGTACCTGCACAGTCCTCTCTCCCCGCCTGACCCAGTGTACTAATGCCCAGTGTCTCACCCTCAGTACCTGCACTGTTCTCTCTCCCCGCCTGACCCAGTGTACTAATGCCGAGTGTCCCACCCTCAGTACCTGCACTGTCCTCTCTCCCCGCCTGACCCAATGTACTAGAGCCCTGTGTCTCACCCTCAGTACCTGCACTGTCCTCTCTCCCCCGCTGACCCAGTGTACTAGAGTACAGTGGCTCACCCTCAGTACCAGCACTGTCCTCTCTCCCCGCCCTGACCAGTGTACTAGTACCCAGTGTCCCACCCTCAGTACCTGCATGTCCTCTCTCCCCGCTCTGACCCCGTGTACTAGTGCCCAGTGTCTCACATTCAGTACCTGCACTCTCCGCTCACCCAGCCCAGACGCAGTGTTCTAATGCCCAGTGTCTCACCCTCCGTACCTGCACTGTCTTCTGTCCCCGCCCTGACCCAGTGTACTAGAGTCCAGTTTCTCACCCTCAGTACCTGCACTGTCCTCTCTTCCCGCCCTGACCCAGTGTACTAGAGCCCAGTTTCTCACCCTCAGTACCTGCACTGACCTCTCTCCCCGCTCTGACCCAGTGTTCTCGTGCCGAGTGTCTCACCCTCAGTACCTGCACTGTCCTCTCTCCCCGCCCTGACCCAGTGTACCAATGCTCAGTGTCTCACCCTCACTACCTGCACTGTCCTCTCTCCCCGCCCTGACCCAGTGTCCTAATGCCCAGTGTTTCACCCTCAATACCTGCACTGTCCTCTCTCCCCGCCCTGACCCAGTGTACTAATGCCCAGTGTCTCACCCTCAATACCTGCACTGTCCTCTCTCCCTGCCATGACGCTGTGTACTAATGCCCAGTGTCTCACCCCCAGTACCTGCACTGTCCTCTCTCCCGCCCTGAGCCAGTGTACTAATGCCCCGTGTCTGACCCCCAGTACCTGCACTGTCCTCTCTCCCCGCCCTGTCCCAGTGTACTAATGTCCAGTGTCTCACCCTCAGTACCTGCACTGTCCTCTCCCCCCAGCCCTGACCCAGTGTACTAATGGCCAGTGTCTCACCCTCAGTACCTGCATTGACCTCCCTCCAAGCCCTGACCCAGTGTACTCGTGCCCAGTGTCCCACCCTCCGTACCTGCACTGTCCTCTCTCCCCGGCCTGACCCAGTGTACTAGTGCCCAGTGTCTCACCTTCAGTACCTGCACTGTCCTCTCTCCCCGCCCTGACCCAGTGTACTAGTGCCCAGTGTCCCACCCTCAGTACCTGCATGTCCTCTCTCCCCGCTCTGACCCCGTGTACTAGTGCCCAGTGTCTCACATTCAGAACCTGCACTCTCCGCTCATCCAGACCAGATGCCGTGTTCTAATGCCCAGTGTCTCACCCACAGTACCTGCACTGTCCTCTCTTCCCGCCCTGAGCCAGTGTACTCGTGCCCAGTGTCTCACCCACAGTACCTGCACTGTCCTCTCTCCCCGCCCTGACCCAGTGTACGAGAGCCCAGTTTCTCACCCTCAGTACCTGCACTGTCCTCTCTCCCCGCCCTGACCCAATGTACTAGAGCACAGTGTCTTACCCTCAGTACCTGCACTGTCCTCTCTCACCATCCTGACCCAGTGCACTCGTGCCAAGTGTCTCACCCTCAGTACCTCCACTGTCCTCTCTCACCGCCCTGACCCAGTGTACTATTGCCCAGTGTCTCACCCTCAGTACCTGCATTGTCCTCTCTCTCCGCCCTGACAGTGTACTAGAGCCCAGTTTCTCACCTCAATACCTGCACTGTCCTCTCTCACCATCCTGACCCAGTGCACTCGTGCCAAGTGTCTCACCCTCAGTACCTCCACTGTCCTCTCTCACCGCCCTGACCCAGTGTACTATTGCCCAGTGTCTCACCCTCAGTACCTCCACTATCCTCTCTCCCCGCAGTGACCCAGTGTACTAATGCCCAGTGCCCCACCCTCAGTACCTGCACTGTCCTCTCTCCCCGCCCCGACCCAGTGTACTAATGCCCAGTGTCCCAGCCTCAGTACCTGCACTGTCCTCTCTCCCCGCCCTGACCCAGTGTACTAGAGCCCTGTGTCTCACCCTCAGTACCAGCACTGTCCTATCTTCCCGCCCTGACCCAGTGTACTATTGCCCAGTGTCTCACCCTCAGTACCTCCACTATCCTCTCTCCCCGCAGTGACCCAGTGTATTAATGGCCAGTGTCTCACCCTCAGTACCTGCAATGTCCTCTCTCCCCGCCCTGACCCAGTGTACTAATGCCCAGTGTCTCACCCTCAGTACCTGCACTGTCCTCTCTCCCCGCCTGACCCAGTGTACTAGAGCCCAGTGTCTCACCGTCAGTACCTGCACTGTCCTCTCTCCCCCCCTGACCCAGTGTACTAGAGCCCAGTGTCTCACCCTCAGTACCAGCACTGTCCTCTCTCCCCGCCCTCACCCAGTGTACTAATTCCCAGTGTATCACCCTCAGCACCTGCACTGTCCTCTCTGCCCGCCCAGACCCAGTGTACGAGAGCCCAGTGTCTCACCCTCAGTACCAGCACTGTTCTCTCTCCCCACACTGACCCAGTATACTAATGCCAAGTGTATCACCCTCAGTACCTGCTCTGTCCTCTCTCCCCACCCTGACCCAGTGTACTAGAGCCGAATGACCCACCCTCAGTACCTGCACTGTCCTCTCTCCCCGCCCTGAACCAGTGTACTCGTGCCCAGTGTCCCACCCTCAGTCCCTGCACTGTCCTCTCTCCCCGCCCTGACCCAGTGTACAAGAGCCCAGTGACTTAACCTCAGTACCTGCACTGTCCTCTCTCACCTCCCTGACCAAGTGTACAAATGCCCGTGAGCCACCTTCAGGACCAGCACTCTCCTCTCTCCCCGCCCTTACCCAGTGTACTCGTGCCCAGTGTCCCACCCTCAATACCTGCACTGTCCTATCTTCCCGCCCTGACCCAGTGTACTAATGGCCAGTGTCTCACCCTCAGTACCTGCATTGACTTCCCTCCAAGCCCTGACCCAGTGTACTCGTGCCCAGTATCTCACCCTCAGTACCTGCACTGTCCTCTCTCCCCGCCCTGACCCAATGTACTAGAGCACTGTGTCTTACCCTCAGTACCTGCACTGTCCTCTCTCACCATCCTGACCCAGTGCACTCGTGCCAAGTGTCTCACCCTCAGTACCTGCATTGTCCTCTCACTCCGCCCTGACAGTGTACTAGAGCCCAGTTTCTCACCCTCAGTACCTGCAATGTCCTCTCTCCCCGACCTGACCCAGTGTACTAGAGCCCTGTGTCTCACCCTCAGTACCAGCACTGTCCTATCTTCCCGCCCTGACCCAGTGTATTAATGGCCAGTGTCTCACCCTCAGTACCTGCAATGTCCTCTCTCCCCGCCCTGACCCAGTGTACTAATGCCCAGTGTCTCACCCTCAGTACCTGCACTGTCCTCTCTCCCCGCCTGACCCAGTGTACTAATGCCGAGTGTCCCACCCTCAGTACCTGCACTGTCCTCTCTCCCCGCCTGACCCAGTGTACTAGAGCCCTGTGTCTCACCCTCAGTACCTGCACTGTCCTCTCTCCCCCCCTGACCCAGTGTACTAGAGCCCAGTGTCTCACCCTCAGTACCAGCACTGTCCTCTCTCCCCCCCTGACCCAGTGTACTAGAGCCCAGTGTATCACCCTCAGTACCTGCACTGTTCTCTCTCCCTGCCCGGACCCTGTGTACTAATGCCGAGTGTCCCACCCTCAGTACCTGCACTGTCCTCTGTCCCCACACTGACCCAGTATACTAATGCCAACTGTATCACCCTCAGTACCTCCTCTGTCCTCTCTCCCCACCCTGACCCAGTGTACTAGAGCCGAATGACCCACCCTCAGTACCTGCACTGCCCTCTCTCCCAGTCCTGACCCAGTGTACTAGAGCCCAGTGTCTCACCCTCAGTACCTGCACTGTCCTATCTCCCTGCCCTGACCCAGTGCATTAGAACCCAGTGTCTCACCCTCAGTACCTGCACTGTCCTATCTTCCCACCCTGAACCAGTGCACTAGAGCCCAGTGTCTCACCCTCAGTACCTGCACTGTCCTATCTTCCCGCCCTGACCAAGTGTACTCGTGCCCAGTGTCTCATCCTCAGTACCTGCACTGTGCTCTCTCCCCGCTCTGACCCAGTGTACTCGTGCCCAGTGTCCCACCCTCAGTACCTACAATGTCCTCTCTCACCGCCCTGACCCAGAGTACTCGTGCCCAGTGTCTCACCCTTAGTACCTCCACTGTCCTCTCTCCCCACCCTGACCCAGTGTACTCATGCCCAGTGTATCACGCTCAGTACCTGCACTGTCCTCTCTCCCCGCCCTGACCCAGTGTACTAGAGCCCTGTGTCTCACCCTCAGTACCTGCACTGTCCTATCTTCCCGCCCTGACCCAGTGTACTAATGGCCAGTGTCTCACCCTCAGTACCTGCACTGTCCTCTCTCCCCGCCTGACCCAGTGTACTAATGCCGAGTGTCCCACCCTCAGTACCTGCACTGTCCTCTCTCCCCGCCTGACCCAGTGTACTAATGCCCAGTGTCTCACCCTCAGTACCTGCACTGTCCTCTCTCCCCGCCTGACCCAATGTACTAGAGCCCTGTGTCTCACCCTCAGTACCTGCACTGTCCTCTCTCCCCCGCTGACCCAGTGTACTAGAGCCCAGTGTCTCACCCTCAGTACCAGCACTGTCCTCTCTCCCCGCCCTGACCAGTGTACTAGTACCCAGTGTCCCACCCTCAGTACCTGCATGTCCTCTCTCCCCGCTCTGACCCCGTGTACTAGTGCCCAGTGTCTCACATTCAGTACCTGCACTCTCCGCTCACCCAGCCCAGACGCAGTGTTCTAATGCCCAGTGTCTCACCCTCAGTACCTGCACTATCCTCTCTCCCCGCCCTGACCCAGTGTACTCGAGCCCAGTGTCCCACCCTCAGTCCCTGCACTGTCCTCTCTTCCAGCCCTGACCCAGATAACTGATGCCCGCTGTCTCACCCTCAGTACCTGCACTGTCCTCTCTCCCCGCCCTGACCCAGTGTACTAGAGCCCAGTTTCTCACCCTCAGTACCTGCACTGTCCTCTCTTCCCGCCATGAACCAGTGTACTAATGCCCAGTGTCCCACCCTCAGTACCTGCACTGTCCTCTCTCCCCGCCCTGACCCAGTGTACTATTACCCAGTGTCCCACCCTCAGTACCTGCACTGTCTTCTGTCCCCGCCCTGACCCAGTGTACAAATGCCCAGTGTCTCACCCTCAGTACCTGCACTGTCCTCTCTCCACTCCCTGACCCAGTGTACTAGAGCCCAGTGTCCCACCCTCAGTACCTGCACTGTCTTCTGTCCCCGCCCTGACCCAGTGTACAAATGCCCAGTGTCTCACCCTCAGTACCTGCACTGTCCTCTCTCCCCGCCCTGACCCAGTGTACTAGAGCCCAGTTTCTCACCCTCAGTACCTGCACTGTCCTCTCTTCCCGCCATGAACCAGTGTACTAATGCCCAGTGTCCCACCCTCAGTACCTGCACTGTCCTCTCTTCCCGCCATGAACCAGTGTACTAATGCCCAGTGTCTCACCCTCAGTACCTGCACTGTCCTCTCTCCCCGCCCTGACCCAGTGTACTATTACCCAGTGTCCCACCCTCAGCACCTGCACTGTCTTCTGTCCCCGCCCTGACCCAGTGTTCTCGTGCCCAGTGTCTCACCCTCACTACCTGCACTGTCATCTCTCCCCGCTCTGACCCAGTGTACTAATTCCCAGTGTCTCACCCTCAATACCTGCACTGTCCTCTCTCCCCGCCCTGACCCAGTGTACAAATGTCCAGTGTTTCACCCTCAGTACCTGCACTGTCCTCTCTCCCCGCTCTGACCCAGTGTTCTCGTGCCCAGTGTCTCACCCTCACTACCTGCACTGTCCTCTCTCCACTCCCTGACCCAGTGTTCTAATGCCGAGTGTCTCACCCTCAGTACCTGCACTGTCCTCTCTCCCCGCCCTGACCCAGTGTACTAATGCCCAGTGTCTCACCCTCAATACCTGCACTGTCCTCTCTCCCCGCCCTGACCCAGTGTACTAATGCCCAGTGTCTCACCCTCAATACCTGCACTATCCTCTCTCCCTGCCATGACCCAGTGTACTAATGCCCAGTGTCTCACCCCCGGTACCTGCACTGTCCTCTCTCCCGCCCTGAGCCAGTGTACTAATGCCCCGTGTCTGACCCCCAGTACCTGCACTGTCCTCTCTCCCCGCCCTGTCCCAGTGTACTAATGTCCAGTGTCTCACCCTCAGTACCTGCACTGTCCTCTCCCCCCAGCCCTGACCCAGTGTACTAATGCCCAGTGTCCCACCCTCAGTACCTGCACTGTCCTCTCTCCCTCCCCTGACCCAGTGCACTAATGCCCAGTGTCTCACCCTCAGTACCTGCACTGTCCTCTCTCCCCACCCTGACCCAGTGCATTAATGCCCAGTGTCTCACCCTCAGTACCTGCACTGTCCTCTCTCCCCCTCCTGACCCAGTGTACTAATGCCCAGTGTCTCACCCTCAGTACCTGCACTGTCCTCTCTTCCCGCCCTGGCCCAGTGTACTAGAGCCCAGTTTCTCACCCTCAGTACCTGCACTGTCCTCTCTCCTCGCCCTGACCCAGTGTACTAATGCCCAGTGTCTCACACTCAGTACCTGCACTGTCCTCTCTACCCGCCCTAACCCAGTGTGCTGATGCCCAGTGTCTCACACTCAGTACCTGCACTGTCCTCTCTCCCCGCCCTGACCCAGTGTACTAATGCTCAGTGTCTCACCCTCACTACCTGCACTGTCCTCTCTCCCCGCCCTGACCCAGTGTACTAATGCCCAGTGTCTCACCCTCAATACCTGCACTGTCCTCTCTCCCCGCCCTGACCCAGTGTACTAATGCCCAGTGTCTCACCCTCAGTACCTGCACTGTCCTCTCTCCCCGTCCTGACCCAGTGTACTAATGCCCAGTGTCCCACCCTCAGTACCTGCACTGTCCTCTCTCCCCGCCCTGACCCAGTGTACTAATGCTCACTGTCTCACCCTCACTACCTGCACTGTCCTCTCTCCCCGCCCTGACCCAGTGTACTAATGCCCAGTGTCTCACCCTCAATACCTGCACTGTCCTCTCTCCCCGCCCTGACCCAGTGTACTAATGCCCAGTGTCTCACCCTCAATACCTGCACTGTCCTCTCTCCCTGCCATGACCCAGTGTACTAATGCCCAGTGTCTCACCCCCAGTACCTGCACTGTCCTCTCTCCCGCCCTGAGCCAGTGTACTAATGCCCCGTGTCTGACCCCCAGTACCTGCACTGTCCTCTCTCCCCGCCCTGTCCCAGTGTACTAATGTCCAGTGTCTCACCCTCAGTACCTGCACTGTCCTCTCCCCCCAGCCCTGACCCAGTGTACTAATGCCCAGTGTCCCACCCTCAGTACCTGCACTGTCCTCTCTCCCTCCCCTGACCCAGTGCACTAATGCCCAGTGTCTCACCCTCAGTACCTGCACTGTCCTCTCTCCCCACCCTGACCCAGTGCATTAATGCCCAGTGTCTCACCCTCAGTACCTGCACTGTCCTCTCTCCCCGTCCTGACCCAGTGTACTAATGCCCAGTGTCTCACCCTCAGTACCTGCACTGTCCTCTCTTCCCGCCCTGGCCCAGTGTACGAGAGCCCAGTTTCTCACCCTCAGTACCTGCACTGTCCTCTCTCCTCGCCCTGACCCAGTGTACTAATGCCCAGTGTCTCACACTCAGTACCTGCACTGTCCTCTCTCCCCGCCCTGACCCAGTGTATTAGAGCACAGTGTCTTCCCCTCAGGACCTGCACTGTCCTCTCTCCCCGCCCTTACCCAGTGTACTCGTGCCCAGTGTCCCACCCTCAGTACCTGCACTGTCCTATCTTCCCGCCCTGACCCAGTGTACTAATGGCCAGTGTCTCACCCTCAGTACCTGCATTGACCTCCCTCCAAGCCCTGACCCAGTGTACTCGTGCCCAGTATCCCACCCTCAGTACCTGCATGTCCTCTCTCCCCGCTCTGACCCCGTGTACTAGTGCCCAGTGTCTCACATTCAGAACCTGCACTCTCCGCTCATCCAGCCCAGATGCCGTGTTCTAATGCCCAGTGTCTCACCCACAGTACCTGCACTGTCCTCTCTCCCCGCCCTGAGCCAGTGTACTCGTGCCCCGTGTCTCACCCACAGTACCTGCACTGTCCTCTCTCCCTGCCCTGACCCAGTGTACGAGAGCACAGTGTCTTACCCTCAGTACCTGCACTGTCCTCTCTCACCATCCTGACCCAGTGCACTCGTGCCAAGTGTCTCACCCTCAGTACCTCCACTGTCCTCTCTCACCGCCCTGACCCAGTGTACTATTGCCCAGTGTCTCATCCTCAGTACCTGCATTGTCCTCTCTCTCCGCCCTGACAGTGCACTAGAGCCCAGTTTCTCACCCTCAATACCTGCACTGTCCTCTCTCACCATCCTGACCCAGTGCACTCGTGCCAAGTGTCTCACCCTCAGTACCTCCACTGTCCTCTCTCACCGCCCTAACCCAGTGTACTATTGCCCAGTGTCTCACCCTCAGTACCTCCACTGTCCTCTCTCCCCGCCCTGACCCAGTGTACTAATGCCCAGTGTCCCACCCTCAGTACCTGCACTGTCCTCTCTCCCCGCCCTGACCCAGTGTACTGGAGCCCTGTGTCTCACCCTCAGTACCAGCACTGTCCTATCTTCCCGCCCTGACCCAGTGTATTAATGGCCAGTGTCTCACCCTCAGTACCTGCAATGTCCTCTCTCCCCGCCCTGACCCAGTGTACTAATGCCCAGTGTCTCACCCTCAGTACCTGCACTGTCCTCTCTCCCCGCCTGACCCAGTGTACTAATGCCGAGTGTCTCACCCTCAGTACCTGCACTGTCCTCTCTCCCCGCCTGACCCAGTGTACTAGAGCCCAGTGTATCACCCTCAGTACCTGCACTGTCCTCTCTCCCCGCCCAGACCCAGTGTACAAGAGCCCAGTGTCTCACCCTCAGTACCAGCACTGTTCTCTCTCCCCGCCCGGACCCTGTGTACTAATGCCGAGTGTCCCACCCTTAGTTCCTGCACTGTCCTCTGTCCCCACACTGACCCAGTATACTAATGCCAAGTGTATCACCCTCAGTACCTGCTCTGTCCTCTCTCCCCACCCTGATCCAGTGTACTCGAGCCGAATGACCCACCCTCAGTACCTGCACTGTCCTCTCTCCCCGCTCTGACCCAGTGTACTCGTGCCCAGTGTCCCACCCTCAGTACCTACAATGTCCTCTCTCACCGCCCTGACCCAGAGTACTCGTGCCCAGTGTCTCACCCTTAGTACCTCCACTGTCCTCTCTCCCCACCCTGACCCAGTGTACTCATGCCAGTGTATCACACTCAGTACCTGCACTGTCCTCTCTCCCCGCCCTGAACCAGTGTACTCGTGCCCAGTGTACCACCCTCAGTCCCTGCAGTGTCCTCTCTCCCCGCCCTGACCCAGTGTACAAGAGCCCAGTGACTTAACCTCAGTACCTGCACTGTCCTCTCTCACCTCCCTGACCAAGTGTACAAATGCCCGTGAGCCACCTTCAGTACCAGCACTCTCCTCTCTCCCCGCTCTGACTCAGTGTATAAGTGCCCTGTGTCTCACCCTCAGTACCTGCACTGTCCTCTCTACCCGCCCTGACCAAGATTACTAATGCCCAGTGGCTCACCCTCAGTACTTGCACTGTCCTCTCACCCCACCCTGACCCAGTGTACTAGAGCCCAGTTTCTCACCCTCAGTACCTGCACTGTCCTCTCTCACCGCCCTGACCCAGTGTTCTAATGCCCAGTGTCTCACCCTCACTACCTGCACTGTCATCTCTCCACGCCCTGACCCAGTGTACTATTGCCCAGGATCTCATCCTCAGTTCCTGCACTTTCCTCTCTCCCCGCACTGACCCAGTGTACTAATGCCCAGTGTCTCACCCTCAATACCTGCACTGTCCTCTCTCCCTGCCATGACCCAGTGTACTAATGCCCAGTGTCCTCTCTCCCGCCCTGACCCAGTGTACTAATGCCCCGTGTCTGAACCCCAGAACCTGCACTGTCTCTCTCCCCGCCCTGTCCCAGTGTACGAATGTCCAGTGTCTCACCCTCAGTACCTGCACTGTCCTCTCTCCCCACCCTGACCCAGTGCATTAATGCCCAGTGTCTCACCCTCAGTACCTGCACTGTCCTCTCTCCCCGTCCTGACCCAGTGTACTAATGCCCAGTGTCTCACCCTCAATACCTGCACTGTCCTCTCTTCCCGCCCTGGCCCAGTGTACTCGAGCCCAGTTTCTCACCCTCAGTACCTGCACTGTCCTCTCTCCTCGCCCTGACCCAGTGTACTAATGCCCAGTGTCTCACACTCAGTACCTGCACTGTCTTCTCTTTCCCGCCCTGAAACAGTGTACTAATGTCCAGTGTCTCACACTCAGTACCTGCACTGTCCTCTCTTCCCGCCCTAACCCAGTGTACGAATGCCCAGTGTCTCACACTCAGTACCTGCACTGTCCTGTCTCCCCGCACTGACCCAGTGTACTAATATCCAGTGTTTCACCCTCAGTACGTACACTGTCCTCTCTCCCCGCCCTGACCCAGTGTACTACAGCACAGTGTATTACCCTCAGGACCTGCACTGTCCTCTCTCCCCGCCCTTACCCAGTGTACTCGTGCCCAGTGTCCCACCCTCAATACCTGCACTGTCCTATCTTCCCGCCCTGACCCAGTGTACTAATGGCCAGTGTCTCACCCTCAGTACCTGCATTGACTTCCCTCCAAGCCCTGACCCAGTGTACTCGTGCCCAGTATCTCACCCTCAGTACCTGCACTGTCCTCTCTCCCCGCCCTGACCCAATGTACCAGAGCATTGTGTCTTACCCTCAGTACCTGCACTGTCCTCTCTCACCATCCTGACCCAGTGCACTCGTGCCAAGTGACTCACCCTCAGTACCTGCATTGTCCTCTCACTCCGCCCTGACAGTGTACTAGAGCCCAGTTTCTCACCCTCAGTACCTGCAATGTCCTCTCTCCCCGCCCTGACCCAGTGTACTCGAGCCCTGTGTCTCACCCTCAGTACCAGCACTGTCCTATCTTCCCGCCCTGACCCAGTGTATTAATGGCCAGTGTCTCACCCTCAGTACCTGCAATGTCCTCTCTCCCCGCCCTGACCCAGTGTACTAATGCCCAGTGTCTCACCCTCAGTACCTGCACTGTCCTCTCTCCCCGCCTGACCCAGTGTACTAATGCCGAGTGTCCCACCCTCAGTACCTGCACTGTCCTCTCTCCCCGCCTGACCCAGTGTACTAGAGCCCTGTGTCTCACCCTCAGTACCTGCACTGTCCTCTCTCCCCCCCTGACCCAGTGTACTAGAGCCCAGTGTCTCACCCTCAGGACCAGCACTGTCCTCTCTCCCCGCCCTCACCCAGTGTACTAATGCCCAGTGTATCACCCTCAGTACCTGCACTGTCCTCTCTCCCCGCCCAGACCCAGTGTACGAGAGCCCAGTGTCTCACCCTCAGTACCAGCACTGTTCTCTCTCCCCGCCCGGACCCTGTGTACTAATGCCGAGTGTCCCACCCTTAGTACCTGCACTGTCCTCTGTACCCACACTGACCCAGTATACTAATGCCAAGTGTATCACCCTCAGTACCTGCTCTGTCCTCTCTCCCCACCCTGACCCAGTGTACTAGTGCCCAGTGTCTCACCCTCACTACCTGCACTGTCCTCTCGCCCCGCCCTGACCCAGTGTCTCAACCTCAGTACCTGCACTGTCCTCTCTCCCCGCCCTGAACCAGTGTCCTCGTGCCCAGTGTCTCACCCTCAGTACCTGCACTGTCCTCTCTCCCCGCCCTGAACCAGTGTACTCGTGCCCAGTGTCCCACCCTCAGTACCTGCACTGTCCTCTCTCCCCGCCCTGACCTAGTGTACAAATGCCAGTGAGCCACCTTTAGTACCTGCACTGTTCTCTCTCTCCGCTCTGACTCAGTGAATAAGTGCCCTGTGTATCACCCTCAGTATCTGCATTGACCTCCCTCCAAGCGCTGACCCAGTGTACTCGTGCCCAGTGTCCCACCCTCCGTACCTGCACTGTCCTCTCTCCCCGCCCTGACCCAGTGTACTAGTGCCCAGTGTCTCACCTTCAGTACCTGCACTGTCCTCTCTCCCCGCCCTGACCCCGTGCACTAGTGCCCAGTGTCTCACATTCAGAACCTGCACTCTCCGATCACCCAGCCCAGACGCAGTGTTCTAATGCCCAGTGTCCCACCCTCAGTACCTGCATGTCCTCTCTCCCCGCCCTGACCCAGTGTACTCGAGCCCAGTGTTCCACCCTCAGTACCTGAACTGTCCTCTCTCCCCGCCCTGACCCAGTGTACTCGTGCCCAGTGTACCACCCTCAGTACCTGCACTGTCCTCTCTCACCGCCCTGACCCAGTGCACTAGTGCCCAGTGTCTCACCCTCAGTACCTGCACTGTCCTCTCTCACCGCCCTGACCCAGTGTACTATTGCCCAGTGTCCCACCCTCAGTACCTGCACTGTCCTCGCTCCCCACCGTGACGCAGTGTACTATTGCCCAGTGTCCCACCCTCAGTACATGCACTGTCCTCTCTCCCCGCCCTGACCCAGTGTACTAATGCCCAGTTTCTCAACCTCAGTACCTGCAATGTCCTCTCACCCCGCCCTGACCCAGTGTACTAATGCCCAGTTTCTCAACCTCAGTACCTGCAATGTCCTCTCTCCCCACCCTGACCCAGTGTACTAATGCCCAGTGTCCCACCCTCAGTACCTGCACTGTTCTCTCTCCCCGCCCTGACCCAGTGTACTAATGCCCAGTGTCCCACCCTCAGTACCTGCACTGTCCTCTCTCCCCGCCCTGACCCAGTGTACTAGAGCCCAGTGTCTCACCCTCAGTACCTGCACTGTCCTATCTTCCCGCCCTGACCCAGTGTACTAATGGCCAGTGTCTCACCCTCATTACCTGCACTGTCCTCTCTCCCGGCCCTGACCCAGTGTACTAATGCCCAGTGTCTCACCCTCAGTACCTGCACTGTCCTCTCTCCCCGCCTGACCCAGTGTACTAATGCCCAGTGTCTCACCATCATTACCTGCACTGTCCTCTCTCCCTGCCATGACCCAGTGTACTAATGCCCAGAGTCTCACCCCAAGTACCTGCACTGTACTCTCTCCCGCCCTGACCCAGTGTACTAATGCATCGTGTCTGACCTCCAGTACCTGCACTGTCCTCTCTCCCCGCCCTGTCCCAGTGTACTAATGCCCAGTGTCTCACCCTCAGTACCTGCACTGTCCTCTCCCCCAGCCCTGACCCAGTGTACTAATGCCCAGTGTCCCACCCTCAGTACCTGCACTGTCCTCTCTCCCTCCCATGACCCAGTTTACTAATGCCCAGTGTCTCACCCTCAGTACCTGCACTGTCCTCTCTCCCCATCATGACCCAGTGCATTAATGCCCAGTGTCTCACCCTCAGTACCTGCACTGTCCTCTCTCCCCACCCTGACCCAGTGTACTAATGCCCAGTGTCTCACCCTCAGTACCTGCACTGTCCTCTCTTCCCGCCCTGGCCCAGTGTACTAATGCCCAGTGTCTCACCCTCAGTACCTGCACTGTCCTCTCTTCCCGCCCTGAACCAGTGTACTAATGCCCAGTGTCTCACCCTCAGGACCTGCACTGTCCTCTCTCCCCGCCCTGGCCCAGTGTACGAGAGCCCAGTGTCTCACCCTCAGTACCAGCACTGTCCTCTCTCCCCGCCCGGACCCTGTGTACTAATGCCGAGTGTACCACCCTGAGTACCTGCACTGTCCTCTCTCCCAGCCCTAACCCAGTGTACTACTGCCCAGTGTCTCACCCTCAGTACCTGCACTGTCCTCTCTCCCTGCCATGACCAAGTGTACTCGTGCCCAGTGTCCCACCTTCAGTACCTGCACTGTCCTCTCTCCCCGCCCTGACCAAGTGTACTCGTGCCCAGTGTCCCACCCTCAGTACCTACAATGTGCTCTCTCAAAGCCCTGACCCAGTGTACTCGTGCCCAGTGTCTCATCCTCAGTACCTGCACTGTGCTCTCTCCCCGCTCTGACCCAGTGTACTCGTGCCCAGTGTCCCACCCTCAGTACCTACAATGTCCTCTCTCACCGCCCTGACCCAGAGTACTCGTGCCCAGTGTCTCACCCTTAGTACCTCCACTGTCCTCTCTCCCCACCCTGACCCAGTGTACTCATGCCCAGTGTATCACGCTCAGTACCTGCACTGTCCTCTCTCCCCGCCCTGAACCAGTGTACTCGTGCCCAGTGTCCCACCCTCAGTCCCTGCACTGTCCTCTCTCCCCGCCCTGACCCAGTGTACAAGAGCCCAGTGACTTAACCTCAGTACCTGCACTGTCCTCTCTCCCCTCCCTGACCAAGTGTACAAATGCCAGTGAGCCACCTTCAGTACCAGCACTCTCCAGTCTCCCCTCTCTGACTCAGTGTATAAGTGCCCTGTGTCTCACCCTCAGTACCTGCACTGTCCTCTCTACCCGCCCTGACCAAGATTACTAATGCCCAGTGGCTCACCCTCAGTACTTGCACTGTCCTCTCACCCCACCCTGACCCAGTGTACTAGAGCCCAGTTTCTCACCCTCAGTACCTGCACTGTCCTCTCTCACCGCCCTGACCCAGTGTTCTAATGCCCAGTGTCTCACCCTCACTACCTGCACTGTCATCTCTCCACGCCCTGACCCAGTGTACTATTGCCCAGGATCTCATCCTCAGTTCCTGCACTTTCCTCTCTCCCCGCACTGACCCAGTGTACTAATGCCCAGTGTCTCACCCTCAATACCTGCACTGTCCTCTCTCCCTGCCATGACCCAGTGTACTAATGCCCAGTGTCCTCTCTCCCGCCCTGACCCAGTGTACTAATGCCCCGTGTCTGAACCCCAGAACCTGCACTGTCTCTCTCCCCGCCCTGTCCCAGTGTACGAATGTCCAGTGTCTCACCCTCAGTACCTGCACTGTCCTCTCTCCCCACCCTGACCCAGTGCATTAATGCCCAGTGTCTCACCCTCAGTACCTGCACTGTCCTCTCTCCCCGTCCTGACCCAGTGTACTAATGCCCAGTGTCTCACCCTCAATACCTGCACTGTCCTCTCTTCCCGCCCTGGCCCAGTGTACTCGAGCCCAGTTTCTCACCCTCAGTACCTGCACTGTCCTCTCTCCTCGCCCTGACCCAGTGTACTAATGCCCAGTGTCTCACACTCAGTACCTGCACTGTCTTCTCTTTCCCGCCCTGAAACAGTGTACTAATGCCCAGTGTCTCACACTCAGTACCTGCACTGTCCTCTCTTCCCGCCCTAACCCAGTGTACGAATGCCCAGTGTCTCACACTCAGTACCTGCACTGTCCTGTCTACCCGCACTGACCCAGTGTACTAATATCCAGTGTTTCACCCTCAGTACGTACACTGTCCTCTCTCCCCGCCCTGACCCAGTGTACTACAGCACAGTGTATTACCCTCAGGACCTGCACTGTCCTCTCTCCCCGCCCTTACCCAGTGTACTCGTGCCCAGTGTCCCACCCTCAATACCTGCACTGTCCTATCTTCCCGCCCTGACCCAGTGTACTAATGGCCAGTGTCTCACCCTCAGTACCTGCATTGACTTCCCTCCAAGCCCTGACCCAGTGTACTCGTGCCCAGTATCTCACCCTCAGTACCTGCACTGTCCTCTCTCCCCGCCCTGACCCAATGTACTAGAGCACTGTGTCTTACCCTCAGTACCTGCACTGTCCTCTCTCACCATCCTGACCCAGTGCACTCGTGCCAAGTGACTCACCCTCAGTACCTGCATTGTCCTCTCACTCCGCCCTGACAGTGTACTAGAGCCCAGTTTCTCACCCTCAGTACCTGCAATGTCCTCTCTCCCCGCCCTGACCCAGTGTACTCGAGCCCTGTGTCTCACCCTCAGTACCAGCACTGTCCTATCTTCCCGCCCTGACCCAGTGTATTAATGGCCAGTGTCTCACCCTCAGTACCTGCAATGTCCTCTCTCCCCGCCCTGACCCAGTGTACTAATGCCCAGTGTCTCACCCTCAGTACCTGCACTGTCCTCTCTCCCCGCCTGACCCAGTGTACTAATGCCGAGTGTCCCACCCTCAGTACCTGCACTGTCCTCTCTCCCCGCCTGACCCAGTGTACTAGAGCCCTGTGTCTCACCCTCAGTACCTGCACTGTCCTCTCTCCCCCCCTGACCCAGTGTACTAGAGCCCAGTGTCTCACCCTCAGGACCAGCACTGTCCTCTCTCCCCGCCCTCACCCAGTGTACTAATGCCCAGTGTATCACCCTCAGTACCTGCACTGTCCTCTCTCCCCGCCCAGACCCAGTGTACGAGAGCCCAGTGTCTCACCCTCAGTACCAGCACTGTTCTCTCTCCCCGCCCGGACCCTGTGTACTAATGCCGAGTGTCCCACCCTTAGTACCTGCACTGTCCTCTGTACCCACACTGACCCAGTATACTAATGCCAAGTGTATCACCCTCAGTACCTGCTCTGTCCTCTCTCCCCACCCTGACCCAGTGTACTAGTGCCCAGTGTCTCACCCTCACTACCTGCACTGTCCTCTCGCCCCGCCCTGACCCAGTGTCTCAACCTCAGTACCTGCACTGTCCTCTCTCCCCGCCCTGAACCAGTGTCCTCGTGCCCAGTGTCTCACCCTCAGTACCTGCACTGTCCTCTCTCCCCGCCCTGAACCAGTGTACTCGTGCCCAGTGTCCCACCCTCAGTACCTGCACTGTCCTCTCTCCCCGCCCTGACCTAGTGTACAAATGCCAGTGAGCCACCTTTAGTACCTGCACTGTTCTCTCTCTCCGCTCTGACTCAGTGAATAAGTGCCCTGTGTATCACCCTCAGTATCTGCATTGACCTCCCTCCAAGCGCTGACCCAGTGTACTCGTGCCTAGTGTCCCACCCTCCGTACCTGCACTGTCCTCTCTCCCCGCCCTGACCCAGTGTACTAGTGCCCAGTGTCTCACCTTCAGTACCTGCACTGTCCTCTCTCCCCGCCCTGACCCCGTGCACTAGTGCCCAGTGTCTCACATTCAGAACCTGCACTCTCCGATCACCCAGCCCAGACGCAGTGTTCTAATGCCCAGTGTCCCACCCTCAGTACCTGCATGTCCTCTCTCCCCGCCCTGACCCAGTGTACTCGAGCCCAGTGTTCCACCCTCAGTACCTGAACTGTCCTCTCTCCCCGCCCTGACCCAGTGTACTCGTGCCCAGTGTACCACCCTCAGTACCTGCACTGTCCTCTCTCACCGCCCTGACCCAGTGCACTAGTGCCCAGTGTCTCACCCTCAGTACCTGCACTGTCCTCTCTCACCGCCCTGACCCAGTGTACTATTGCCCAGTGTCCCACCCTCAGTACCTGCACTGTCCTCGCTCCCCACCGTGACGCAGTGTACTATTGCCCAGTGTCCCACCCTCAGTACATGCACTGTCCTCTCTCCCCGCCCTGACCCAGTGTACTAATGCCCAGTTTCTCAACCTCAGTACCTGCAATGTCCTCTCTCCCCGCCCTGACCCAGTGTACTAATGCCCAGTTTCTCAACCTCAGTACCTGCAATGTCCTCTCTCCCCACCCTGACCCAGTGTACTAATGCCCAGTGTCCCACCCTCAGTACCTGCACTGTCCTCTCTCCCCGCCCTGACCCAGTGTACTAGAGCCCAGTGTCTCACCCTCAGTACCTGCACTGTCCTATCTTCCCGCCCTGACCCAGTGTACTAATGGCCAGTGTCTCACCCTCATTACCTGCACTGTCCTCTCTCCCGGCCCTGACCCAGTGTACTAATGCCCAGTGTCTCACCCTCAGTACCTGCACTGTCCTCTCTCCCCGCCTGACCCAGTGTACTAATGCCCAGTGTCTCACCATCATTACCTGCACTGTCCTCTCTCCCTGCCATGACCCAGTGTACTAATGCCCAGAGTCTCACCCCAAGTACCTGCACTGTACTCTCTCCCGCCCTGACCCAGTGTACTAATGCATCGTGTCTGACCCCCAGTACCTGCACTGTCCTCTCTCCCCGCCCTGTCCCAGTGTACTAATGCCCAGTGTCTCACCCTCAGTACCTGCACTGTCCTCTCCCCCAGCCCTGACCCAGTGTACTAATGCCCAGTGTCCCACCCTCAGTACCTGCACTGTCCTCTCTCCCTCCCATGACCCAGTTTACTAATGCCCAGTGTCTCACCCTCAGTACCTGCACTGTCCTCTCTCCCCATCATGACCCAGTGCATTAATGCCCAGTGTCTCACCCTCAGTACCTGCACTGTCCTCTCTCCCCACCCTGACCCAGTGTACTAATGCCCAGTGTCTCACCCTCAGTACCTGCACTGTCCTCTCTTCCCGCCCTGGCCCAGTGTACTAATGCCCAGTGTCTCACCCTCAGTACCTGCACTGTCCTCTCTTCCCGCCCTGAACCAGTGTACTAATGCCCAGTGTCTCACCCTCAGGACCTGCACTGTCCTCTCTCCCCGCCCTGGCCCAGTGTACGAGAGCCCAGTGTCTCACCCTCAGTACCAGCACTGTCCTCTCTCCCCGCCCGGACCCTGTGTACTAATGCCGAGTGTACCACCCTGAGTACCTGCACTGTCCTCTCTCCCAGCCCTAACCCAGTGTACTACTGCCCAGTGTCTCACCCTCAGTACCTGCACTGTCCTCTCTCCCTGCCATGACCAAGTGTACTCGTGCCCAGTGTCCCACCTTCAGTACCTGCACTGTCCTCTCTCCCCGCCCTGACCAAGTGTACTCGTGCCCAGTGTCCCACCCTCAGTACCTACAATGTGCTCTCTCAAAGCCCTGACCCAGTGTACTCGTGCCCAGTGTCTCATCCTCAGTACCTGCACTGTGCTCTCTCCCCGCTCTGACCCAGTGTACTCGTGCCCAGTGTCCCACCCTCAGTACCTACAATGTCCTCTCTCACCGCCCTGACCCAGAGTACTCGTGCCCAGTGTCTCACCCTTAGTACCTCCACTGTCCTCTCTCCCCACCCTGACCCAGTGTACTCATGCCCAGTGTATCACGCTCAGTACCTGCACTGTCCTCTCTCCCCGCCCTGAACCAGTGTACTCGTGCCCAGTGTCCCACCCTCAGTCCCTGCACTGTCCTCTCTCCCCGCCCTGACCCAGTGTACAAGAGCCCAGTGACTTAACCTCAGTACCTGCACTGTCCTCTCTCCCCTCCCTGACCAAGTGTACAAATGCCAGTGAGCCACCTTCAGTACCAGCACTCTCCAGTCTCCCCTCTCTGACTCAGTGTATAAGTGCCCTGTGTCTCACCCTCAGTACCTGCACTGACCTCCCTCCAAGCCCTGACCCAGTGTACTCATGCCCAGTGTCTCACTCTCAGTACCTGCACTGTCCTCTCTACCCGCCCTGACCAAGATTACTAATGCCCAGTGGCTCACCCTCAGTACTTGCACTGTCCTCACACCCCACCCTGACCCAGTGTACTAGAGCCCAGTTTCTCACCCTCAGTACCTGCACTGTCCTCTCTCACCGCCCTGACCCAGTGTGTTAATGCCCAGTGTCTCACCCTCAGGACCTGCACTGTCCTCTCTTCCCGCCAAGAACCAGTGTACTAATGCCCAGTGTCCCACCCTCAGTACCTGCACTGTCCTCTCTCCCCGCCCTGACCCAGTGTACTAGAGCCCAGTGTCTCACCCTCAGTACCTGCACTGTCCTATCTTCCCGCCCTGACCCAGTGTACTAATGGCCAGTGTCTCACCCTCAGTACCTGCACTGTCCTCTCTCCCGGCCCTGACCCAGTGTACTGATGCCCAGTGTCCCACCCTCAGTACCTGCACTGTCCTCTCTCCCCGCCTGACCCAGTGTACTAATGCCAAGTGTCCCACCCTCAGTACCTGCACTGTCCTCTCTCACCGCCCTGACCCAGTGTACTAGTGCCCAGTGTCTCACCCCCAGTACCTGCACTGTCCTCTCTCCCCGCCCTGACCCAGTGTCTCACCCTCAGTACCTGCACTGTCCTCTCTCCCCGCCCTGAACCAGTGTCCTCGTGCCCAGTGTCTCACCCTCAGTACCTGCACTGTCCTCTCTCCCCGCCCTGAACCAGTGTACTCGTGCCCAGTGTCCCACCCTCAGTACCTGCACTTTCCTCTCTCACCGCCCTGACCCAGTGTACTCGTGCCCAGTGTCTCACCCTCAGTACCTGCATTGTCCTCTCTCCCCGCCCTGACCCAGTGTCTCAACCTCAGTACCTGCACTGTCCTCTCTCCCCACCCTGAACCAGTGTCCTCGTGCCCAGTGTCTCACCCTCAGTACCTGCACTGTCCTCTCTCCCCGCCCTGAACCAGTGTACTCGTGCCCAGTGTCCCACCCTCAGTACCTGCACTGTCCTCTCTCCCCGCCCTGACCGAGTGTACAAATGCCAGTGAGCCACCTTTAGTACCTGCACTGTCCTCTCTCCCCGCTCTGACTCAGTGTATAAGTGCCCTGTGTATCACCCTCAGTATCTGCATTGACCTCCCTCCTAGCCCTGACCCAGTGTACTCGTGCCCAGTGTCTCACCCTGAGTACCTGCACTGTCCTCTCTCCCGGCCCTGACCCAGTGTACTAGTGCCCAGTGTCCCACCCTCCGTACCTGCACTGTCCTCTCTCCCCGCCCTGACCCAGTGTACTAGTGCCCAGTGTCTCACCTTCAGTACCTGCACTGTCCTCTCTCCCCGCCCTGACCCAGTGTACTAGTGCCCAGTGTCCCACCCTCAGTACCTGCATGTCCTCTCTCCCCGCTCTGACCCCGTGTACTAGTGCCCAGTGTCTCACATTCAGTACCTGAACTCTCCGCTCACCCAGCCCAGACGCAGTGTTCTAATGCCCAGTGTCCCACCCTCAGTACCTGCATGTCCTCTCTCCCCGCCCTGACCCAGTGTACTCGAGCCCAGTGTCCCACCCTCAGTACCTGCACTGTCCTCTCTCACCGCCCTGACCCAGTGTACTAGAGCCCAGTTTCTCACCCTCAGTACCTGCACTGTCCTCTCTTCCCGCCATGAACCAGTGTACTAATGCCCAGTGTCCCACCCTCAGTACCTGCACTGTCCTCTCTCACCGCCCTGACCCAGTGTACTATTGCCCAGTGTCCCACCCTCAGTACCTGCACTGTCTTCTGTCCCCGCCCTGACCCAGTGTACTAATGCCCAGTGTCCCACCCTCAGTACCTGCACTGTCCTCTCTCCCCGCCCTGACCCAATGTACTAGAGCACAGTGTCTTACCCTCAGTACCTGCACTGTCCTCTCTCCCCGCCCTGACCCAATGTACTAGAGCACAGTGTCTTACCCTCAGTACCTGCACTGTCCTCTCTCACCGCCCTGACCCAGTGTACTATTGCCCAGTGTCCCACCCTCAGTACCTGCACTGTCTTCTGTCCCCGCCCTGACCCTGTGTACTATTGCCCAGTGTCCCACCCTCGGTACCTGCACTTTCCTCTCTCCCCGCTCTGACCCAGTGTGTTAATGCCCAGTGTCTCATCCTCAGTACCTGCACTGTCCTCTCTCCCTGCCTGACCCAGTGTACTAATGCCCAGTGTCCCACCCTCAGGACCTGGACTGTCCTCTCTCCCCGCTCTGACCCAGTGTTCTCGTGCTCTGTGCCTCACCCTCAGTACCAGCACTGTCCTCTCTCCCCGCCCTGACCCAGTGTACTAATGCCCAGGATCTCACCCTCAGTACCTGCACTGTCCTCTCTCCCCGCCCTGACCCAGTGCACTAGAGCCCAGTGTCCCACCCTCAGGACCTGGACTGTCCTCTCTCCCCTCCCTGACCCAGTGTACAAACGCCCAGTGACACACCCTCAGTACCTGCACTGTCCTCCCTTCAAGCCCTGACCCAGTGTACTAGTGCCCAGTGTCCCACCCTCAGTACCTGCACTGTCCTCTCTCCCTGCACTGACCCAGTGTATTCGAGCGCAGTGTCCCACCCTCAGTACCTGCACTGTCCTCTCTCCCCACCCTGACCCAGTGTACTAGCGCGCAGTGTCTCACCATCAGTACCTGCACTGTCCTCTCTTCCAGCCCTGACCCAGTGTCCTAATGTCGAGCGTCTCACACTCGGTACCTGCACTGTCCTTTCTCCCCGCACTGACCCAGTGTACTAATGCCCAGTATCTCACCCTCAGTTCCTGCACTGTCCTCTCTCCCCGCCCTGACGCATTCTATTCGAGCCCAGTGTCCCACCCTCAGTACCTGCACTGTCCTCTCTCCCTCCCATGACCCAGTGTACTAATGCCCAGTGTCTCATTCTCAGAACCTGCACTGTCCTCTCTCCCTCCCATGACCCAGTGTACTATTGCCCAGTGTCCCACCCTCAGTACCTGCACTGTCCTCTCTCCCTCCCATGACCCAGTGCATTAATGCCCAGTGTCTCAGCCTCAGTACCTGCACTGTCCTCTCTCCCAGCCCTGCCCCAATGTACTGATGCCCAGTGTCTCACCCCCCAGTATTTTCACTGTCCTCTCTCCCAGCCCTGACCCAGTGTACTAATGCCCAGTGTCTCACCCTCAGTACTAGCACTGTCCTCTCTTCCCGCCCTGACCGAGTGCACTAGAGCCCAATATCTCACCCTCCACTGATCTGGCCTCGATAATGTCCTCTGTATCGGAGCGGGTGGCTGCGACAGTGAAATCCAGTGACGGGTCCCTTCATCTTCATTATCTTCTTGCTCTTTCTCCAGTGCCTCACCGCTTCCAGTTCTTGAGTATCTGAAATGAAAAAGTGATTAAGTTTGGGTTGTGCTGAGTGGGTTTGTGTTTGTGATGAGACAATGTGAGGAAACTGACATTTTAAAACCTGGTTTATTGATCCAGCAAAGTGAACTGACACATAGAAATATAGAAACATAGAAAATAGGTGCAGGAATAGGCCATTTGGCCCTTCTAGCCTGCACCGCCATTCAATGAGTTCATGTCTGAACATGCAACTTCAGTACCCCATTCCTGCTTTCTCGCCATACCGCTTGATCCCCCGAGTAGTAAGGACCTCATCTAACTCCTTTTTGAATATATTTAGTGAATTGGCCTCAACAACTTTCTGTGGTAGAGAATTCCACAGGTTCACCACTCTCTGGGTGAAGAACTTTCTCCTCATCTCGGTCCTAAATGGCTTACCCCTTATCCTCAGACTGTGACCCCTGGTTCTGGACTTCCCCAACATTGGGAACATTCTTCCGGCATCTAACCTGTCTAAACCCGTCAGAATTTTCAACGTTTCTATGCGATCCCTTCTCATTCTTCTGAACTCCAGTGAATACAAGCCCAGTTGATCCAGTCTTTCTTGATATGTCAGTCCTGCCATCCCGGGAATCAGTCTGATGAGCCTTCGCTGCACTCCCTCAATTGCAAGAATGTCCTTCCTCAAGTTAGGAGACCAAAACTGTACACAATACTCCAGGTGTGGCCTCACCAAGGCCCTGTACAACTGTAGCAACACCTCCCTGCCCCTGTACTCAAATCCCCTCGCTATGAAGGCCAACATGCCATTTGCTTTCTTAACCGCCTGCTGTACCTGCATGCCAACCTTCAATGACTGATGTACCATGACACCCAGGTCTCGTTGCACCTCCCCTTTTCCTAATCTGTCACCATTCAGATAATAGTCTGTCTCTCTGTTTTTACCACCAAAGTGGATAACCTCACATTTATCCACATTATACTTCATCTGCCATGCATTTGCCCACTCACCTAACCTATCCAAGTCACTCTGCAGCCTCATAGCATCCTCCTCGCAGCTCACACTGCCAACCAACTTCGTGTCATCCGCAAATTTGGAGATACTACATTTAATCCCCTCGTCTAAATCATTAATGTACAGTGTAAACAGCTGGGGCCCCAGCACAGAACCTTGCGGTACCCCACCAGTCACTGCCTGCCATTCTGAAAAGTACCCATTTACTCCTACTCTTTGCTTCCTGTCTGACAACCAGTTCTCAATTCATGTCAGCACACTACCCCCAATCCCATGTGCTTTAACTTTGCACATTAATCTCTTGTGTGGGACCTTGTCGAAAGCCTTCTGAAAGTCCAAATACACCACATCAACTGGTTCTCCCTTGTCCACTCTACTGGAAACATCCTCAAAAAATTCCAGAAGATTTGTCAAGCATGATTTCCCTTTCACAAATCCATGCTGACTTGGACCTATCATGTCACCTCTTTCCAAATGCGCTGCGATGACATCCTTAATAATTGATTCTATCATTTTACCCACTACCGATGTCAGGCTGTGTTAATTAATTCCCTGTTTTCTCTCTCCCTCCTTTTTTAAAAAGTGGGGTTACATTGGCTACCCTCCACTCCATAGGAACTGATCCAGAGTCAATGGAATGTTGGAAAATGACTGAGAATGCATCCGCTATTTCCAAGGCCACCTCCTGAAGTACTCTGGGGGTGGAGGTGGGGGAGAAGGGGATTGGGGTGGGGGGAGGTTGGGGCAGGGGGTTGGGGGGAGGTGAGGAGGCAGGTGTTGTTTCTGAACCAGAGCAATTGAAGGGAAGCAGTATCAGGAATCTGATTGTTTTCATCAAACTGTGGACGGGTTGAAATAGAACATTAACCCCATGGAGCAATGAGGCCACATTGGGCCAAAGGCAGTGTGTGTGAAGGCGGGCGGCCGCTGGGCTGGAGCGGGATTGGATTGTTGGACAGACAGTGATTGGGGAATCGATGGCAGCAAAGGGTAGAATGACGCCTTATTGAGGAGCTAGTTGACTGAAATCTCCTGGTGGATGGGAGCTGGGATCCTGGGCTGGGCCTGAAGCCCTCACTTGTTCATACAATCCGGGAAAGCTCATTCGGATCCTTCATTGGATTGCAGCACTTGGCTCACATTTCAATAATAAGTGGAGAGAAGTTCTGTAAGTTGGAGGTGTGACAATCAATGTACATTTTTACATTGCACACAGCACATTGTTCTGAGTGACTGCTGGCAACATGCTCGGCAACTATGTTGGACTCAGTCCCATTTCTGCTGACCTGTGGAGTCATTATTGGGTAAGGGAAGGCAGTGATTTTCCTTATTGATCAGCAGGCTGTGATTGTGTTGAGATATGGTCTTATTTATCACATAATGGGGGAGGGAGACATGTACAGACAGCACAACTTTCTAAAGATGTATTAGAGTTATAATGAACTCGTACATTAGTGTAGAGGGTGGGACTGCAGCCCAGCAGTGGAAAGAACCAGCCCAGCAGGGTAAATAATGTGGGTCAAGCACAGGCATCAAAGGCAAAGGTTCTGCTCACAGACAGCGGCATAGGGATTGCAGGAAATGGAATCATTACACCTTGCAATGTTAGGCCAAGAAACAGCCCAGAGTGGGCAGGATATCCGCCCTGGGACTGGTGATATAAGAGCTTCACAGGCGGTTGTGACTGGAGGGGGAGGATTTTTCAGATGGCAGTTCATCAGAAAGATTTTCCATCCATTTTAAGCTCAGAAATGCCAACACAGCAACCTAGAAGACCAGGAAAAGCTGACCAGCAACTTCAAAAAAGCTGGCAGGGCCTCAAAAGGCTGAGAACTCGACAACGCCCCTAATTACAGCTCATGACATGTGAAAAGAAGTAGTTACGTGGGCTGTGTAACTTAAGCTGTAGGTATAAACAAAGAATGTAACAAAGGAAATGCAGGAGCCAATTCAGCAGATAATCTGTTTTAAAATTCTCACCCTTGTTTTTAAATCTCTCCATGGCCTCACCCCTCCCTATCTCTGTAATCTCCTCCAGCCCACAGCCCACCAAGATATCTGCCCTCCTCTAATTATGGCCTCTTAAGATACCCGGATTTCAATCGTTCCACCATTGGCGGCCGTGCCTTCAGCTGCCTGGGCCTTAAGCTCTGGAACTCCCTCCCTAAACCTTTCCACCTCCTCGTCACTTTCCTCCTGGAAGCCACTCCTTAAAACCATCCTCCTCTGCCCTCCTTCTGTTGTCCGTTGTCCAATTTAATTTATAACCCTCCTGTGAAACATAGTAACATAGAAAATAGTTGCAGGAGTAGGCCATTTGGCCCTTTCAATAAGATCATGGCTGATCATTCACCTCAGTACCCCTTTCCTGCTTTCTCTCCATACCCCTTGATCCCTTTAGCCGTAAGGGCCATATCTAACTCCCTCTTGAATATATTCAATGAACTGGCATCAACAACTCTCTGCGGCAGGGAATTCCACAGGTGAACAATTCTCTGGGTGAAGAAGTTTCTCCTCATCTCAGTGCTAAATGGCTTACCCCTTAACCTTAGACTGTGTCCTCTGGTTCTGGACTTCCCGAACATCGGGAACATTGTTCCTGCATCTAACCTGTCCAGTCCCGTCAGAATTTTATATGTTTCTATGAGATCCCCTCTCACCCTTCTAAACTCCAGTGAATACAGGCCCAGTCGATCCAGTCTCTCCTCATATGTCAGTCCTACCATCCCAGGAATCAGTCTGGTGAACCTTCGCTGCACTCCCTCAATAGCAAGAATGTCCTTCCTCAGATGAGGAGACCAAAACTGAACACAATATTCCAGGTGAGGTCTCACCAAGGTCCAGTACAACTGCAGTAAGACCTCCCTGCTCCTATACTCAAATTCCCTAGCTATGAAGGCCAACATACCCTTGCCTTTTTCATCGACTGCTGTACTTTGCCCCATGCCAACTTTCAATGACTGATGAACCATGACACCCAGGTCTCGCTGCACCTCCCCTTTTCCTAATCTGCTGCCATTCAGATAATATTCTGTCTTCGTGTTTTTGCCACCAAAGTGGATAACCTCACATTTATCCACATTATACTGCATCTACCATGCATTTGCCCACTCATCTAACCTGTCCAAGTCACCCTGCAGCCTCTTAGCGCCCTCCTCACAGCTCACACCGCCACCCAGTTTAGTGTCATCTGCAAACTTGGAGATATTACATTCAATTCCTTCATCCAAATCATTAATGTATATTGTAAAGAGCTGGGGTCCCAGCACTGAGCCCTGCGGCACCCCACTAGTCACTGCCTGCCATTCTGAAAAGGACCCGTTTATCCCGACTCTCTGCTTCCTGTCTGCCAACCAGTTCTCTATCCACATCAGTACATTACCCCCAATACCATGTGCTTTAATTTTGCACACCAATCTCTTGTGTGGGACCTTGTCAAAATCCTTTTGAATGTCCAAATACACCACATCCACTGGTTCTCCCTTGTCCACTCTACTAATTACATCCTCAAAAAATTCTACAAGATTTGTCAAGCAGGATTTCCCCTTCATAAATCCATGCTGACTTGGACCGATCCTGTCACTGCTTTCCAAATGTTCTGCTATTTCCTCTTTAATAATTGATTCCAACATTTTCCCCATTACTGATGTCAGACTAACCGGTCTATAATTACCTGTTTTCTCTCTCCCTCCTTTTTAAAAAAGTGGTGTTACATTAGCTACCCTCCAGTCCACAGGAACTGATCCAGACTGTTGGAAAATGATCACCAATGCATCCACTATTTCTAGGGCCACTTCCTTAAGTACTCTGGGATGCAGACTATCAGGACCCGACGATTTATCGGCCTTCAATCCCATCAATTTCCCTAACACAATTTCCCGCCGAATAAGGATTTCCTTCAGTTCCTCCTTCTCACGAGACCCTCGGTCCCCTAGAATTTCCGGAAGGTTATTTGTGTCTTCCTTCATGAAGATAGAACCAAAGTATTTGTTCAACTGGTCTGCCATTTCTTTGCTACGCATTATAAATTCACCTGAATCTGACTGAAAGGGACCTACGTTTGTCTTCACTGATCTTTTTCTCTTCACATTTCTATAGAAGCTTTTGGAGTCAGTTTTTATGTTCCTGGCAAGCTTCCTCTCACACTCTATTTTCCCCCTCCTAATTAAACCCTTTGTCCTCCTCTGTTGAATTATAAATTTCTCCCAGTCCTCAGGTGTGCTGCTTTTTCTGGCCAATTTATATGCCCCTTCCTAGGATTTAACACTATCCTTAATTTCCCTTGTTAGCCACGGGTGAGCCACTTTCCCCATTTTATTTTTACTTCAGACAGGGATGTACAATTGTTGAAGTTCTTCCATGTGATCTTTAAATGTTTGCCATTGCCTATCTATCGTTAACCCTTTAAGTATTATTTGCCAGTCTATTCTAGCCAATTCACGTCTCATACCATCGAAGTTATCTTTCATAGAAAGATAGAAAATAGGTACAGGAGTAGGCCATTCGGCCTTTCGAGCCTGCACCACCATTCAATAAGATCATGGCTGATCAACCACTTCAGTACCCCTTTCCTGCTTTCTCTCCATACCCCTTGATCCCTTTAGCCGTAAGGGCCATATCAACTCGCTTTTTCAATATATCCAATGAACTGGCCTCAACAACTCTCTGCGGTAGGGAATTCCACTTCCTTAAGTTCAGGACCCTAGTCTCTGAATTAACTGTGTCACTCTTCTCCAAGGGGCCTCGCACAACAAAATTGCTAATTAGTCCTTTCTCATTACACATCACCCAGTCTAGGATGGCCAGCCCTCTAGTTGGTTCCACGACATATTGGTCTAGAAAACCATCCCTAATACACTCCAGGAAATCCTCCTCCACCGCATTGCTACCAGTATGCTTAGCCTAATCTATATGTAGATTAAAGTCATCCATGATAACTGCTGTACCTTTATTGCACACATCCCTAATTTCTTGTTTGATGCTGTCCCCAACCTCACTACTACTGTTTGGTGGTCTGTGCACAACTCCCACTAGCGTTTTCTGCCTTATGGTATTCCGCAGCTCCACCCTACAGATTCCACATCATTCAAGCACATGTCCTTGCTTACTATTGCGTTAATTTCTTCTTTAACCAGCAACGCTACCCCACCTCCTTTTCCTTTCTGTCTATCCTTCCTGAATGTTGAATACCCCTGGATGTTGAGTTCCCAGCCTTGGTCACCCTGGAGCCATGTCTCCGTGATGCCAATAATATCATATTCGTTAATTGCTGCCTGCGCAGTTAATTCATCTGCCTTATTATGAATACTCCTCGCATTGAGGCACAGAGCCTTCAGGTTTATCTTTTTAACACACTTTGCCCCTTTAGAATTTGGCTGTAATGTAGCCCTTTTTGATTTTTGCCTTGGGTTTCTCTGCCCTCCACTTTTACTTTTCTTCTTTCTATCTTTTGCTTCTGCCCCCATTCTACTGCTCTCTGTCTCCCTCCATAGGTTCCCATCCCCCTGCCATATTAGTTTATCCCCTCCCCAACAGCACTCGAAAACACTCTCCCCAGGACATTGGTTACGGCCCTGACCAGGTGCAGACCGTCCGGTTTGTACTGGTCCCATCTCCCCCAGAACCGGTTCCAATGCCCCAGGAATTTGAATCCCTCAGTTCTGCACCACTCCTCAAGGACCTTCACATGTTTTATTACATCAAAGGCGCTGTATAAATACAAGTTGTTGTTGTTTTAGTGATGTCGGTTGACGGCTCAGCGGGTGGAAGGTTAGTTGTGCCGCATTTGGGATGGTAACTCAGGTGGAGCAGTAATTGTAGTGCCTTCAAAAGGTATGAGCCCTCCGATCAGAAACTAGTCAGATTCAGGCGAAGATCTGACAGGGACACTAAATCAGCCGTTGCCCACCAGATCTGAGGGGGGCCATAACCAAAGTTTGTTTGGTAAATTTGGCGGACCCATTGCGCACGCACTGAGCTCTGAGTCAGACCCTGGGAATTGTCGACTCTTAAAGGCATCTTTACGCATTCACACTTCAAGAGCAGTCAGTCGAGGAGGCGGGAGCTCGGAGCAGCGCGAGTCCGGGGTCGGCGAGAGGCGTACCGGTACAGCTACAGGGAGAAGGCAAAGAAAGAAACACAGGTGACGTCACAGCCTAGGGGGCAAGTGATTGGCTGGTGATTGGTGAGTAGTTTTTTTTTTTCTTCTTCTATTAGTCAGTAACTTTTAGCATTGTTGTTGCCAATTTAAGTGTATCGAAGGGTTAAGACATGGCAGGAGAGCTCGGTCGGGTGTTATGCTCCTCCTGTACCATGTGGGAACTCAGGGACACTTCCGGTGTCCCTGACGACTACGTGTGCGGAAAGTGTAACCACCTCAAGCTCCTGACTGTCCGCGTTGCGGAGTTGGAGCTGAGGGTGGATTCACTCTGGAGCATCCACGATGCTGAGAATGACGTGACTACCACGTGTAGTGAGTTGGTCTTACCGCAGGGAAAGGGTCCACAGCCAGATAGGGAATGGAAGACCAGCAGGAAGAGCATTGCAAGGAAGGTAGTGCAGGGGTCCCCTGTGGTCATCCCCCTGCAAAACAGATACACTGTTTTGAGTACTGTTGAGGGGGATGACTCATCAGGGGAGGGCAGCAGGAGCCAAGTTCATGGCACCGTGGCTGGCTCTGCTGCACAGGAGGGCAAGAAAAAGAGTGGGACAGCAATAGTGATAGGGGATTCAATGGTGAGGGGAATAAATAGGCGTTTCTGCGGCCGCAACCGAGACTCCAGGATGGTATGTTGCCTCCCTGGTGCAAGGGTCAAGGATGTCTCGGAGCGGGTGCAGGACATTCTGAAATTGGAGGGAGAACAGCCAGTTGTTGTGGTGCACATTGGTACCAACGACATAGGTAAAAAAAGGGATGAGATCCTACGAAACGAATTTAAGGAGCTAGGAGCTAAATTAAAAAGTAGGACCTCAAAAGTAGTAATCTCGGGATTGCTACCAGTGCCACGTGATAGTCAGAGTAGGAATCGCAGGATAGCGCAGATGAATACGTGGCTTGAGCAGTGGTGCAGCAGGGAGGGATTCAAATTCCTGGGGCATTGGGACCGGTTCTGGGGGAGGTGGGACCAGTACAAACCGGACGGTCTGCACCTGGGCAGGACCGGAACCAATGTCCTTGGGGGAGTGTTTGCTAGTGCTGTTGGGGAGGATTTAAACTAATATGGCAGGGGGATGGGAACCAATGCAGGGAGACAGAGGGAAACAAAAAGGAGGCAAAAGACAGAAAGGAGATGAGGAAAAGTGGAGGGTGGAGAAACCCAAGGCAAAGAACAAAAAGGGCCACTGTACAGCAAAATTCTAAAAGGACAAAGGGTGTTAAAAAAACAAGCCTGAAGGCTTTATGTCTTAATGCAAGGAGTATCCGCAATAAGGTGGATGAATTAATTGTGCAAATAGATGTTAATAAATATGATGTGATTGGGATTACGGAGACGTGGCTCCAGGATGATCAGGGCTGGGAACTCAACATTCAGGGGTATTCAACATTCAGGAAGGATAGAATAAAAGGAAAAGGAGGTGGGGTAGCATTGTTGGTTAAAGAGGAGATTAATGCAAAAGTTAGGAAAGACATTAGCTTGGATGATGTGGAATCTATATGGGTAGAGCTGCAGAACACCAAAGGGCAAAAAACGTTAGTAGGAGTTGTGTACAGACCTCCAAACAGTAATAGGGATGTTGGGGAGGGCATCAAACAGGAAATTAGGGGTGCATGCAATAAAGGTGTAGCAGTTATAATGGGTGACTTTAATATGCACATAGATTGGGCTAGCCAAACTGGAAGCAATACGGTGGAGGAGGATTTCCTGGAGGGCATAAGGGATGGTTTTCTAGACCAATATGTTGAGGAACCAACTAGGGAGGAGGCCATCTTAGACTGGGTGTTGTGTAATGAGAGAGGATTAATTAGCAATCTCATTGTGTGAGGCCCCTTGGGGAAGAGTGACCATAATATGGTGGATTTCTGCATTAGGATGGAGAATGAAACAGTAAATTCAGAGACCATGGTCCAGAACTTAAAGAAGGGTAACTTTGAAGGTATGAGGCGTGAATTGGCTAGGATAGATTGGCGAATGATACTTAGGGGGTTGACTGTGGATGGGCAATGGCAGACATTTAGAGACCGCATGGATGAATTACAACAATTGTACATTCCTGTCTGGCGTAAAAATAAAAAAGGGAAGGTGGCTCAACCGTGGCTATCTAGGGAAATCAGGGATAGTATTAAAGCCAAGGAAGTGGCATACAAATTGGCCAGAAATAGCAGCGAACCTGGGGACTGGGAGAAATTTAGAACTCAGCAGAGGAGGACAAAGGGTTTGATTAGGGCAGGGAAAATGGAGTACGAGAAGAAGCTTGCAGGGAACATTAAGGTGGATTGCAAAAGTTTCTATAGGTATGTAAAGAGAAAAAGGTTAGTAAAGACAAACGTAGGTCCCCTGCAGTCAGAATCAGGGGAAGTCATAACGGGGAACAAAGAAATGGCAGACCAATTGAACAAGTACTTTGGTTCGGTATTCACTAAGGAGGATACAAACAACCTTCCGGATATAAAAGTGGTCGGAGGGTCTAGTAAGGAGGGGGAACTGAGGGAAATCTTTATTCGTCGGGAAATTGTGTTGGGGAAATTGATGGGATTTAAGGCCGATAAATCCCCAGGGCCTGATGGACTGCATCCCAGAGTACTTAAGGAGGTGGCCTTGGAAATAGCGGCAGCATTGACAGTCATTTTCCAACATTCCATGGACTCTGGATCAGTTCCTATGGAGTGGAGGGTAGCCAATGTAACCCCACTTTTTAAAAAAGGAGGGAGAGAGAAAACAGGGAATTATAGACCGGTCAGCCTGACCTCAGTAGTGGGTAAAATGATGGAATCAATTATTAAGGATGTCATAGCAGTGCATCTGGAAAATGGTGACATGATAGGTCCAAGTCAGCATGGATTTGTGAAAGGGAAATCATGCTTGACAAATCTTCTGGAATTTTTTGAGGATGTTTCCAGTAAAGTGGACAAAGGAGAACCAGTTGATGTGGTATATTTGGACTTTCAGAAGGCTTTCGACAAGGTCCCACACAAGAGATTAATGTGCAAAGTTAAAGCACATGGGATTGGGGGTAGTGTGCTGACGTGGATTGAGAACTGGTTGTCAGACAGGAAGCAAAGAGTAGGAGTAAATGGGTACTTTTCAGAATGGTAGGCAGTGACTAGTGGGGTACCGCAAGGTTCTGTGCTGGGGCCCCAGCTGTTTACATTGTACATTAATGATTTAGATGAGGGGATTAAATGCAGTATCTCCAAATTTGCGGGTGACACTAAGTTGGGTGGCAGTGTGAGCTGCGAGGAGGATGCTATTAGGCTGCAGAGTGACTTGGATAGGTTAGGTGAGTGGGCAAATGCATGGCAGATGAAGTATAATGTGGATAAATGTGAGGTTATCCACTTTGGTGGTAAAAACAGAGAGACAGACTATTATCTGAATGGTGACAGATTAGGAAAAGGGAAGGTGCAACGAGACCTGGGTGTCATGGTACATCAGTCATTGAAGGTTGGCATGCAGGTACAGCAGGCGGTTAAGAAAGCAAATGGCATGTTGGCCTTCATAGCGAGGGGATTTGAATACAGGGGCAGGGAGGTATTGCTACAGTTGTACAGGGCCTTGGTGAGGCCACACCTGGAGTATTGTGTACAGTTTTGGTCTCCTAACTTGAGGAAGGACATTCTTGCTGTTGAGGGAGTGCAGCGAAGATTCACCAGACTGATTCCCGGGATGGCGGGACTGACCTATCAAGAAAGACTGGATTAACTGGGCTTGTATTCACTGGAGTTCAGAAGAATGAGAGGGGACCTCATAGAAACGTTTAAAATTCTGACGGGTTTAGACAGGTTAGATGCAGGAAGAATGTTCCCAATGTTGGGGAAATCCAGAACCAGGGGTCACAGTCTGAGGATAAGGGGTAAGCCATTTAGGACCGAGATGAGGAGAAACTTCTTCACCCAGAGAGTGGTGAACCTGTGGAATTCTCTACCACAGAAAGTTGTTGAGGCCAATTCACTAAATATATTCAAAAGAGAGTTAGATGAAGTCCTTACTACTCGGGGGATCAAGGGGTATGGCGTGAAAGCAGGAAGGGGGTACTGAAGTTTCATGTTCAGCCATGAACTCATTGAATGGCGGTGCAGGCTAGAAGGGCTGAATGGCCTGCTCCTGCACCTATTTTCTATGTTTCTATTAAGACTCTCACTCGCCTCATTCCGAGAGGATGGATGCTAACACAGCTGGACAACGTATGCACCGCTTCTCGGCCGCAGCCCTTGAGGCGCTTCTGGAGGCCGTGGAATGACGCCAAGTTGCCCTGCTGACTGGAGGGGGAAGAAGGCCATGCCTCTTCAGGAGGCTGTGGCGGGAGGTGGCAGCACATCTCTGCCCACAACGTGGTGCCCAGGATGGTCACTCAGTGTCGGAAGAAATTCAATGACCTGACTAGGTTCATCAGGGTGAGTACCCGTTTCATTATCCTTGCAATCCCTTTATGTGAGCCTTACTGCTTGACACTGCCCACCTTCTCTATGTGTACCAGGCTATGCTCCTCGTTGCTGTACACACCCTCAAAGCTCTTGATAGCCTCCCCAGACATGCCCTGCCTATCCAAGCATCTCTCACTTTCTAGCTCCCAACTCAGCCTGAGGAAACCAACAACACCTTTTGCCTCTCCATATGCAGTCACAGGCCTTCAGCATCTTATTTACTTGTGGCTCCTTGTGTCCAGACCCCACCTTTGACACATCAACTGGGAGCTGCCACGCAGTCTGAGATGCAAACATTGAGACGTTGCAACATCAGTCATGACTCACTTACTACAGACAGATGTTGCATCGCTGACAACTTCTTGTTTTGCTCACTGCAGGCCAAGCTCACCCACAACAGGTGAGAACAACCTCGAGGAGTGAGTGTCGGCCCTCATCGGCCCAGCAGTTGGAGCGGTGGCAGGCGGACAGGCAGAGCCCCCACAGGACACTGACGGTTTGTGAATGAGATGTTCGTTTTCTGTGACAGTCCTCATCCCAAGTGCCTTACACATTTGTCTGCAAAATAACAATGCTCCCTTCTTCTTGCCATCCAGCCCCACCCCAACTGCTCCCCACCTTTGCGATTTTTGTGCTTGCAGATGATGAACTTTGCCGCAGCCTGCCCGTTAGCCAGTGACCTCACACGAGGGGGAGGATGAGGAGGATGTCGGAACGTCTGTGGCCACCGACCTGACATCAGTGCTCGCGAGCAGGGACAGCAGCAGCAGCAACCTTCAGGGCTTCCCAGATGCTGATGCTCCTGAACCCAGTGGCCTGCAGAAACACGCAGCACAAGGGGAAGCTCGGGGGCCAGCTCTGGGAGGGGAGTCATCGCAGATGCACTGTCAGATGATGGGTGCATTGGGGACTGTGCTGCAGAGTGTGAGTGTGGTGGAGGCTGCCTCCAGCAGTTGACTGAGACTCTCCTTGCCTGTCTTGACTGGCAAACGACCTCAACGAGCGACAGTGGGCTCCCATATGTGATAGCGCATGCCATCGTTGACATAGCAGCAGCCAGGACATCACAGGCCGAAGCCATGCAAGGTCTTTGTGATGTCATGCAGACACTGGTTTCTGGCAGGCCATCTCAGACAGCAGCGGTTGAAGCTCAGACTGCAGTGTTTCAGGCACTCCCAGCATTCCTTCAGTCTCAGAGTGATGCCAGGCAAGCTGTGTCTGCCACTATCCTTTCTGTCTTCCCCACAGTCGTACGGGGAACAGACGGTGCAACAGCAGGTCAGCATTCTGTGGGGCCACATATTGCTCCTGATGCTCTGGCACTGCCCTGGAGGAGTGCCAGTGTGCCACTGGAAATGGAAGGTGCTGTCCTTCCTCACGATGACAGCATCCCACTATTGCCAGTCCGCCGTTGCACCCGACACGGCCTGCACCCCAGCCATCCCACACTGCTGCCACCAATCCTGAGGTGGTGTAGTCAGCAGTTGGGCCCTCCATGCCCACAGCTGGTCCAGGGCGTCCTCTGAGGCCATCTGACCTGCAGTCCTCAGACACACAGCAGGACTCAAGCAGCCTTGCTGCAGCCACTGAGGAACCATTGCAGAGGAGCAGTAAGGGATGGGGTGGGAGTGGGATGCTGTGGTGATGCAGAGGGATGGCAAATGCATATGAAAAACAAACTAATTGAAGGTGACCCCATGGGCCCAGTGTAAATAATGGTGTATAAGTCACTCACGTATGTTGTTTAATTTGAAGGGATGGTGATCCATTTTGTTTAGTTTCTGGGGCTGGGGTTGGAGGGGAAATGGCCAAGGCCTGATACTTGTTTGTTATATGATTTGAAGGGATGGTGCTCTATTTTATATTTTGTCAAGAGGTGGAATTTTGGGGTTGTTTGAGGGAGGTGTTTGGAATAAAAGGCCGAAAAGCCTTTGCCGCTGACAGCATTGGCACGCTGCCTCCTCTGTGGATTTTGCTGGTCGTTGCCATCTTGTTAGACATTTGTGGCACCGGCAGGCTCCTCTTCCTCCTCCTCCCTTCCTCCTCGTCCTCCTGCGGTGGGCCTGCAATCCCCACTGGCAAGGTCTGGGCCCTCATGATGGCCAAATTGTGCGGCATGCAGTGCACCACAATGAATAGTGAGACATGTTGAGGGCAGTATTGAAGGCTGCCTCCAGAGCGATCCAGGCATCAGAATCACTGCTTCACCAGCTCTATAGTCTGCTCTAAGACGTTGTGGGTGGCGGTATGGCTCTCAGTGTAGCGTACCTCCGGCTCTGTGGTGTGGTTGTGGACGGGGGCCATTAGCTAGTTGGCCAGGCCGTATCCCTTGTCCTGCCTCGGCCTTGCCGTGGGGGCTAAAACAGTCGAGGTACAGTGCTCTCCCACAGGATAAAGGCATTGTGCACTTCCAGGATAGTGAGCATTGACTGCGAGGGTGGGCTGCGTGTGGTTACACCAGTGGCACATTCAGGGAGTGATATCCCTTTCTGTTTCTGAATACCTCTGCATTCTGGAATGCTGCTCTCATGGCCACGTGCATGCACTCAATTGTTTCTTGCACCCTCAGGAAGCCTTACAAACCCATATGCTCGCTCATTCTGTTACTCCCTGTTCACTGGGAAGGCCATGATGCCCATTCTGAATTTGTAGGGAACCTGTGTGACATTGCAGATGCAGCGACATGCTGCAAATTGGGGGATGCAGCATACGTCCCCTGATGCAGCCTGAAACGAGCCAGAGTCATAGAAGGTGAGTGCCACCGTGACCTTCACTGCGACGGGGAGCGCATGCCTGGTGCCGATGTGAGGCTGCAGGTCTTCCTGCAGGAGATGGCATATCTCCGTAACTACCTCCTTTCAGAAGCACAACTTTCTGACACACAGCTCCTCGGACAGGCCCAGGTATGAGCATTAATGCCGGTAAAGCCATGGGGGTTAAGGCCTCCTGCCCCGGCAGGGGCTCTCCTCCTTTGGCCACCGACATGGCCAAAAGCCCTTCTCTTTTCATGACGCCAAGCTAGAGCATGTAGAATGTGATGCTGGTGAACCAGTAATGCCCCCATTAAAGTTTCACAAAGAAGTTTCTCTCAAGCTCCACTGCTATGTCTGTCTGCTGCTGCACACTCAGAGGCTCACAGTGGTGTACATTTAACGAGATATTTCACAACTCTCGAGAAATATATATTCCAGTGAGGAGGAAAGGGTGTAAGAGAAAAGATAGCCATCCATGGCTAAGTAAAGAAATAAAGGATGGTATCCAATTACATAGAAACATAGAAATATAGAAAATAGGTGCAGGAGTGGGCCATTCCGCCCTTCGAGCCTGCACCACCATTCATTAAGATCATGGCTGATCATTCACCTCAGTATTTCTTTCCTGCTTCCTCTCCATACCCCTTGATCCCTTTAGCCATAAGGGCCATATCTAACTCGCTCTTGAATATATCCAATGAACTGGCATCAACAACTCTCTGCGGTAGGGAATTTCATAGGATAATAACTCTCTGGGCGAATAAGTTTCTCTTCATTGCAGTCCTAAATGGCTTACCCATTATCCTTAGACTGTGTCCCCTGGTTCTGGACTTACCCAACATCGGGAACATTCTTTCTGAATCTAACCTGTCCAGTCCTGTCAGAATTTTATATGCTTCTATGAGATCCCCTCTTATCCTTCTAAACTCCAGTGAATACAGGCCCAGTCGATCCAATCTCTCCTCATATGTCAGTCCTGCCATCCCGGGAATCAGTCTGGTGAACCTTCGCTGCACTCCCACAATAGCAAGAATGTCCTTCCTCAGATTAGGAGACCAAAACTGTACACAATATTCCAGGTGAGGCCTCACCAAGGCCCTGTACAACTGCAGCAAGACCTCCCTGCTCCTATACTCAAATCCCTTAGCTTTGAAAGCCAACATACCATTCGCCTTCTTCACTGCCTGTTGTACCTGCATGCCAACTTTCAATGACTGATGTACCATGACACCCAGATCTCATTGCACATCCTCTTTTCCTAATCTGCCGCCATTCAGATAATATTCTGCCTTCGTGTTTTTGCCCCCAAAGTGGATAACCTCACATTTATCCACATTATACTGCATCTACCATGCATTTGCCCACTCACCTAACCTGTCCAAGTCAACCTGCAGCCTCTTAGTGTCCTCCTCACAGCTCATACCGCCACCCAGTTTAGTGTCATCTGTAAATTTGGAGATATTACACTCAATTCCTTCATCCAAATCATTAATGTATATTGTAATAGCTGGGATCCCAGCACTAAGCCCTGCCACACCCCACTAGTCACTGCCTGCCATTCTGAAAAGGATTCATTTATCCCGACTCTCTGCTTCCTGTCTGCCAACCAGTTCTCTATCCATGTTAGTACATTACCCCCAAAACCATGTGCTTTAATTTAGCACACCAATCTCTTGTGTGGGACCTTGTCAAAAGCCTTTTGAAAGTCCAAATACACCACATCCACTGGTTCTCCCTTGTCCACTCTACCAGTTACATCCTCAAAAAATTACAGAAGATTTGTCAAGCATGATTTCCCTTTCATAAATCCATGCTGACTTGGACCGATCCTGTCACTGCTTTTCAAATGCGCTGTTATTTCATCTTGAATAATTGATTCCATCATTTTCCCCACTAATGTCAGGCTAACCGGTCTATAATTCCCTGTTTTCTCTCTCCCTCCTTTATAAAAAAAGTGGTGTTACATTAGCTGCCCTCCAATCCATAGGAACTGATCCAGAGTCAATAGACTGTTGGAAAATGATCACCAATGCATCCACTATTTCTAGGGTCACTTCCTTAAGTACTCTGGGATGCAAACTATCAGGCCCTGGCGATTAATTGGCCTTCAATCCCATCAATTTCTCGAACACAATTTCCAGACTAATAAGGATATCTTTCAGTTCCTCCTTCTCACTAGATCCCCTAGCACTTCTGGAAGGTTATTTGTGTCTTTCTTCGTGAAGACAGAATCAAAGTATTTGTTCCACTGGTCTGCCATTTCTTTGTTCCCCATTATAAATTCACCTGAATCTAACTGCACGGGACCTACGTTTGTCTTCACTAATCTTTTTCTCTTCACATTTCTATGGAAGCTTTTGCAGTCAGTTTTTATTTCCCGGCAAGCTTCCTCTCTTACTCTATTTCCTCCCTCCTAATTAAACCCTTTGTCCTCCTCTGCTGAATTCTAAATTTCTCCCAGTCCTCAGATATGCTGCTTTTTCTGGCCAATTTATATGCCTCTTCCTTGGATTTAACACTATCCTTAATTTCCCTTGTTAGCTATGGTTGAGCCACCTTCCCCGTTTTATTTTTACTCCAGACAGGGATGTACAATTGTTGAAGTTCATCCATGTGATCTTTAAATGTTTCCCATTGTCTGTTCACCGTGAACTCTTCAAGTATCATTTGCCAGTCTATTCTAGCTAATTCACATCTCATACCATCGAAGTTACCTTTCCTTAAATTCAGGACCTTAGTCTCTGAATTAACTGTGTCACTCTCGTTCTTAATACAGAACTCTGTCATATTATGGTCACTCTGCCCCGGGGCCTCGCACAACAAGATTGCTAATTAGTCCTTTCTCATTACACATCACCCAGTCTAGGATGGCCAGCCCTCTAGTTGGTTCCGCGACATATTGGTCCAGAAAACCATCCCTAATACACTCCAGGAAATCCTCCTCCACCGCATTGCTACCAGCTTCATTAGCCCAATCTATATGTAGATTAAAGTCGCCCATGATAACTGCTGTACCTTTATTGCACGCATCCCTAATTTCTTGTTTGATGCTATCCCCAATGACTTGGATGAAGGGACCGAGTGTAATGTAGCCAAGTTTGCTGATGATACAAAAATGGGTGGGAAAGCAAATTGTGAGGAGGACACAAAAAATCTACAAATGGACATAGACAGGCTAAATGAGGGGGCAAAAAACTGGCAGATGTGGGAAAATGTGATGTTTTCCACTTTGGCAGAAGAAATAGAAAAGCAAATTATAATTTAAATGGAGAAAATTGCAAAGTGCTGCAGTGCAGAGGGACCTGGGGGTCCTTGTGCATGAAACACAGAAAGTTAGTCTGCAGGTACAGCAAGTGATCAGGAAGGCAAATGGAATGTTGCCCCTTATTGCAAGGAGGATGGAGTATAAAAGCAGAGAAGTCCTGCTACAACTGTACAGGGTATTGGTGAGGCCACATCTGGAGTACTGTGTACAGTTTTGGTCTCCGTATTTAAGGAAGGATATGCTTGCATTGGAGGCTTTTCAGAGAAGGTTCACGAGGTTGATTCCGGGGATGAGGGGGTTGACTTATGAAGATAGGTTGAGTAGGTTGGGCCTATACTCATTCAAAAGAATGAGAGGTGATCTTATTGAAACATAAGATAATGAGGGGGCTCAACAAGGTTGATGCAGAGAGGATATTTCCACTCATCGGGGCAACTAAAACTAGGGGGCATAGTCTCAGAATAAGGGGCTGCCCATTTAAAACTGAGATAAGGAGAAATTTCTTCTCTCAGAGGGTTGTAAATCTGTGGAATTCTCTGCTCCAGAGAGCTGTGGAGGCTGGGTCATTGAATATATTTAAGGCAGAGATAGACAAACTTTTGGACTCTAGGCAAATCAAGTGATCTGGGGATTGTGCGGGAAAGTGGAGTTGAGGTTGTAAACCAGCCATGATCTTATTAAACTGCAGAGCAGGCTCGACGGGCAGTATGGCCTGCTCCTGCTCCTAATTTTTATGTTCTTATACTGTTATGCCCCGCCCAAAAGGAGAGTCATTCACTGCTGGGCAAACAGCCGATAACAGGAGCTGGGTGCGAGTGTATAAATCAACAGCAGAACTCACTATAATCGGTGCGAGTGCATGGTTACAGTAGTGTGGGCCCACATCACACCCACCAGTTGGGGGTGACACAGCGTCAGCATTTACTGCTTGCCTCTGAAACTGGCCATTCTCAGAGGACCATCTTCAGGGAAGGTTCTTCAAGCAGCAGCCCCCGAGTTTCATTCGTTGTATGAAGCAAGTGGATTAGCCCCCACACGCGAGCTTGCAATGTGCCAGTCAGCTTGGGATGTTGGCGACATCAAGTCCAATGCCACGTTCCCAGGTTTACTCTTCACCAAATGCTCAATCTATTCCTCAGGTCCGGGGCTTTGGTAAAGAGACACGGCTGCCATGAGGCTGACTTCCCCCTGCAGAATACCAAGAAGCCGAGCCGGACTCAGCCCTCTCCTGATGTCCTCCCCACACCCGTGAACGCGCACCTTCTGCTCACCTTTAATCATTGAGATTCAACAAACCTTCCGCTTTCTGCTCCCATCTACACTGTTTACTGTGCCACTTAACCTCGTGTGGTCAGCAAAGCTGGACATACGGCTCTCTGTTCCTTCATCCAAGTCATTTATAAATGTAAGTTTAACACTAACTGATTCTTTGTTCCTGCCCCAGTTTAATGACACGAGGCCATGTGGAACTCACGGACAACACATCAGGCCAGTTACACTTTACCCACTGAGCCATGGGGAGGGACTTAAATAACTACTAACATTTTAATGTGAACACATACTGTGAGCACTTGCTGGTGCTGACAGGTCACTGGAACCAGGAGCTCCAATCAGCCCACCATAAAACACACCAACCCCGGGGAGAATGTTGGATAATGCTGTAAAGACTGACCATTACTGTGTAGTTTAAGATGCTGTTCCACAAACGTAATGGCTCCCAGCACAGACAGATGTTCACTCGAGATTGGATGTTTGTGGTAGTGATAAACTCATCCACCAACATCTTTGCTGCTGGTGAGATCGAGTCTTTGGGAGGAATGATGAGTGAAATCAGACTGGTGCCGTTCCTAAAGAAACAAGCAGCTGTCAGTAATATTGAATTGGGAGAAACATTCTTTAACACAGCGGGGCCCAGTCTACTACTTCATGGCAGGAATGTGGATGGTCAGCCCTGGCGATCCGGCCCATGAAGCCCAGCCACTGTGTGGGCTTGTGTTTCTCATTGACTGTGTTGTAATGTGTGAATGATGTGGGCTGGGGCTGGAAAGGGTTGTTCTCAGCACTGCTGCCTTGTTGGTGGATAAATCTTAAACCACAACCGCTCGATCCGAGAGCACCGGCGACATTTACTGAGTGCAGAGACTTCACTACATTTGTGCCTCGTGCCCCCAAGGTTCCATGGTGTGCAGCCTCGCGGCCCAATTAGAGCCAGAGCTCGGACACTCGGACTTAACATTTGGAAAGCTGGGGAGCTCGGGACAGAACAATCGAGCACTCGGTGAAGTGGGACTGCACCGTAAAAGGGCACTGGAGGTGTAGGGAGGGGGATTCTTGGTCATAATATCCCTCATTGTGTAGTGAACAGAAATCTGAGGGGCACAATCTGAGCTGTAATGTTCTATTGGTCAAACAGCTGCCGGTACAGGCACGATGGGCCGAATGGCCTCTGTTATGTATTTAACCCCTTGTAACCTTGTAACCTGCATCACATCTGTCCACCAGAGGGCCCACCTGTTGGTGTCCCAAGGGATCCCAGCATCCCTTGGGAGCACAGTATATAAGCAGACCAGCCACGAGGTACCTGCACTCTGGAACTACAATAAAGGAGCTAAGGTCACACTTGTTCATTACACACATTACTCGATCTGACCATTTATTATGAGTGTAACAATTGACGACGAGGTAACGAACCGCACGAAAATGCAAAGAACAGTCGGCATCCTGGAGAAGTTCTTGGAGGGGGATGATTGGGAGGCCTTCGTGGAGAGACTCGATCAATACTTCCTGGCCAATGAGCTGGAAGGGGTCGAGAACATGACCAAACAAAGGGCAATCCTCCTAATTGTCTGTAGGGCAACAACCTATGGTCTCATGAGGAATCTTCTGGCCCCGGCAAAACCCGACAGAGAATTCCTACGAAGAACTGTGAACGCTGGTCTGGGAGCACCGAAATCCTAAGGAAAGTATTTTGATATCGATCCTAATCGTGTCAACGATTGGAGGGCCAGGAAGTGGCGAGCTATGTCGCCGAACTAAAGCACCTTGCAGAACATTGTGAGTTTGAGGGATTTCTAGAACAAATGCTCAGAGACTTTTTTGTACTGAGCATTGGACATGAGACAATCCTTCACAAACTGTTGACTGTAGAAACTCCGAATCTGAGTAAAGCCATAACGGTAGCCCAGGCATTTATGTCCACCAGCGACAACACCAAACAGATTTCAGAGAGTAAAGAAGTTTCGGCCAGTACTGTGCATAAAGTAACGTCGGTTTTTAGAAGAAATTTACAGGGCAGAACGTACACACTGGCTGCTGTGTCCCGACCTCAATTGACCCAGAGTCTGCCATCATCTGTTAATATGAGGCAGTGAACACCCTGTTGGCGCTGTGGAGGTGATCATCGGCCCCATCAATGCTGCTTTATGCACTATGCGTGCAATGGTTGGAGAACAATGGGACACCTCTAACAAATGTGCAGGCGAGCTGCAAACCCTGCAAACCACCACGTTGCAGAGGAAGATTGGTCCACAGTGGATCAAACGGAATTGGAAACTCGCACGGAAGAGGCAGAAGTGTACAGGGTACAAACATTCATGACGAAATGCCCACCAATAATGTTGAAAGTTGAACTGAACGGTATTCCAGTGTCTCTGGAGCTGGACACGGGGGCAAGCCAATCCATACTGAGTAAAACGGCCTTCGACAGGCTGTGGGAGAAGCCGGCACACAGGCCCAAGCTATAGCCCCATTCACACCAAACTAAGGACTTACACCAAGGAACTAATCCCTGTAATTGGCAGTGCTGAAGTCAAAGTCTCCGATGATGGAGCAGTACACGAACTCCCGCTGTGGATTGTGCCAGGGGATGGCCCCACGCTGGCTGGGGAAAATCCGCTGGAACTGGGACGACATCCAAGCGCTTTCCTCCGTCGATGACACCGCAAGTACCCAGGTTGTAAGCAAGTTCCCTTCGTTATTCGAGCCAGGCATTGGAAGCTTCTCGGGGGTGAAAGTGCAGATCCATTTGGTTCACAGTACGTGACCCATCCACCACAAGTCTCGGGCGGTACTGTACACGATGCGTGAAAAAGTGGACCTCGAGCTGGACAGACTGCAACGTGAAGGCAGCATCGCGCTGGTGGAGTTCAACGACTGGGCCAGTCCGATTGTTCCAGTAGTCAAGGAGGACGGTACCGTTAGAATTTGCTGGGACTATAAAGTAACGATTAACCGTTTCTCGCTGCAGGACCAGTACCCGCTACCCAGGGCAGACGACCTATTCGCGATCCTGGCTGGAGAGAAGACGTTCACCAAGCTGGACCTGACCTCGGCCTACATGACGCAGGAGCTGGAGGAGTCTTCGAGAGGCCTCACCTGCATCAACACGCACAAAGGTCTGTTTATCTACAACCAGTGCCTGTTCGGGATTCGGTTTGCTGCAGCGATCTTCCAGCGGAACATGGAGAGCCTGCTAAAGTCAGTTCCTTGCACAGTGGTCTTCCAGAACAACATATTGGTTACAGGTCGGGACACCATGGAGCACTTGAAGAATCTGGAGGGGATTCTTAGTCGGTTGGATCGTGTGGGGCTCAGGTTGAAACGCTCAAAGTGTGTTTTCCTGGCACAGGACGTCGAATTCTTAGGAAGGAGAATCGCAGCAGACAGCATCAGACCCACTGACGCCAAGACGGAGGCCATCAAGAACACGCCGCGACCACAGAACGTGACGGAGCTGCGGTTGTTCCTGGGACTCCTTAACTACTTCGGTAATTTCCTAAGTACCCTGCTAGAACCCCTGCATACGCTACTGCGCAAGTGAGATGACTGGGTATGGGGGAATTTAAGAAAGCCAGAAATTTACTGCGTTCTAACAATCTGCTTGTTCTGTATAACCCATGTAAATGACTAGTGTTAGCTTGCAATGCGTCGTCATACGGGGTCGGGTGTGTGTTACAACAGGCTAATGAATCGGGAATATTGCAACCAGTTGCATATGCATATTGGAGTTTGTCCAAGGCCGAAAGGGTCTACAGCATGGTTGAAAAAGAGGCTCTGGCGTGCGTTTACGGGGTAAAAAAAATGCACCAGTACTTATTTGGCCTCAAGTTCGAGCTTGAAATTGACCATAAGCCGCTCATATCGCTATTCTCGGTGAGCAAAGGGATTAATACCAATGCCTCTGCCCGCATCCAAAGATGAGCGCTCACGCTGTCAGCATACAACTATGTAATCTGCCACAGACCGGACACAGAGAACTGTGCAGATGTTCTCAGTCGGCTGTCATTGCCCACCACAGAGGTGGAAATGGCACAGCCAGCAGACTTGCTAATGGTCATGGAGGCATTTGAGAATGAGAAATCCCCCATTACGGCCTGCCAGATCAGGACCTGGACCAGCCAGGATCCTTTACTGTCCCTGGTAAAAAACTGTGTCCTCCATGGGAGCTAGTCCAGTGTCCCAGCGGAGATGCAGGAGGCGATTAAGCCGTTCCACAGACGCAAAGACGAGTTGTCCCTGCAGGAGGCCTGTCCCTTGTTGGGCAATTGTGTGGTCTTGCCCAAGAAAGACAGAGACACATTTATTGGGGAACTACACAGCACCCACCCAGGCATCATGATGATGAAAGCCATAGCCAGATCCCACATGTGGTGGCCAGGCATCGACTCAGATTTACAGTCTTGTGTACGCCAGTGCTTTTAGTTGAGCAATGCACCCAGAGAGGCATCGCTAAGTTTATGACCCTGGCCATCCAAACCATGGTCGAGGATCCATGTCGACTATACAGGCCCATTCCTAGGCAAAATGTTTTTGGTTGTTGTGGATGCTTACTCAAAGTGGATTGAATGTGCAATAATGTCTGGAAGCAAGACCATGGCCGCCATTGAAAGTCTAAGAGCTATGTTTGCCATGCACGGCCTGCTCGATGTCCTAGTCAGCGACAATGAGCCGTGCTTTACAAATGCCGAATTTAAAGAGTTCAAGACCTGCAACGGGATCAAGCATGTCACATCTGCGCCGTTCAAGCCCGCATCCAACGGCCAGACAGAATGGGCAGTTCAGACCATCAAGCAAAGCTTGAAACGTGTGTCGGAAGGTTCCCTGCAGACCCCGTTGTCCTGAGTACTGCTCAGTTACCGCACCAGACCTCACTCACTCACAGGGATTCCCCCAGCTAAGCTGCTCATGAAAAGGACGCTTAAAACAAGGCTCTCCCTGGTCCACCCTGACCTACATGATCACATGGAGGGCAAACGTTATCAACAGAGTGTGTATCATGACCGCACAAGCTTGTCACGCGATTATTAAGATCAATGATCCCATTTGTGCTCAATTATGGACATGGTCCCAAATAGCTCGCTGGCACGGTCACAGCCAAAGAGGGGAGTAGGGCATTTCAGGTCAAACTGACCAATGGACAAACGCACAGAAAACACTTGGAGCAAATCAAACTGAGGTTCACCAACAGCTACGAACAACCTGAAGCGGACACCACCAACTTAGACCTTCCAACACACACACAAGTGGCATCTGACATCATGGTTGGCCACGAAACCAAACTCATCATTCCCAGCAGCCTGGCAAGGCCGGTTGCCCAACATCCCAGTGAAGAACTGACCAACCCACCCACATCCGCATTTGTACCGAGACGATCGACAAGGGAGCGCAACGCCCCAGATCATCTCACCCTGTAAATAAGTGAACTGCTGACTTCATGAGGGGAGTGATGTTATATATTTAACCCCTTGTAACCTGCATCACACCTGTTCACCAGAGGGCCTACTTGTCCCAGCATCCCTTGGGAGTACAGTAGATAAGTAAGCCACCCACGAAGTACCGGCACTCTGGAATTACAATAAAGGAGCTAAGGTCACTCTTGCTCATTACACAAGGTATTCAGTGTGACCATTTATTATGAATCTAACAGCCTCCTTGTGTGCTGTGTGATTCGATGATGCAGCTTCAGCAGTGGTTCCTTTTCATTCAGAACTTGGATCTTGAGGTCGGAAGGACAATCCAGCATTGGGGATTTTTGGCTCCGATCAATAAAGCCCAATTAGAAAACGAGATTGGATTCTGTTGAGAACAGTACACAGTACTCGAGGTGGGACTGACCAGAACTGGAGACATTGCTCGAGGTGGTACTGACCAGAACTGGGCACAGTACTCGAGGTGGTACTGACCAGAACTGGACGCAGTGCTCGAGGTGGAACTGACCAGAACTGGACACAGTACTCAAGGTGGTACTGACAAGAACTGGACACGGTACTCGAGGTGGGACTGACCAGAACTGGGCACAGTACTCGAGGTGGTACTGACCAGAACTGGACACAGTACTCGAGGTGGTACTGACCAGAACTGGACACAGTACTCGAGGTGGGACTGACCAGAACTGGACACAGTGCTCGAGGTGGAACTGACCAGAACTGGACACAGTACTCAAGGTGGTACTGACAAGAACTGGACACGGTACTCGAGGTGGGACTGACCCGAACTGGGCACAGTACTCGAGGTGGTACTGACCAGAACTGGACACAGTACTCGAGGTGGTACTGACCAGAACTGGACACAGTACTCAAGGTGGTACTGACAAGAACTGGACACAGTACTCGAGGTGGGATTGACCAGAACTGGACACAGTGCTCGAGGTGGTACTGACCAGAACTGGACACAGTACTCAAGGTGGTACTGACAAGAACTGGACACGGTACTCGAGGTGGGACTGAGCAGAACTGGGCACAGTACTCGAGGTGGTACTGACCAGAACTGGACACAGTACTCAAGGTGGTAATGACCAGAACTGGACACAGTACTCGAGGTGGGACTGACCAGAACTGGACACAGTACTCGAGGTGGGACTGGCCAGAACTGGACACAGTACTCAAGGTGGGTCTGAACAGAACTGGACACAGTACTCAAGGTGGGCCTGAACAGAACTGGACACAGTACTCGAGGTGGTACTGACCAGAACTGGACACAGAACTCGAGGTGCTACTGACCAGAACTGGACACAGTACTCGAGGTGGGTCTGACAAGAACTGGACACAGTACTCGAGGTGGGTCTGACCAGAACTGGACACAGTACTCGAGGTGGGACTGACCAAAACATGACTCAGCAATCGAGGTGTGACTGACCAGAACTGGACACAGTACTCGAGGTGGGATTGACCAGAACTGGACACAGTGCTCGAGGTGGGATTGACCAGAAGTGGATACAGTATTCAAGGTGCGTCTGACCAGAGCTGGACAAAGTACTCGAGGTGGGATTGACCAGAATTGGACACATTATTCGAGGTGGGACTGACCAGAACTGGACACAGTACTCGAAGTGGGTCTGACCAGAACTGGACACAGTACTCGAGGTGGGTCTGACCAGAACTCGACACAGTATTCGAGGTGGTATTGACCAGAACTGGACACAGTACTCGAGGTGGGTCTGACCAGAACTGGACACAGTACTCGAGGTGGGTCTGAACAGAACTGGACACATTACTCGAGGTGGGACTGACCAGAACTGAACTCAGTACTCGAGGTGGGATTGACCGGAACTGGACACAGTACTCGAGGTGGGACTGACCAGAACTGGACACAGTACTCGAGGTGGGTCTGACCAGAACTGGACGCAGTACTCGAGGTGGGACTGAGCAGAACTGGACACAGCACTCGAAGTGGGATTGACCAGAACTGGACAAATTGCTCGAGGTGGGACTGACCAGAACTAGACTCAGTGCTCGAGGTGGGACTGACCAGAACTGGAAACTGTACTCGAGGTGGGACTGACTAGAACTGGAAACAGTACTCGAGGTGGGAGTGACCAGAACTGGACACAGGATTCGAGGTGGGACTGACCAGAACTGGACACAGTGCTCGAGGTGGGACTGAGCAGAACTGGACACAGTGCTTGAGGTGGGATTGACCAGAACTGGACACAGTACTCGAGGTGGGACTGACCAGAACTGGACACAGTACTCGAGGTGGGACTGACCAGAACTGGACCCAGAACTGGAGGTGGGACTGGCCAGACCTGGACACAGTACTCGAGGTGGGTCTGAACAGAACTGGACACAGGACTCGAGGTGGGACTGACCAGAACTGGACACAGTGCTCGAGGTGGGACTGAGCAGAATTAGACACATTGCTCGAGAGGGACTGACCAGAACTGGACACAGTACTCGAAGTGGGACTGACCAGAACTGGACACTGTGCTCGAGGTGGGACTGAGCAGAACTGGTCACAGTACTCGAGGTGGGACTGACTAGAACTGGAAACAGTACTCGAGGTGGGACTGACCAGAACTGGACACAGGACTCGAGGTGGGACTGACCAGAACTGGACACAGTACTCGAGGTGGGATTGACCAGAACTGGACACAGTACTCGAGGTGGACTGACCAGAACTGGACACATTGCTCGAGGTGGGACTGACAAAAACTGGACACAGTACTCGAGGTGGGATTGACCAGAACTGGACACAGGACTCGAGGTGGGACTGACCAGGACTGGACACTGTGCTCGAGGTGGGACTGAGCAGAACTGGACACAGTGCTCGAGGTGGGACTGACCGGAAATAGACACAGTACTCGAGGTGAGACTGACCAGAACTGGACACAGTACTCGAGGTGGGATTGACCAGAAGTGGACACAGTACTCGAGGTGGGATTGACCAGAACTGGACACAGTACTCGAGGTAGGACTGACCAGAACTGGACACAGAACTCGAAGTGGGATTGACCAGAACTGGACACATTGCTCGAGGTGGGATTGACCAGAACTGGACACAGTACTCGAGGTAGGACTGACCAGAACTGGACACAGGACTCGAGGTGGGACTGACCGGAACTGGACACAGTACTCGAGGTGGGACTGACCAGAACTGGACACATTGCTCGAGGTGGGACTGACCAGAACTGGACACAGTACTCAAGGTAGGACTGACCAGAACTGGACACAGGACTCGAGGTGGGACTGACCAGAACTAGACACAGCGCTCGAGGTGGGACTGACTAGAACTCGACACATTGCTCGAGAGGGACTGACCAGAACTGGACACAGTCCTCAAAGTGGGACTCACCAGTACTGGACACTGTGCTCGAGGTGGGATTGAGCAGAACTGGACACAGTACTCGAGGTGGGACTGACTAGAACTGGAAACAGTACTCGAGGTGGGACTGACCAGAACTGGACACAGTACTCGAGGTGGGACTGACCAGAACTGGACACAGTGCTCGATGTGGAACTGACCAGAACTGGACACAGTACTCGAGGTCGGTCTGACCAGAACTGGAGAGAGTACTCGAGGTGATACTGACCAGAACTGGACATAGTACTCGAGGTGGGATTTGCCAGAACTGGACACATTACACGAGGTGGGACTGACCAGAACTGGACACAGTGCTCGAGGTGGGATTGACCAGAACTGGACACAGTACTCGAGGTGGACTGACCAGAACTGGACACATTGCTCGAGGTGGGACTGACAAAAACTGGACACAGTACTCGAGGTGGGATTGACCAGAACTGGACACAGGACTCGAGGTGGGACTGACCAGGACTGGACACTGTGCTCGAGGTGGGACTGAGCAGAACTGGACACAGTGCTCGAGGTGGGACTGACCGGAAATAGACACAGTACTCGAGGTGAGACTGACCAGAACTGGACACAGTACTCGAGGTGGGATTGACCAGAAGTGGACACAGTACTCGAGGTGGGATTGACCAGAACTGGACACAGTACTCGAGGTAGGACTGACCAGAACTGGACACAGGACTCGAAGTGGGATTGACCAGAACTGGACACATTGCTCGAGGTGGGATTGACCAGAACTGGACACAGTACTCGAGGTAGGACTGACCAGAACTGGACACAGGACTCGAGGTGGGACTGACCGGAACTGGACACAGTACTCGAGGTGGGACTGACCAGAACTGGACACATTGCTCGAGGTGGGACTGACCAGAACTGGACACAGTACTCAAGGTAGGACTGACCAGAACTGGACACAGGACTCGAGGTGGGACTGAGCAGAACTGGACACAGCGCTCGAGGTGGGACTGACTAGAACTCGACACATTGCTCGAGAGGGACTGACCAGAACTGGACACAGTCCTCAAAGTGGGACTCACCAGTACTGGACACTGTGCTCGAGGTGGGATTGAGCAGAACTGGACACAGTACTCGAGGTGGGACTGACTAGAACTGGAAACAGTACTCGAGGTGGGACTGACCAGAACTGGACACAGTACTCGAGGTGGGACTGACCAGAACTGGACATAGTACTCGAGGTGGGACTGACCAGAACTGGACACAGTGCTCGATGTGGAACTGACCAGAACTGGACACAGTACTCGAGGTCGGTCTGACCAGAACTGGAGAGAGTACTCGAGGTGATACTGACCAGAACTGGACATAGTACTCGAGGTGGGATTGACCAGAACTGGACACATTACACGAGGTGGGACTGACCAGAACTGGACACAGTGCTCGAGGTGGGATTGACCAGAACTGGACACAGTTCTCGAGGTGGGACTGACCAGAACTGGACATAGTACTCGAGGTGGGACTGACCAGAACTGGACACAGTGCTCGATGTGGAACTGACCAGAACTGGACACAGTACTCGAGGTCGGTCTGACCAGAACTGGAGAGAGTACACGAGGTGATACTGACCAGAACTGGACAAAGTACTCGAGGTGGGTCTGAACAGAACTGGACACAGTGCTCGAGGTGGGACTGACCATAACTGGACACAGTACTCGAGGTGGGACTGACCAGAATTGGACACAGTACTCGAGGTGGACTGACCAGAACTGGACACATTGCTCGAGGTGGGACTGACCAAAACTGGACACAGTACTCGAGCTGGGATTGACCAGAACTGGACACAGGACTCGAGGTGGGACTGACCAGGAGTGGACACAGTACTCGAGATGTGATTGACCAGAACTGGACACAGTGCTCGAGGTGGGACTGACCAGAAGTGGACACAGTGCTCGAGGTGGGACTGACCACAACTGGACACAGTGCTCGAGGTGGGACTGACCAGAAGTGGATACTGTATTCGAGTTGGTTCTGACCAGAGCTGGACACAGTACTCGAGGTCGGACTGACCAGAACTGGACACAGTACTCGAGGTGGGATTGACCAGAACTGGACACATTATTCGAGGAGGCACTGACCAGAACTGGACACAGTATTCGAGGTGGGTTTGACCAGAACTGGACACAGTACTCGAGGTGGGTCTGACCAGAACTCGACACAGTATTCGAGGTGGTATTGACCAGAACTGGACACAGTACTCGAGGTGGGTCTGACCAGAACTGGACACAGTACTCGAGGTGGGTCTGAACATTACTGGACACAGTACTCGAGGTGGTACTGACCAGAACTGGACACAGTACTCAAGGTGGTACTGACCACAACTGGACACAGAACTCGAGGTGGGACTGACCAGAACTGGACACAGGACTCGAGGAGGGACTGACCAGAACTGGTCACAGTACTCGAGGTGGGACTGACCAGAACTGGACACAGTGCTCGAGTTGTGACTGACCAGAAATGGACACAGTACTCGAGGTGGGACTGACAAGAACTGGACACAGTACTCGAGGTGGGATTGACCAGAACTGGACACAGTACTCGAGGTGGGACTGACCAGAACTGGACACTGTACTCGAGGTGAGACTGACCAGAACTGGACACAGTACTCGAGGTGGGACTGACCAGAACTGGACACAGTACTCGAGGTGGGTCTGACCAGAACTGGAGAGAGTACTCGAGGTGATACTGACCAGAACTGGATACAGTACTCGAGGTGGGTCTGAACAGAACTTGACACAGGACTCGAGGTGGGACTGACCAGAACTGGACACAGTACTCGAGGTGGGACTGACCAGAACTGGACACAGTACCCGAGGTGGGATTGACCAGAACTGGACACAGTACTCGAGGTGGACTGACCAGAACTGGACACATTGCTCGAGGTGGGACTGACCAAAACTGGACACAGTACTCGAGCTGGGATTGACCAGAATTGGACACAGGACTCGAGGTGGGACTGACCAGGACTGGACACAGTGCTCGAGGTGGGACTGAGCAGAACTGGACACAGTGTTCGAGGTGGGACTGACCAGAAGTGGACACAGTACTCGAGGTGGGATTGACCAGTAGTGGATACTGTATTCGAGTTGGGTCTGACCAGAGCTGGACACAGTACTCGAGGTGGGACTGACCAGAACTGGACACAGTACTCGAGGTGGGATTGACCAGAACTGGACACATTATTCGAGGAGGCACTGACCAGAACTGGACACAGTATTCGAGGTGGGTCTGACCAGAACTGGACACAGTACTCGAGGTGGGTCTGTACAGTACTGGACATATTATTCGAGGTGGAGATGACAAGAACTTAACACAGTACTCGAGGTGGGATTGACCGGAACTGGACACAGTACGCGAGGTGGGACTGACCAGAACTGGACACAGTACTCGAGGTGGATCTGACCAGAACTGGACACAGTACTCGAGGTGGGACTGAGCAGAACTGGACATAGTACTCGAAGTGGGATTGACCAGAACATGACACAGGACTCGAGGTGGAACTGACCAGAACTGGACACAGTGCTCGAGGTGGGACTGACCAGAACTGGACATGTACTCGAGGTGTGTCTGAGCAGAACATGACACAGTGCTCGAGATGGGACTGACCAGAACTGGACACAGTACTCGAGGTGGGTCTGACCAGAACTGGACACAGTGCTCGAGATGGGACTGACCAGAACTGGACACAGTACTCGAGGTGGGACTGACCAGAACTGGACACATTGCTCGAGGTGGGACTGACCATAACTGGACACAGTACACGAGGTAGGACTGACCAGAACTGGACTCAGGACTCGAGGTGGGACTGAGCAGAACTGGACACAGTACTCGAGGTGGGACTGACTAGAACTGGAAACAGTACTCGAGGTGGGACTGACCAGAACTGGACACAGGACTCGAGGTGGGACTGACCAGAACTGGACACAGTGCTCGAGGTGGACTGACCAGAACTGGACACATTGCTCGAGGTGGGACTGACCAAAACTGGACACAGTACTCGAGGTGGGACTGACCAGAACTGGACACAGTACTCGAGGTGGGATTGACCAGAAGTGGACACAGTACTCGAGGTGGGATTGACCAGAACTGGAGACATTACTCGAGGTGGGACTGACCAGAACTGGACACAGTGCTCGAGGTGGGATTGACCAGAACTGGACGCAGTACTCGAGGTGGGACTGACCAGAACTGAACACAGTACTCGAGGTGGGATTGATCGGAACTGGACACAGTACTCGAGGTGGGACTGACCAGAACTGGACACAGTACTCGAGGTGGGTCTGACCAGAACTGGACACAGTACTCGAGGTGGGACTGAGCAGAACTGGACACAGTACTCGAGGGAGGACTGACCATAACTGGACACAGGACTCGAGGTGGGACTGACAAGAACTGGACACATTGCTCGAGGTGGGACTGACCATAACTGGACACAGTACTCGAGGGAGGACTGACCATAACTGGACACAGGACTCGAGGTGGGACTGAACAGAACATGACACAGTAGTCGAGGTGGGACTGACCAGAAGTGGACACAGTACTCGAGGTGGGACTGACCAGAACTGGACACAGTACTCGAAGTGGGAATGACCAGAACTGGACACAATGCTCGAAGTGGGAATGACCAGAACTGGACACAGTGCTCGAGGTGGGACTGACCAGAAATGGACACAGTGCTCGAGGTGGGACTGACCAGAAATGGACACAGTGCTCGAGGTGGGACTGACCAGAACTGGACACAGTACTCGAGGTGGGACTGACCAGAAATGGACACAGTACTCGAGGTGGGACTGACCAGAACTGGACACAGTACTCGAAGTGGGAATGACCAGAACTGGACACAGTGCTCGAAGTGGGAATGACCAGAACTGGACACAGTACTCGAGGTGGGACTGACCAGAAATGGACACAGTGCTCGAGGTGGGACTGACCAGAAATGGACACAGTGCTCGAGGTGGGACTGACCAGAAATGGACACAGTACTCGAGGTGGGACTGACCAGAAATGGACACAGTACTCGAGGTGGGATTGACCAGAACTGGACACAGTTCCACGAAGTGGGATTGACCAGAACTGGACACAGTACTCGAGGTGGGATTGACCAGAACTGGAAACAGTACTCGAGGTGGGTCTGACCAGAACTGGACACAGTACTCGAGGTGGGTCTGACCACAACTGGACACAGTGCTCGAGGTGGGACTGACAAGAACTGGACACAGTACTCGAGGTGGGATTGACCAGAACTGGACACAGTACTCGAGGTGGTATTGACCAGAACTGGACACAGTGCTCGGGGTGGGACTGACAAGAACTGGACACAGTACTCGAGGTGGGATTGACCAGAACTGGACACAGTACTCGAGGTGGGATTGACCAGAACTGGACACAGTACTCGAGGTGGGACTGACAAGAACTGGACACAGCACTCGAGGTGGGATTGACCAGAACTGGACACAGTACTCGAGGTGCGACTGACCAGAACTGGACACAGTACTCGAAGTGGGAATGACCAGAACTGGACACAGTGCTCGAGGTGGGACTGACCAGAACTGGTCACAGTACTCGAGGTGGGACTGACCAGAACTGGACACAGTGCTCGAGTTGTGACTGACCAGAAATGGACACAGTACTCGAGGTGGGACTGACCAGAACTGGACACAGTGCTCGATGTGGGATTGACCAGAACTGGACACAGTACTCGAGGTGGGTCTGACCAGAACTGGACACAGTGCTCGAGGTGGGACTGACCATAACTGGACAAAGTACTCGAGGTGGGTCTGACCAGAACTGGACACAGTGCTCGAGATGGTACTGACCATAACTGGACACAGTACCCGAGGTAGGACTGACCAGAACTGGACTCAGGACTCTAGGTGGGACTGACCAGAACTAGACACAGTGCTCGAGGTGGGACTGACCAGAACTGGACACATTGCTCGAGGTGGGACTGACCATAACTGGACACAATGCTCGAGGTGGGACTGACCAGAACTAGACACATTGCTCGAGAGGGACTGACCAGGACAGGACACAGTACTCGAAGTGGGACTGACCAGAACTGGACACTGTGCTCGAGGTGGGACTGAGCAGAACTGGACACAGTACTCGAGGTGGGACTGACTAGAACTGGAAACAGTACTCGAGGTGGGACTGACCAGAACTGGACACAGGACTCGAGGTGGGACTGACCAGAACTGGACACAGTGCTCGAGGTGGGATTGACCAGAACTGGACACAGTACTCGAGGTGGACTGACCAGAATTGGGCACCTTGCTCGAGGTGCGACTGACCAAAACTGGACACAGTACTCGAGGTGGGACTGACCAGAACTGGACACAGTACTCGAGGTGGGATTGATCGGAACAGGACACAGTACTCGAGGTGGGACTAACCAGAACTGGACACAGTACTCGAGGTGGGTCTGACCAGAACTGGACACAGTACTCGAGGTGGGACTGAGCAGAACTGGACACAGTACTCGAAGTGGGACTGACAAGAACTGGACACATTGCTCGAGGTGGGACTGACCATAACTGGACACAGTACTCGAGGGAGGACTGACCAGAACTGGACACAGGACTCGAGGTGGGACTGACCAGAACTGGACACAGTGCTCGAGGTGGGACTGAGCAGAACTGGACACAGTACTCGAGGTGGGACTGACCAGAACTGGTCACAGTACTCGAGGTGGGACTGACCAGCACTGGACACAGTACTCGAGGTGGGACTGACCAGAACTGGTCACAGTGCTCGAGGTGGGACTGACCAGAACTGGCCACAGTACTCGAAGTGGGAATGACCAGAACTGGACACAGTGCTCGAGGTGGGACTGACCAGAACTGGTCACAGTACTCGAGGTGGGACTGACCAGAACTGGACACAGTGCTCGAGTTGTGACTGACCAGAAATGGACACAGTACTCGAGGTGGGACTGACCAGAACTGGACACAGTTCCACGAAGTGGGATTGACCAGAACTGGACACAGTACTCGAGGTGGGACTGACCTGAACTGGACACATTGTTCGAGGTGGGACTGACCATAACTGGTCACAGTACTCAAGGTAGGACTGACCAGAACTGGACTCAGGACTCGAGGTGGGACTGACCAGAACTAGACACAGTGCTCGATGTGGAACTGACCAGAACTGGACACAGTACTCGAGGTGGGTCTGACCAGAACTGGAGAGAGTACTCGAGGTGATACTGACCACAACTGGACACAGTACTCGAGGTGGGTCTGACCAGAACTGGACACAGTGCTCGAGGTGGGACTGACCATAACTGGACACAGTACTCGAGGTGGGTCTGACCAGAACTGGACACAGTGCTCGAGATGGGACTGACCAGAACTGGACACAGTACTCGAGGTGGGACTGACCAGAACTGGACACATTGTTCGAGGTGGGACTGACCATAACTGGTCACAGTACTCAAGGTAGGACTGACCAGAACTGGACTCAGGACTCGAGGTGGGACTGACCAGAACTAGACACAGTGCTCGAGGTGGGACTGACCAGAACTAGACACATTGCTCGAGAGGGACCGACCAGGACAGGACACAGTACTCGAGGTGGGACTGACCAGAACTGGACACAGGACTCGAGGTGGGACTGACCAGAACTGAACACAGTACTCGAGGTGGGATTGACCAGAACTGGACACAGTACTCGAGGTGGACTGACCAGAACTGGACACATTGCTCGAGGTGCGACTGACCAAAACTGGACACAGTGCTCGAGGTGGGACTGACCAGAACTGGACACAGTACTCGAAGTGGGATTGAACAGAAGTGGACACAGTACTCGAGGTGGGATTGACCAGAACTGGAGACATTACTCGAGGTGGGACTGACCAGAACTGGACACAGTGCTCGAGGTGGGATTGACCAGAACTGGACACAGTACTCGAGGTGGGACTGAGCAGAACTGGACACAGTACTCGAGGTCGGATTGATCGGAACTGGACACAGTACTCGAGGTGGGACTGACCAGAACTGGACACAGTACTCGAGGTGGGTCTGACCAGAACTGGACACAGTACTCGAGGTGTGACTGAGCAGAACTGGACACAGTACTCGAAGTGGGACTGACAAGAACTGGACACATTGCTCGAGGTGGGACTGACCATAACTGGACACATTACTCGAGGGAGGACTGACCAGAACTGGACACAGGACTCGAGGTGGGACTGAACAGAACTGGACACAGTGCTCGAGGTGGGACTGACCAGAACTGGACACAGTACTCGAGGTGGGATTGACCTGAACTGGACACAGTACTCGAGGTGGGACTGACAAGAACTGGACACGGTACTCGAGGTGGGATTGACCAGAACTGGACACAGTACTCGAGGTGGGACTGACCAGAACTGGACACAGTACTCGAGGTTGGACTGACCAGAACTGGACACAGTTCTCGAGGTGGGACTGACCAGAACTGGACACAGTGCTCGATGTGGAACTGACCAGAACTGGACACAGTACTCGAGGTGGGATTGACCAGAACTGGACACAGTACTCGAGGTGGGACTGACCAGAACTGGACACAGTACTTGAGGTGGGACTGACCAGAACTGGACACAGTACTCGAGGTGGGACTGACCAGAACAGGACAGAGTACTCGAGGTGGGACTGACCAGAACTGGACACAGTGCTCGATGTGGAACTAACCAGAACTGCACACAGTACTCGAGGTGGTTCTGACCAGAACTGGAGAGAGTACTCGAGGTGATACTGACCAGAACTGGACACAGTACTCGAGGTGGGTCTGAACAGAACTGGACACAGGACTCGAGGTGGGACTGACCAGAACTGGACACAGTACTCGAGGTGGGACTGACCAGAACTGGACACAGGACTCGAGGTGGGACTGACCAGAACTGGACACAGTACTCAAGATGATACTGACCAGAACTGGACACAGTACTCGAGGTGGGATTGACCAGAACTGGACACAGTACTCGAGGTGGACTGACCAGAACTGGAAACATTGCTCGAGGTGGGACTTACCAAAACTGGACACAGTACTCGAGCTGGGATTGACCAGAACTGGACACAAGACTCGAGGTGGGACTGACCAGGACTGGACACAGTTCTCGAGGTGGGTCTGAACAGTACTGGACAAATTATTCGAGGTGGAGCTGACCAGAACTTAACACAGTACTCGAGGTGGGATTGACCGGAACTGGACACAGTACGCGAGGTGGGACTGACCAGAACTGGACACAGTACTCGAGGTGGGACTGAGCAGAACTGGACACAGTTCTCGAGGTCGGACTGACCAGAACATGACACAGGACTCGAGGTGGGATTGTCCAGAACTGGACACATTGCTCGAGGTAGGACTGACCAGAACATGACACAGGACTCGAGGTGGAACTGACCAGAACTGGACACAGTATTCGAGGTGGGACTGACCAGAACTGGACACAATACTCGAGGTGGGACTGACCAGAACTGGACACAGTGCTCGAGGTGGAACTGACCAGAACTGGACACAGTATTCGAGGTGGGACTGACCAGAACTGGACACAATACTCGAGGTGGGACTGACCAGAAATGGACACAGTACTCGAGGTGGGACTGAGCAGAACATGACACAGTGCTCGAGGTGGGACTGACCAGAACTGGACACAATACTCGACGTGGGACTGACCAGAACTGGACACAGTACTCGAAGTGGGATTGAACAGAACTGGACACAGTACTCGAGGTGGGACTGACCAGAACTGGTCACAATACTCGAGGTGGGACTGACCAGAACTGGACACAGTACTCGAAGTGGGATTGACCAGAACTGGACACAGTACTCGAGGTGGGACTGACCAGAACTGGACTCAGGACTCGAGGTGGGACTGACCAGAACTAGACACAGTGCTCGAGGTGGGATTGACCAGAACTAGACACATTGCTCGAGAGGGACTGACCAGGACTGGACACAGTACTCGAAGTGGGACTGACCAGAACTGGACACTGTGCTCGAGGTGGGACTGAGCAGAACTGGACACAGTACTCGAGGTGGGACTGACTAGAACTGGAAACAGTACTCGAGGTGGGACTGACCAGAACTGGACACAGGACTCGAGGTGGGACTGACCAGAACTGGACACAGTACTCGAGGTGGGATTGACCAGAACTGGACACAGTACTCGAGGTGGGATTGACCAGAACTGGACACATTGCTCGAGGTGCGACTGACCAAAACTGGACACAGTACTCGAGGTGGGACTGACCAGAACTGGCCACAGTACTCGAGGTGGGACTGACCAGAACTGAACACAGTACTCGAGGTGGGATTGATCGGAACTGGACACAGTACTCGAGGTGGGACTGACCAGAACTGGACACAGTACTCGAGGGAGGACTGACCAGAACTGGACACAGGACTCGAGGTGGGACTGACGAGAACTGGACACAGTGCTCGAGGTGGGACTGACCAGAACTGGACACAGTGCTCGAGGTGGGACTGACCAGAACATGACACATTGCTCAAGGTGGGACTGACCAGAAGTGGACACAGTATTCGAGGTGGGATTGATGAGAACTGGACACATTATTCGAGGTGGGACTGACCAGAACTGGACACATTATTCGAGGTGGGTCTGACCAGAGCTGGACACAGTACTCGAAGTGGGATTGACCAGAGCTGGACACAGTACTCGAAGTGGGATTGACCAGAACTGGACACAGTACTCGAGGTGGGACTGACCTGAACTGGACACATTGTTCGAGGTGGGACTGACCATAACTGGTCACAGTACTCAAGGTAGGACTGACCAGAACTGGACTCAGGACTCGAGGTGGGACTGACCAGAACTAGACACAGTGCTCGATGTGGAACTGACCAGAACTGGACACAGTACTCGAGGTGGGTCTGACCAGAACTGGAGAGAGTACTCGAGGTGATACTGACCACAACTGGACACAGTACTCGAGGTGGGTCTGACCAGAACTGGACACAGTGCTCGAGGTGGGACTGACCATAACTGGACACAGTACTCGAGGTGGGTCTGACCAGAACTGGACACAGTGCTCGAGATGGGACTGACCAGAACTGGACACAGTACTCGAGGTGGGACTGACCAGAACTGGACACATTGTTCGAGGTGGGACTGACCATAACTGGTCACAGTACTCAAGGTAGGACTGACCAGAACTGGACTCAGGACTCGAGGTGGGACTGACCAGAACTAGACACAGTGCTCGAGGTGGGACTGACCAGAACTAGACACATTGCTCGAGAGGGACCGACCAGGACAGGACACAGTACTCGAGGTGGGACTGACCAGAACTGGACACAGGACTCGAGGTGGGACTGACCAGAACTGAACACAGTACTCGAGGTGGGATTGACCAGAACTGGACACAGTACTCGAGGTGGACTGACCAGAACTGGACACATTGCTCGAGGTGCGACTGACCAAAACTGGACACAGTGCTCGAGGTGGGACTGACCAGAACTGGACACAGTACTCGAAGTGGGATTGAACAGAAGTGGACACAGTACTCGAGGTGGGATTGACCAGAACTGGAGACATTACTCGAGGTGGGACTGACCAGAACTGGACACAGTGCTCGAGGTGGGATTGACCAGAACTGGACACAGTACTCGAGGTGGGACTGAGCAGAACTGGACACAGTACTCGAGGTCGGATTGATCGGAACTGGACACAGTACTCGAGGTGGGACTGACCAGAACTGGACACAGTACTCGAGGTGGGTCTGACCAGAACTGGACACAGTACTCGAGGTGTGACTGAGCAGAACTGGACACAGTACTCGAAGTGGGACTGACAAGAACTGGACACATTGCTCGAGGTGGGACTGACCATAACTGGACACATTACTCGAGGGAGGACTGACCAGAACTGGACACAGGACTCGAGGTGGGACTGAACAGAACTGGACACAGTGCTCGAGGTGGGACTGACCAGAACTGGACACAGTACTCGAGGTGGGATTGACCTGAACTGGACACAGTACTCGAGGTGGGACTGACAAGAACTGGACACGGTACTCGAGGTGGGATTGACCAGAACTGGACACAGTACTCGAGGTGGGACTGACCAGAACTGGACACAGTACTCGAGGTTGGACTGACCAGAACTGGACACAGTTCTCGAGGTGGGACTGACCAGAACTGGACACAGTGCTCGATGTGGAACTGACCAGAACTGGACACAGTACTCGAGGTGGGATTGACCAGAACTGGACACAGTACTCGAGGTGGGACTGACCAGAACTGGACACAGTACTTGAGGTGGGACTGACCAGAACTGGACACAGTACTCGAGGTGGGACTGACCAGAACAGGACACAGTACTCGAGGTGGGACTGACCAGAACTGGACACAGTGCTCGATGTGGAACTAACCAGAACTGCACACAGTACTCGAGGTGGTTCTGACCAGAACTGGAGAGAGTACTCGAGGTGATACTGACCAGAACTGGACACAGTACTCGAGGTGGGTCTGAACAGAACTGGACACAGGACTCGAGGTGGGACTGACCAGAACTGGACACAGTACTCGAGGTGGGACTGACCAGAACTGGACACAGGACTCGAGGTGGGACTGACCAGAACTGGACACAGTACTCAAGATGATACTGACCAGAACTGGACACAGTACTCGAGGTGGGATTGACCAGAACTGGACACAGTACTCGAGGTGGACTGACCAGAACTGGAAACATTGCTCGAGGTGGGACTTACCAAAACTGGACACAGTACTCGAGCTGGGATTGACCAGAACTGGACACAAGACTCGAGGTGGGACTGACCAGGACTGGACACAGTTCTCGAGGTGGGTCTGAACAGTACTGGACAAATTATTCGAGGTGGAGCTGACCAGAACTTAACACAGTACTCGAGGTGGGATTGACCGGAACTGGACACAGTACGCGAGGTGGGACTGACCAGAACTGGACACAGTACTCGAGGTGGGACTGAGCAGAACTGGACACAGTTCTCGAGGTCGGACTGACCAGAACATGACACAGGACTCGAGGTGGGATTGTCCAGAACTGGACACATTGCTCGAGGTAGGACTGACCAGAACATGACACAGGACTCGAGGTGGAACTGACCAGAACTGGACACAGTATTCGAGGTGGGACTGACCAGAACTGGACACAATACTCGAGGTGGGACTGACCAGAACTGGACACAGTGCTCGAGGTGGAACTGACCAGAACTGGACACAGTATTCGAGGTGGGACTGACCAGAACTGGACACAATACTCGAGGTGGGACTGACCAGAAATGGACACAGTACTCGAGGTGGGACTGAGCAGAACATGACACAGTGCTCGAGGTGGGACTGACCAGAACTGGACACAATACTCGACGTGGGACTGACCAGAACTGGACACAGTACTCGAAGTGGGATTGAACAGAACTGGACACAGTACTCGAGGTGGGACTGACCAGAACTGGTCACAATACTCGAGGTGGGACTGACCAGAACTGGACACAGTACTCGAAGTGGGATTGACCAGAACTGGACACAGTACTCGAGGTGGGACTGACCAGAACTGGACTCAGGACTCGAGGTGGGACTGACCAGAACTAGACACAGTGCTCGAGGTGGGATTGACCAGAACTAGACACATTGCTCGAGAGGGACTGACCAGGACTGGACACAGTACTCGAAGTGGGACTGACCAGAACTGGACACTGTGCTCGAGGTGGGACTGAGCAGAACTGGACACAGTACTCGAGGTGGGACTGACTAGAACTGGAAACAGTACTCGAGGTGGGACTGACCAGAACTGGACACAGGACTCGAGGTGGGACTGACCAGAACTGGACACAGTACTCGAGGTGGGATTGACCAGAACTGGACACAGTACTCGAGGTGGGATTGACCAGAACTGGACACATTGCTCGAGGTGCGACTGACCAAAACTGGACACAGTACTCGAGGTGGGACTGACCAGAACTGGCCACAGTACTCGAGGTGGGACTGACCAGAACTGAACACAGTACTCGAGGTGGGATTGATCGGAACTGGACACAGTACTCGAGGTGGGACTGACCAGAACTGGACACAGTACTCGAGGGAGGACTGACCAGAACTGGACACAGGACTCGAGGTGGGACTGACGAGAACTGGACACAGTGCTCGAGGTGGGACTGACCAGAACTGGACACAGTGCTCGAGGTGGGACTGACCAGAACATGACACATTGCTCAAGGTGGGACTGACCAGAAGTGGACACAGTATTCGAGGTGGGATTGATGAGAACTGGACACATTATTCGAGGTGGGACTGACCAGAACTGGACACATTATTCGAGGTGGGTCTGACCAGAGCTGGACACAGTACTCGAAGTGGGATTGACCAGAGCTGGACACAGTACTCGAAGTGGGATTGACCAGAACTGGACACAGTACTCGAGGTGGGACTGACCAGAACGAGACACAGTGCTCGAGGTGGGACTGACCAGAACTGGACACAGTACTCGAGGTGGGACTGACCAGAACTAGACACATTGCTCGAGGTGGGATTGACCAGAAGTGGACACAATACTCGAGGTGGGATTGACAAGAAATGGACATGGTACTCGAGGTGGGATTGACCAGAACTGGACACAATGCTCGAGGTGGGACTGACCAGAACTAGACACATTGCTCGAGAGGGACTGACCAGGACAGGACAAAGTACTCGAAGTGGGACTGACCAGAACTGGACACTGTGCTCGAGGTGGGACTGAGCAGAACTGGACACAGTACTCGAGGTGGGACTGACCAAAACTGGACACAGTACTCGAGGTGGGACTGACCAGAACTGGACACAGTACTCGAGGTGGGATTGACCAGAAATGGACACAGTACTCGAGGTGGGATTGACCTGAACTGGACACAGTACTCGAGGTGGGACTGACCAGAACTGGACACAGTACTCGAGGTGGGACTGACCAGAACTGGACACAGTGCTCGATGTGGAACTGACCAGAACTGGACACAGTACTCAAGGTAGGACTGACCAGAACTGTACTCAGGACTCGAGGTGGGACTGACCAGAACTAGACACAGTGCTCGAGGTGGGACTGACCAGAACTAGACACATTGCTCGAGAGGGACCGACCAGGACAGGACACAGTACTCGAGGTGGGACTGACCAGAACTGGACACAGGACTCGAGGTGGGACTGACCAGAACTGAACACAGTACTCGAGGTGGACTGACCAGAACTGGACACATTGCTCGAGGTGCGACTGACCATAACTGGACACAGTACTCGAGGTGGGACTGACCAGAACTGGACACAGTACTCGAAGTGGGATTGAACAGAAGTGGACACAGTACTCGAGGTGGGATTGACCAGAACTGGAGACATTACTCGAGGTGGGACTGACCAGAACTGGACACAGTGCTCGAGGTGGGATTGACCAGAACTGGACACAGTACTCGAGGTGGGACTGAGCAGAACTGGACACAGTACTCGAGGTGGGATTGATCGGAACTGGACACAGTACTCGAGGTGGGACTGACCAGAACTGGACACAGTACTCGAGGTGGGTCTGACCAGAACTGGACACAGTACTCGAGGTGGGACTGAGCAGAACTGGACACAGTACTCGAAGTGGGACTGACAAGAACTGGACACATTGCTCGAGGTGGGACTGACCATAACTGGACACAGTACTCGAGGGAGGACTGACCAGAACTGGACACAGGACTCGAGGTGGGACTGAACAGAACTGGACACAGTACTCGAGGTGGGCCTGACAAGAACTGGACACGGTACTCGAGGTGGGACTGACCAGAACTGGACACAGTACTCGAGGTGGGACTGACCAGAACTGGACACAGTACTCGAGGTGGGACTGACCAGAACTGGACACAGTGCTCGATGTGGAACTGACCAGAACTGGACACAGTACTCGAGGTGGGATTGACCAGAACTGGACACAGTACTCGAGGTGGGACTGACCAGAACTGGACACAGTACTTGAGGTGGGACTGACCAGAACTGGACACAGTACTCGAGGTGGGACTGACCAGAACAGGACACAGTACTCGAGGTGGGACTGACCAGAACTGGACACAGTGCTCGATGTGGAACTAACCAGAACTGCACACAGTACTCGAGGTGGTTCTGACCAGAACTGGAGAGAGTACTCGAGGTGATACTGACCAGAACTGGACACAGTACTCGAGGTGGGTCTGAACAGAACTGGACACAGGACTTGAGGTGGGACTGACCAGAACTGGACACAGTACTCGAAGTGGGATTGACCAGAACTGGACACAGTACTCGAGGTGGGACTGACCAGAACTGGACTCAGGACTCGAGGTGGGACTGACCAGAACTAGACACAGTGCTCGAGGTGGGATTGACCAGAACTAGACACATTGCTCGAGAGGGACTGACCAGGACTGGACACAGTACTCAAAGTGGGACTGACCAGAACTGGACACTGTGCTCGAGGTGGGACTGAGCAGAACTGGACACAGTACTCGAGGTGGGACTGACTAGAACTGGAAACAGTACTCGAGGTGGGACTGACCAGAACTGGACACAGGACTCGAGGTGGGACTGACCAGAACTGGACACAGTACTCGAGGTGGGATTGACCAGAACTGGACACAGTACTCGAGGTGGGATTGACCAGAACTGGACACATTGCTCGAGGTGCGACTGACCAAAACTGGACACAGTACTCGAGGTGGGACTGACCAGAACTGGCCACAGTACTCGAGGTGGGACTGACCAGAACTGAACACAGTACTCGAGGTGGGATTGATCGGAACTGGACACAGTACTCGAGGTGGGACTGACCAGAACTGGACACAGTACTCGAGGGAGGACTGACCAGAACTGGACACAGGACTCGAGGTGGGACTGACGAGAACTGGACACAGTGCTCGAGGTGGGATTGACCAGAACTAGACACATTGCTCGAGAGGGACTGACCAGGACTGGACACAGGACTCGAGGTGGGACTGACGAGAACTGGACACAGTGCTCGAGGTGGGACTGACCAGAACTGGACACAGTACTCGAGGTGGGATTGATCGGAACAGGACACAGTACTCGAGGTGGGACTAACCAGAACTGGATACAGTACTCGAGGTGGGTCTGACCAGAACTGGACACAGTACTCGAGGTGGGACTGAGCAGAACTGGACACAGTACTCGAAGTGGGACTGACAAGAACTGGACACATTGCTCGAGGTGGGACTGACCATAACTGGACACAGTACTCGAGGGAGGACTGACCAGAACTGGACACAGGACTCGAGGTGGGACTGACCAGAACTGGACACAGTGCTCGAGGTGGGACTGAGCAGAACTGGACACAGTACTCGAGGTGGGACTGACCAGAACTGGTCACAGTACTCGAGGTGGGACTGACCAGAACTGGACACAGTACTCGAGGTGGGACTGACCAGAACTGGTCACAGTGCTCGAGGTGGGACTGACCAGAACTGGACACAGTACTCGAAGTGGGAATGACCAGAACTGGACACAGTGCTCGAGGTGGGACTGACCAGAACTGGTCACAGTACTCGAGGTGGGACTGACCAGAACTGGACACAGTGCTCGAGTTGTGACTGACCAGAAATGGACACAGTACTCGAGGTGGGACTGACCAGAACTGGACACAGTTCCACGAAGTGGGATTGACCAGAACTGGACACAGTACTCGAGGTGGGACTGACCTGAACTGGACACATTGTTCGAGGTGGGACTGACCATAACTGGTCACAGTACTCAAGGTAGGACTGACCAGAACTGGACTCAGGACTCGAGGTGGGACTGACCAGAACTAGACACAGTGCTCGATGTGGAACTGACCAGAACTGGACACAGTACTCGAGGTGGGTCTGACCAGAACTGGAGAGAGTACTCGAGGTGATACTGACCACAACTGGACACAGTACTCGAGGTGGGTCTGACCAGAACTGGACACAGTGCTCGAGGTGGGACTGACCATAACTGGACACAGTACTCGAGGTGGGTCTGACCAGAACTGGACACAGTGCTCGAGATGGGACTGACCAGAACTGGACACAGTACTCGAGGTGGGACTGACCAGAACTGGACACATTGTTCGAGGTGGGACTGACCATAACTGGTCACAGTACTCAAGGTAGGACTGACCAGAACTGGACTCAGGACTCGAGGTGGGACTGACCAGAACTAGACACAGTGCTCGAGGTGGGACTGACCAGAACTAGACACATTGCTCGAGAGGGACCGACCAGGACAGGACACAGTACTCGAGGTGGGACTGACCAGAACTGGACACAGGACTCGAGGTGGGACTGACCAGAACTGAACACAGTACTCGAGGTGGGATTGACCAGAACTGGACACAGTACTCGAGGTGGACTGACCAGAACTGGACACATTGCTCGAGGTGCGACTGACCAAAACTGGACACAGTGCTCGAGGTGGGACTGACCAGAACTGGACACAGTACTCGAAGTGGGATTGAACAGAAGTGGACACAGTACTCGAGGTGGGATTGACCAGAACTGGAGACATTACTCGAGGTGGGACTGACCAGAACTGGACACAGTGCTCGAGGTGGGATTGACCAGAACTGGACACAGTACTCGAGGTGGGACTGAGCAGAACTGGACACAGTACTCGAGGTCGGATTGATCGGAACTGGACACAGTACTCGAGGTGGGACTGACCAGAACTGGACACAGTACTCGAGGTGGGTCTGACCAGAACTGGACACAGTACTCGAGGTGTGACTGAGCAGAACTGGACACAGTACTCGAAGTGGGACTGACAAGAACTGGACACATTGCTCGAGGTGGGACTGACCATAACTGGACACAGTACTCGAGGGAGGACTGACCAGAACTGGACACAGGACTCGAGGTGGGACTGAACAGAACTGGACACAGTGCTCGAGGTGGGACTGACCAGAACTGGACACAGTACTCGAGGTGGGATTGACCTGAACTGGACACAGTACTCGAGGTGGGACTGACAAGAACTGGACACGGTACTCGAGGTGGGATTGACCAGAACTGGACACAGTACTCGAGGTGGGACTGACCAGAACTGGACACAGTACTCGAGGTTGGACTGACCAGAACTGGACACAGTTCTCGAGGTGGGACTGACCAGAACTGGACACAGTGCTCGATGTGGAACTGACCAGAACTGGACACAGTACTCGAGGTGGGATTGACCAGAACTGGACACAGTACTCGAGGTGGGACTGACCAGAACTGGACACAGTACTTGAGGTGGGACTGACCAGAACTGGACACAGTACTCGAGGTGGGACTGACCAGAACAGGACACAGTACTCGAGGTGGGACTGACCAGAACTGGACACAGTGCTCGATGTGGAACTAACCAGAACTGCACACAGTACTCGAGGTGGTTCTGACCAGAACTGGAGAGAGTACTCGAGGTGATACTGACCAGAACTGGACAGAGTACTCGAGGTGGGTCTGAACAGAACTGGACACAGGACTCGAGGTGGGACTGACCAGAACTGGACACAGTACTCGAGGTGGGACTGACCAGAACTGGACACAGGACTCGAGGTGGGACTGACCAGAACTGGACACAGTACTCAAGATGATACTGACCAGAACTGGACACAGTACTCGAGGTGGGATTGACCAGAACTGGACACAGTACTCGAGGTGGACTGACCAGAACTGGAAACATTGCTCGAGGTGGGACTTACCAAAACTGGACACAGTACTCGAGCTGGGATTGACCAGAACTGGACACAAGACTCGAGGTGGGACTGACCAGGACTGGACACAGTTCTCGAGGTGGGTCTGAACAGTACTGGACAAATTATTCGAGGTGGAGCTGACCAGAACTTAACACAGTACTCGAGGTGGGATTGACCGGAACTGGACACAGTACGCGAGGTGGGACTGACCAGAACTGGACACAGTACTCGAGGTGGGACTGAGCAGAACTGGACACAGTTCTCGAGGTCGGACTGACCAGAACATGACACAGGACTCGAGGTGGGATTGTCCAGAACTGGACACATTGCTCGAGGTAGGACTGACCAGAACATGACACAGGACTCGAGGTGGAACTGACCAGAACTGGACACAGTATTCGAGGTGGGACTGACCAGAACTGGACACAATACTCGAGGTGGGACTGACCAGAACTGGACACAGTGCTCGAGGTGGAACTGACCAGAACTGGACACAGTATTCGAGGTGGGACTGACCAGAACTGGACACAATACTCGAGGTGGGACTGACCAGAACTGGACACAGTACTCGAGGTGGGACTGAGCAGAACATGACACAGTGCTCGAGGTGGGACTAACCAGAACTGGACACAATACTCGAGGTGGGACTGACCAGAACTGGACACAGTACTCGAAGTGGGATTGAACAGAACTGGACACAGTACTCGAGGTGGGACTGACCAGAACTGGACACAATACTCGAGGTGGGACTGACCAGAACTGGACACAGTACTCGAAGTGGGATTGACCAGAACTGGACACAGTACTCGAGGTGGGACTGACCAGAACTGGACTCAGGACTCGAGGTGGGACTGACCAGAACTAGACACAGTGCTCGAGGTGGGATTGACCAGAACTAGACACATTGCTCGAGAGGGACTGACCAGGACTGGACACAGTACTCGAAGTGGGACTGACCAGAACTGGACACTGTGCTCGAGGTGGGACTGAGCAGAACTGGACACAGTACTCGAGGTGGGACTGACTAGAACTGGAAACAGTACTCGAGGTGGGACTGACCAGAACTGGACACAGGACTCGAGGTGGGACTGACCAGAACTGGACACAGTACTCGAGGTGGGATTGACCAGAACTGGACACAGTACTCGAGGTGGGATTGACCAGAACTGGACACAGTTCCACGAAGTGGGATTGACCAGAACTGGACACAGTACTCGAGGTGGGACTGACCTGAACTGGACTCAGGACTCGAGGTGGGACTGACCAGAACTAGACACAGTGCTCGAGGTGGGATTGACCAGAACTAGACACATTGCTCGAGAGGGACTGACCAGGACTGGACACAGTACTCGAAGTGGGACTGACCAGAACTGGACACTGTGCTCGAGGTGGGACTGAGCAGAACTGGACACAGTACTCGAGGTGGGACTGACTAGAACTGGAAACAGTACTCGAGGTGGGACTGACCAGAACTGGACACAGGACTCGAGGTGGGACTGACCAGAACTGGACACAGTACTCGAGGTGGGATTGACCAGAACTGGACACAGTACTCGAGGTGGGATTGACCAGAACTGGACACATTGCTCGAGGTGCGACTGACCAAAACTGGACACAGTACTCGAGGTGGGACTGACCAGAACTGGCCACAGTACTCGAGGTGGGACTGACCAGAACTGAACACAGTATTCGAGGTGGGATTGATCGGAACTGGACACAGTACTCGAGGTGGGACTGACCAGAACTGGACACAGTACTCGAGGGAGGACTGACCAGAACTGGACACAGGACTCGAGGTGGGACTGACGAGAACTGGACACAGTGCTCGAGGTGGGACTGACCAGAACTGGACACAGTGCTCGAGGTGGGACTGACCAGAACATGACACATTGCTCAAGGTGGGACTGACCAGAAGTGGACACAGTATTCGAGGTGGGATTGACGAGAACTGGACACATTATTCGAGGTGGGACTGACCAGAACTGGACACATTATTCGAGGTGGGTCTGACCAGAGCTGGACACAGTACTCGAAGTGGGATTGACCAGAGCTGGACACAGTACTCGAAGTGGGATTGACCAGAACTGGACACAGTACTCGAGGTGGGACTGACCAGAACGAGACACAGTGCTCGAGGTGGGACTGACCAGAACTGGACACAGTACTCGAGGTGGGACTGACCAGAACTAGACACATTGCTCGAGGTGGGATTGACCAGAAGTGGACACAATACTCGAGGTGGGATTGACAAGAAATGGACATGGTACTCGAGGTGGGATTGACCAGAACTGGACACAATGCTCGAGGTGGGACTGACCAGAACTAGACACATTGCTCGAGAGGGACTGACCAGGACAGGACAAAGTACTCGAAGTGGGACTGACCAGAACTGGACACTGTGCTCGAGGTGGGACTGAGCAGAACTGGACACAGTACTCGAGGTGGGACTGACCAAAACTGGACACAGTACTCGAGGTGGGACTGACCAGAACTGGACACAGTACTCGAGGTGGGATTGACCAGAAATGGACACAGTACTCGAGGTGGGATTGACCTGAACTGGACACAGTACTCGAGGTGGGACTGACCAGAACTGGACACAGTACTCGAGGTGGGACTGACCAGAACTGGACACAGTGCTCGATGTGGAACTGACCAGAACTGGACACAGTACTCAAGGTAGGACTGACCAGAACTGTACTCAGGACTCGAGGTGGGACTGACCAGAACTAGACACAGTGCTCGAGGTGGGACTGACCAGAACTGGACACAGTACTCGAGGTGGGACTGACCAGAACTAGACACATTGCTCGAGGTGGGATTGACCAGAAGTGGACACAATACTCGAGGTGGGATTGACAAGAAATGGACATGGTACTCGAGGTGGGATTGACCAGAACTGGACACAATGCTCGAGGTGGGACTGACCAGAACTAGACACATTGCTCGAGAGGGACTGACCAGGACAGGACAAAGTACTCGAAGTGGGACTGACCAGAACTGGACACTGTGCTCGAGGTGGGACTGAGCAGAACTGGACACAGTACTCGAGGTGGGACTGACCAAAACTGGACACAGTACTCGAGGTGGGACTGACCAGAACTGGACACAGTACTCGAGGTGGGATTGACCAGAAATGGACACAGTACTCGAGGTGGGATTGACCTGAACTGGACACAGTACTCGAGGTGGGACTGACCAGAACTGGACACAGTACTCGAGGTGGGACTGACCAGAACTGGACACAGTGCTCGATGTGGAACTGACCAGAACTGGACACAGTACTCAAGGTAGGACTGACCAGAACTGTACTCAGGACTCGAGGTGGGACTGACCAGAACTAGACACAGTGCTCGAGGTGGGACTGACCAGAACTAGACACATTGCTCGAGAGGGACCGACCAGGACAGGACACAGTACTCGAGGTGGGACTGACCAGAACTGGACACAGGACTCGAGGTGGGACTGACCAGAACTGAACACAGTACTCGAGGTGGGATTGACCAGAACTGGACACAGTACTCGAGGTGGACTGACCAGAACTGGACACATTGCTCGAGGTGCGACTGACCATAACTGGACACAGTACTCGAGGTGGGACTGACCAGAACTGGACACAGTACTCGAAGTGGGATTGAACAGAAGTGGACACAGTACTCGAGGTGGGATTGACCAGAACTGGAGACATTACTCGAGGTGGGACTGACCAGAACTGGACACAGTGCTCGAGGTGGGATTGACCAGAACTGGACACAGTACTCGAGGTGGGACTGAGCAGAACTGGACACAGTACTCGAGGTCGGATTGATCGGAACTGGACACAGTACTCGAGGTGGGACTGACCAGAACTGGACACAGTACTCGAGGTGGGTCTGACCAGAACTGGACACAGTACTCGAGGTGGGACTGAGCAGAACTGGACACAGTACTCGAAGTGGGACTGACAAGAACTGGACACATTGCTCGAGGTGGGACTGACCATAACTGGACACAGTACTCGAGGTGGGACTGACCAGAACTGGACACAGTACTCGAAGTGGGACTGACAAGAACTGGACACATTGCTCGAGGTGGGACTGACCATAACTGGACACAGTACTCGAGGTGGGACTGACCAGAACTGGACACAGGACTCGAGGTGGGACTGAACAGAACTGGACACAGTGCTCGAGGTGGGACTGACCAGAACTGGACACAGTACTCGAGGTGGGATTGACCTGAACTGGACACAGTACTCGAGGTGGGCCTGACAAGAACTGGACACGGTACTCGAGGTGGGATTGACCAGAACTGGACACAGTACTCGAGGTGGAACTGACCAGAACTGGACACAGTACTCGAGGTGGGACTGACCAGAACTGGACTCAGGACTCGAGGTGGGACTGACCAGAACTAGACACAGTGCTCGAGGTGGGATTGACCAGAACTAGACACATTGCTCGAGAGGGACTGACCAGGACTGGACACAGTACTCGAAGTGGGACTGACCAGAACTGGACACTGTGCTCGAGGTGGGACTGAGCAGAACTGGACACAGTACTCGAGGTGGGACTGACTAGAACTGGAAACAGTACTCGAGGTGGGACTGACCAGAACTGGACACAGGACTCGAGGTGGGACTGACCAGAACTGGACACAGTACTCGAGGTGGGATTGACCAGAACTGGACACAGTACTCGAGGTGGGATTGACCAGAACTGGACACATTGCTCGAGGTGCGACTGACCAAAACTGGACACAGTACTCGAGGTGGGACTGACCAGAACTGGCCACAGTACTCGAGGTGGGACTGACCAGAACTGAACACAGTACTCGAGGTGGGATTGATCGGAACTGGACACAGTACTCGAGGTGGGACTGACCAGAACTGGACACAGTACTCGAGGGAGGACTGACCAGAACTGGACACAGGACTCGAGGTGGGACTGACGAGAACTGGACACAGTGCTCGAGGTGGGATTGACCAGAACTAGACACATTGCTCGAGAGGGACTGACCAGGACTGGACACAGGACTCGAGGTGGGACTGACGAGAACTGGACACAGTGCTCGAGGTGGGACTGACCAGAACTGGACACAGTACTCGAGGTGGGATTGATCGGAACAGGACACAGTACTCGAGGTGGGACTAACCAGAACTGGATACAGTACTCGAGGTGGGTCTGACCAGAACTGGACACAGTACTCGAGGTGGGACTGAGCAGAACTGGACACAGTACTCGAAGTGGGACTGACAAGAACTGGACACATTGCTCGAGGTGGGACTGACCATAACTGGACACAGTACTCGAGGGAGGACTGACCAGAACTGGACACAGGACTCGAGGTGGGACTGACCAGAACTGGACACAGTGCTCGAGGTGGGACTGAGCAGAACTGGACACAGTACTCGAGGTGGGACTGACCAGAACTGGTCACAGTACTCGAGGTGGGACTGACCAGAACTGGACACAGTACTCGAGGTGGGACTGACCAGAACTGGTCACAGTGCTCGAGGTGGGACTGACCAGAACTGGACACAGTACTCGAAGTGGGAATGACCAGAACTGGACACAGTGCTCGAGGTGGGACTGACCAGAACTGGTCACAGTACTCGAGGTGGGACTGACCAGAACTGGACACAGTGCTCGAGTTGTGACTGACCAGAAATGGACACAGTACTCGAGGTGGGACTGACCAGAACTGGACACAGTTCCACGAAGTGGGATTGACCAGAACTGGACACAGTACTCGAGGTGGGACTGACCTGAACTGGACACATTGTTCGAGGTGGGACTGACCATAACTGGTCACAGTACTCAAGGTAGGACTGACCAGAACTGGACTCAGGACTCGAGGTGGGACTGACCAGAACTAGACACAGTGCTCGATGTGGAACTGACCAGAACTGGACACAGTACTCGAGGTGGGTCTGACCAGAACTGGAGAGAGTACTCGAGGTGATACTGACCACAACTGGACACAGTACTCGAGGTGGGTCTGACCAGAACTGGACACAGTGCTCGAGGTGGGACTGACCATAACTGGACACAGTACTCGAGGTGGGTCTGACCAGAACTGGACACAGTGCTCGAGATGGGACTGACCAGAACTGGACACAGTACTCGAGGTGGGACTGACCAGAACTGGACACATTGTTCGAGGTGGGACTGACCATAACTGGTCACAGTACTCAAGGTAGGACTGACCAGAACTGGACTCAGGACTCGAGGTGGGACTGACCAGAACTAGACACAGTGCTCGAGGTGGGACTGACCAGAACTAGACACATTGCTCGAGAGGGACCGACCAGGACAGGACACAGTACTCGAGGTGGGACTGACCAGAACTGGACACAGGACTCGAGGTGGGACTGACCAGAACTGAACACAGTACTCGAGGTGGGATTGACCAGAACTGGACACAGTACTCGAGGTGGACTGACCAGAACTGGACACATTGCTCGAGGTGCGACTGACCAAAACTGGACACAGTGCTCGAGGTGGGACTGACCAGAACTGGACACAGTACTCGAAGTGGGATTGAACAGAAGTGGACACAGTACTCGAGGTGGGATTGACCAGAACTGGAGACATTACTCGAGGTGGGACTGACCAGAACTGGACACAGTGCTCGAGGTGGGATTGACCAGAACTGGACACAGTACTCGAGGTGGGACTGAGCAGAACTGGACACAGTACTCGAGGTCGGATTGATCGGAACTGGACACAGTACTCGAGGTGGGACTGACCAGAACTGGACACAGTACTCGAGGTGGGTCTGACCAGAACTGGACACAGTACTCGAGGTGTGACTGAGCAGAACTGGACACAGTACTCGAAGTGGGACTGACAAGAACTGGACACATTGCTCGAGGTGGGACTGACCATAACTGGACACAGTACTCGAGGGAGGACTGACCAGAACTGGACACAGGACTCGAGGTGGGACTGAACAGAACTGGACACAGTGCTCGAGGTGGGACTGACCAGAACTGGACACAGTACTCGAGGTGGGATTGACCTGAACTGGACACAGTACTCGAGGTGGGACTGACAAGAACTGGACACGGTACTCGAGGTGGGATTGACCAGAACTGGACACAGTACTCGAGGTGGGACTGACCAGAACTGGACACAGTACTCGAGGTTGGACTGACCAGAACTGGACACAGTTCTCGAGGTGGGACTGACCAGAACTGGACACAGTGCTCGATGTGGAACTGACCAGAACTGGACACAGTACTCGAGGTGGGATTGACCAGAACTGGACACAGTACTCGAGGTGGGACTGACCAGAACTGGACACAGTACTTGAGGTGGGACTGACCAGAACTGGACACAGTACTCGAGGTGGGACTGACCAGAACAGGACACAGTACTCGAGGTGGGACTGACCAGAACTGGACACAGTGCTCGATGTGGAACTAACCAGAACTGCACACAGTACTCGAGGTGGTTCTGACCAGAACTGGAGAGAGTACTCGAGGTGATACTGACCAGAACTGGACACAGTACTCGAGGTGGGTCTGAACAGAACTGGACACAGGACTCGAGGTGGGACTGACCAGAACTGGACACAGTACTCGAGGTGGGACTGACCAGAACTGGACACAGGACTCGAGGTGGGACTGACCAGAACTGGACACAGTACTCAAGATGATACTGACCAGAACTGGACACAGTACTCGAGGTGGGATTGACCAGAACTGGACACAGTACTCGAGGTGGACTGACCAGAACTGGAAACATTGCTCGAGGTGGGACTTACCAAAACTGGACACAGTACTCGAGCTGGGATTGACCAGAACTGGACACAAGACTCGAGGTGGGACTGACCAGGACTGGACACAGTTCTCGAGGTGGGTCTGAACAGTACTGGACAAATTATTCGAGGTGGAGCTGACCAGAACTTAACACAGTACTCGAGGTGGGATTGACCGGAACTGGACACAGTACGCGAGGTGGGACTGACCAGAACTGGACACAGTACTCGAGGTGGGACTGAGCAGAACTGGACACAGTTCTCGAGGTCGGACTGACCAGAACATGACACAGGACTCGAGGTGGGATTGTCCAGAACTGGACACATTGCTCGAGGTAGGACTGACCAGAACATGACACAGGACTCGAGGTGGAACTGACCAGAACTGGACACAGTATTCGAGGTGGGACTGACCAGAACTGGACACAATACTCGAGGTGGGACTGACCAGAACTGGACACAGTGCTCGAGGTGGAACTGACCAGAACTGGACACAGTATTCGAGGTGGGACTGACCAGAACTGGACACAATACTCGAGGTGGGACTGACCAGAACTGGACACAGTACTCGAGGTGGGACTGAGCAGAACATGACACAGTGCTCGAGGTGGGACTAACCAGAACTGGACACAATACTCGAGGTGGGACTGACCAGAACTGGACACAGTACTCGAAGTGGGATTGAACAGAACTGGACACAGTACTCGAGGTGGGACTGACCAGAACTGGACACAATACTCGAGGTGGGACTGACCAGAACTGGACACAGTACTCGAAGTGGGATTGACCAGAACTGGACACAGTACTCGAGGTGGGACTGACCAGAACTGGACTCAGGACTCGAGGTGGGACTGACCAGAACTAGACACAGTGCTCGAGGTGGGATTGACCAGAACTAGACACATTGCTCGAGAGGGACTGACCAGGACTGGACACAGTACTCGAAGTGGGACTGACCAGAACTGGACACTGTGCTCGAGGTGGGACTGAGCAGAACTGGACACAGTACTCGAGGTGGGACTGACTAGAACTGGAAACAGTACTCGAGGTGGGACTGACCAGAACTGGACACAGGACTCGAGGTGGGACTGACCAGAACTGGACACAGTACTCGAGGTGGGATTGACCAGAACTGGACACAGTACTCGAGGTGGGATTGACCAGAACTGGACACATTGCTCGAGGTGCGACTGACCAAAACTGGACACAGTACTCGAGGTGGGACTGACCAGAACTGGCCACAGTACTCGAGGTGGGACTGACCAGAACTGAACACAGTATTCGAGGTGGGATTGATCGGAACTGGACACAGTACTCGAGGTGGGACTGACCAGAACTGGACACAGTACTCGAGGGAGGACTGACCAGAACTGGACACAGGACTCGAGGTGGGACTGACGAGAACTGGACACAGTGCTCGAGGTGGGACTGACCAGAACTGGACACAGTGCTCGAGGTGGGACTGACCAGAACATGACACATTGCTCAAGGTGGGACTGACCAGAAGTGGACACAGTATTCGAGGTGGGATTGACGAGAACTGGACACATTATTCGAGGTGGGACTGACCAGAACTGGACACATTATTCGAGGTGGGTCTGACCAGAGCTGGACACAGTACTCGAAGTGGGATTGACCAGAGCTGGACACAGTACTCGAAGTGGGATTGACCAGAACTGGACACAGTACTCGAGGTGGGACTGACCAGAACGAGACACAGTGCTCGAGGTGGGACTGACCAGAACTGGACACAGTACTCGAGGTGGGACTGACCAGAACTAGACACATTGCTCGAGGTGGGATTGACCAGAAGTGGACACAATACTCGAGGTGGGATTGACAAGAAATGGACATGGTACTCGAGGTGGGATTGACCAGAACTGGACACAATGCTCGAGGTGGGACTGACCAGAACTAGACACATTGCTCGAGAGGGACTGACCAGGACAGGACAAAGTACTCGAAGTGGGACTGACCAGAACTGGACACTGTGCTCGAGGTGGGACTGAGCAGAACTGGACACAGTACTCGAGGTGGGACTGACCAAAACTGGACACAGTACTCGAGGTGGGACTGACCAGAACTGGACACAGTACTCGAGGTGGGATTGACCAGAAATGGACACAGTACTCGAGGTGGGATTGACCTGAACTGGACACAGTACTCGAGGTGGGACTGACCAGAACTGGACACAGTACTCGAGGTGGGACTGACCAGAACTGGACACAGTGCTCGATGTGGAACTGACCAGAACTGGACACAGTACTCAAGGTAGGACTGACCAGAACTGTACTCAGGACTCGAGGTGGGACTGACCAGAACTAGACACAGTGCTCGAGGTGGGACTGACCAGAACTGGACACAGTACTCGAGGTGGGACTGACCAGAACTAGACACATTGCTCGAGGTGGGATTGACCAGAAGTGGACACAATACTCGAGGTGGGATTGACAAGAAATGGACATGGTACTCGAGGTGGGATTGACCAGAACTGGACACAATGCTCGAGGTGGGACTGACCAGAACTAGACACATTGCTCGAGAGGGACTGACCAGGACAGGACAAAGTACTCGAAGTGGGACTGACCAGAACTGGACACTGTGCTCGAGGTGGGACTGAGCAGAACTGGACACAGTACTCGAGGTGGGACTGACCAAAACTGGACACAGTACTCGAGGTGGGACTGACCAGAACTGGACACAGTACTCGAGGTGGGATTGACCAGAAATGGACACAGTACTCGAGGTGGGATTGACCTGAACTGGACACAGTACTCGAGGTGGGACTGACCAGAACTGGACACAGTACTCGAGGTGGGACTGACCAGAACTGGACACAGTGCTCGATGTGGAACTGACCAGAACTGGACACAGTACTCAAGGTAGGACTGACCAGAACTGTACTCAGGACTCGAGGTGGGACTGACCAGAACTAGACACAGTGCTCGAGGTGGGACTGACCAGAACTAGACACATTGCTCGAGAGGGACCGACCAGGACAGGACACAGTACTCGAGGTGGGACTGACCAGAACTGGACACAGGACTCGAGGTGGGACTGACCAGAACTGAACACAGTACTCGAGGTGGGATTGACCAGAACTGGACACAGTACTCGAGGTGGACTGACCAGAACTGGACACATTGCTCGAGGTGCGACTGACCATAACTGGACACAGTACTCGAGGTGGGACTGACCAGAACTGGACACAGTACTCGAAGTGGGATTGAACAGAAGTGGACACAGTACTCGAGGTGGGATTGACCAGAACTGGAGACATTACTCGAGGTGGGACTGACCAGAACTGGACACAGTGCTCGAGGTGGGATTGACCAGAACTGGACACAGTACTCGAGGTGGGACTGAGCAGAACTGGACACAGTACTCGAGGTCGGATTGATCGGAACTGGACACAGTACTCGAGGTGGGACTGACCAGAACTGGACACAGTACTCGAGGTGGGTCTGACCAGAACTGGACACAGTACTCGAGGTGGGACTGAGCAGAACTGGACACAGTACTCGAAGTGGGACTGACAAGAACTGGACACATTGCTCGAGGTGGGACTGACCATAACTGGACACAGTACTCGAGGTGGGACTGACCAGAACTGGACACAGTACTCGAAGTGGGACTGACAAGAACTGGACACATTGCTCGAGGTGGGACTGACCATAACTGGACACAGTACTCGAGGTGGGACTGACCAGAACTGGACACAGGACTCGAGGTGGGACTGAACAGAACTGGACACAGTGCTCGAGGTGGGACTGACCAGAACTGGACACAGTACTCGAGGTGGGATTGACCTGAACTGGACACAGTACTCGAGGTGGGCCTGACAAGAACTGGACACGGTACTCGAGGTGGGATTGACCAGAACTGGACACAGTACTCGAGGTGGAACTGACCAGAACTGGACACAGTACTCGAGGTGGGACTGACCAGAACTGGACTCAGGACTCGAGGTGGGACTGACCAGAACTAGACACAGTGCTCGAGGTGGGATTGACCAGAACTAGACACATTGCTCGAGAGGGACTGACCAGGACTGGACACAGTACTCGAAGTGGGACTGACCAGAACTGGACACTGTGCTCGAGGTGGGACTGAGCAGAACTGGACACAGTACTCGAGGTGGGACTGACTAGAACTGGAAACAGTACTCGAGGTGGGACTGACCAGAACTGGACACAGGACTCGAGGTGGGACTGACCAGAACTGGACACAGTACTCGAGGTGGGATTGACCAGAACTGGACACAGTACTCGAGGTGGGATTGACCAGAACTGGACACATTGCTCGAGGTGCGACTGACCAAAACTGGACACAGTACTCGAGGTGGGACTGACCAGAACTGGCCACAGTACTCGAGGTGGGACTGACCAGAACTGAACACAGTACTCGAGGTGGGATTGATCGGAACTGGACACAGTACTCGAGGTGGGACTGACCAGAACTGGACACAGTACTCGAGGGAGGACTGACCAGAACTGGACACAGGACTCGAGGTGGGACTGACGAGAACTGGACACAGTGCTCGAGGTGGGATTGACCAGAACTAGACACATTGCTCGAGAGGGACTGACCAGGACTGGACACAGGACTCGAGGTGGGACTGACGAGAACTGGACACAGTGCTCGAGGTGGGACTGACCAGAACTGGACACAGTACTCGAGGTGGGATTGATCGGAACAGGACACAGTACTCGAGGTGGGACTAACCAGAACTGGATACAGTACTCGAGGTGGGTCTGACCAGAACTGGACACAGTACTCGAGGTGGGACTGAGCAGAACTGGACACAGTACTCGAAGTGGGACTGACAAGAACTGGACACATTGCTCGAGGTGGGACTGACCATAACTGGACACAGTACTCGAGGGAGGACTGACCAGAACTGGACACAGGACTCGAGGTGGGACTGACCAGAACTGGACACAGTGCTCGAGGTGGGACTGAGCAGAACTGGACACAGTACTCGAGGTGGGACTGACCAGAACTGGTCACAGTACTCGAGGTGGGACTGACCAGAACTGGACACAGTACTCGAGGTGGGACTGACCAGAACTGGTCACAGTGCTCGAGGTGGGACTGACCAGAACTGGACACAGTACTCGAAGTGGGAATGACCAGAACTGGACACAGTGCTCGAGGTGGGACTGACCAGAACTGGTCACAGTACTCGAGGTGGGACTGACCAGAACTGGACACAGTGCTCGAGTTGTGACTGACCAGAAATGGACACAGTACTCGAGGTGGGACTGACCAGAACTGGACACAGTTCCACGAAGTGGGATTGACCAGAACTGGACACAGTACTCGAGGTGGGACTGACCTGAACTGGACACATTGTTCGAGGTGGGACTGACCATAACTGGTCACAGTACTCAAGGTAGGACTGACCAGAACTGGACTCAGGACTCGAGGTGGGACTGACCAGAACTAGACACAGTGCTCGATGTGGAACTGACCAGAACTGGACACAGTACTCGAGGTGGGTCTGACCAGAACTGGAGAGAGTACTCGAGGTGATACTGACCACAACTGGACACAGTACTCGAGGTGGGTCTGACCAGAACTGGACACAGTGCTCGAGGTGGGACTGACCATAACTGGACACAGTACTCGAGGTGGGTCTGACCAGAACTGGACACAGTGCTCGAGATGGGACTGACCAGAACTGGACACAGTACTCGAGGTGGGACTGACCAGAACTGGACACATTGTTCGAGGTGGGACTGACCATAACTGGTCACAGTACTCAAGGTAGGACTGACCAGAACTGGACTCAGGACTCGAGGTGGGACTGACCAGAACTAGACACAGTGCTCGAGGTGGGACTGACCAGAACTAGACACATTGCTCGAGAGGGACCGACCAGGACAGGACACAGTACTCGAGGTGGGACTGACCAGAACTGGACACAGGACTCGAGGTGGGACTGACCAGAACTGAACACAGTACTCGAGGTGGGATTGACCAGAACTGGACACAGTACTCGAGGTGGACTGACCAGAACTGGACACATTGCTCGAGGTGCGACTGACCAAAACTGGACACAGTGCTCGAGGTGGGACTGACCAGAACTGGACACAGTACTCGAAGTGGGATTGAACAGAAGTGGACACAGTACTCGAGGTGGGATTGACCAGAACTGGAGACATTACTCGAGGTGGGACTGACCAGAACTGGACACAGTGCTCGAGGTGGGATTGACCAGAACTGGACACAGTACTCGAGGTGGGACTGAGCAGAACTGGACACAGTACTCGAGGTCGGATTGATCGGAACTGGACACAGTACTCGAGGTGGGACTGACCAGAACTGGACACAGTACTCGAGGTGGGTCTGACCAGAACTGGACACAGTACTCGAGGTGTGACTGAGCAGAACTGGACACAGTACTCGAAGTGGGACTGACAAGAACTGGACACATTGCTCGAGGTGGGACTGACCATAACTGGACACAGTACTCGAGGGAGGACTGACCAGAACTGGACACAGGACTCGAGGTGGGACTGAACAGAACTGGACACAGTGCTCGAGGTGGGACTGACCAGAACTGGACACAGTACTCGAGGTGGGATTGACCTGAACTGGACACAGTACTCGAGGTGGGACTGACAAGAACTGGACACGGTACTCGAGGTGGGATTGACCAGAACTGGACACAGTACTCGAGGTGGGACTGACCAGAACTGGACACAGTACTCGAGGTTGGACTGACCAGAACTGGACACAGTTCTCGAGGTGGGACTGACCAGAACTGGACACAGTGCTCGATGTGGAACTGACCAGAACTGGACACAGTACTCGAGGTGGGATTGACCAGAACTGGACACAGTACTCGAGGTGGGACTGACCAGAACTGGACACAGTACTTGAGGTGGGACTGACCAGAACTGGACACAGTACTCGAGGTGGGACTGACCAGAACAGGACACAGTACTCGAGGTGGGACTGACCAGAACTGGACACAGTGCTCGATGTGGAACTAACCAGAACTGCACACAGTACTCGAGGTGGTTCTGACCAGAACTGGAGAGAGTACTCGAGGTGATACTGACCAGAACTGGACACAGTACTCGAGGTGGGTCTGAACAGAACTGGACACAGGACTCGAGGTGGGACTGACCAGAACTGGACACAGTACTCGAGGTGGGACTGACCAGAACTGGACACAGGACTCGAGGTGGGACTGACCAGAACTGGACACAGTACTCAAGATGATACTGACCAGAACTGGACACAGTACTCGAGGTGGGATTGACCAGAACTGGACACAGTACTCGAGGTGGACTGACCAGAACTGGAAACATTGCTCGAGGTGGGACTTACCAAAACTGGACACAGTACTCGAGCTGGGATTGACCAGAACTGGACACAAGACTCGAGGTGGGACTGACCAGGACTGGACACAGTTCTCGAGGTGGGTCTGAACAGTACTGGACAAATTATTCGAGGTGGAGCTGACCAGAACTTAACACAGTACTCGAGGTGGGATTGACCGGAACTGGACACAGTACGCGAGGTGGGACTGACCAGAACTGGACACAGTACTCGAGGTGGGACTGAGCAGAACTGGACACAGTTCTCGAGGTCGGACTGACCAGAACATGACACAGGACTCGAGGTGGGATTGTCCAGAACTGGACACATTGCTCGAGGTAGGACTGACCAGAACATGACACAGGACTCGAGGTGGAACTGACCAGAACTGGACACAGTATTCGAGGTGGGACTGACCAGAACTGGACACAATACTCGAGGTGGGACTGACCAGAACTGGACACAGTGCTCGAGGTGGAACTGACCAGAACTGGACACAGTATTCGAGGTGGGACTGACCAGAACTGGACACAATACTCGAGGTGGGACTGACCAGAACTGGACACAGTACTCGAGGTGGGACTGAGCAGAACATGACACAGTGCTCGAGGTGGGACTAACCAGAACTGGACACAATACTCGAGGTGGGACTGACCAGAACTGGACACAGTACTCGAAGTGGGATTGAACAGAACTGGACACAGTACTCGAGGTGGGACTGACCAGAACTGGACACAATACTCGAGGTGGGACTGACCAGAACTGGACACAGTACTCGAAGTGGGATTGACCAGAACTGGACACAGTACTCGAGGTGGGACTGACCAGAACTGGACTCAGGACTCGAGGTGGGACTGACCAGAACTAGACACAGTGCTCGAGGTGGGATTGACCAGAACTAGACACATTGCTCGAGAGGGACTGACCAGGACTGGACACAGTACTCGAAGTGGGACTGACCAGAACTGGACACTGTGCTCGAGGTGGGACTGAGCAGAACTGGACACAGTACTCGAGGTGGGACTGACTAGAACTGGAAACAGTACTCGAGGTGGGACTGACCAGAACTGGACACAGGACTCGAGGTGGGACTGACCAGAACTGGACACAGTACTCGAGGTGGGATTGACCAGAACTGGACACAGTACTCGAGGTGGGATTGACCAGAACTGGACACATTGCTCGAGGTGCGACTGACCAAAACTGGACACAGTACTCGAGGTGGGACTGACCAGAACTGGCCACAGTACTCGAGGTGGGACTGACCAGAACTGAACACAGTATTCGAGGTGGGATTGATCGGAACTGGACACAGTACTCGAGGTGGGACTGACCAGAACTGGACACAGTACTCGAGGGAGGACTGACCAGAACTGGACACAGGACTCGAGGTGGGACTGACGAGAACTGGACACAGTGCTCGAGGTGGGACTGACCAGAACTGGACACAGTGCTCGAGGTGGGACTGACCAGAACATGACACATTGCTCAAGGTGGGACTGACCAGAAGTGGACACAGTATTCGAGGTGGGATTGACGAGAACTGGACACATTATTCGAGGTGGGACTGACCAGAACTGGACACATTATTCGAGGTGGGTCTGACCAGAGCTGGACACAGTACTCGAAGTGGGATTGACCAGAGCTGGACACAGTACTCGAAGTGGGATTGACCAGAACTGGACACAGTACTCGAGGTGGGACTGACCAGAACGAGACACAGTGCTCGAGGTGGGACTGACCAGAACTGGACACAGTACTCGAGGTGGGACTGACCAGAACTAGACACATTGCTCGAGGTGGGATTGACCAGAAGTGGACACAATACTCGAGGTGGGATTGACAAGAAATGGACATGGTACTCGAGGTGGGATTGACCAGAACTGGACACAATGCTCGAGGTGGGACTGACCAGAACTAGACACATTGCTCGAGAGGGACTGACCAGGACAGGACAAAGTACTCGAAGTGGGACTGACCAGAACTGGACACTGTGCTCGAGGTGGGACTGAGCAGAACTGGACACAGTACTCGAGGTGGGACTGACCAAAACTGGACACAGTACTCGAGGTGGGACTGACCAGAACTGGACACAGTACTCGAGGTGGGATTGACCAGAAATGGACACAGTACTCGAGGTGGGATTGACCTGAACTGGACACAGTACTCGAGGTGGGACTGACCAGAACTGGACACAGTACTCGAGGTGGGACTGACCAGAACTGGACACAGTGCTCGATGTGGAACTGACCAGAACTGGACACAGTACTCAAGGTAGGACTGACCAGAACTGTACTCAGGACTCGAGGTGGGACTGACCAGAACTAGACACAGTGCTCGAGGTGGGACTGACCAGAACTGGACACAGTACTCGAGGTGGGACTGACCAGAACTAGACACATTGCTCGAGGTGGGATTGACCAGAAGTGGACACAATACTCGAGGTGGGATTGACAAGAAATGGACATGGTACTCGAGGTGGGATTGACCAGAACTGGACACAATGCTCGAGGTGGGACTGACCAGAACTAGACACATTGCTCGAGAGGGACTGACCAGGACAGGACAAAGTACTCGAAGTGGGACTGACCAGAACTGGACACTGTGCTCGAGGTGGGACTGAGCAGAACTGGACACAGTACTCGAGGTGGGACTGACCAAAACTGGACACAGTACTCGAGGTGGGACTGACCAGAACTGGACACAGTACTCGAGGTGGGATTGACCAGAAATGGACACAGTACTCGAGGTGGGATTGACCTGAACTGGACACAGTACTCGAGGTGGGACTGACCAGAACTGGACACAGTACTCGAGGTGGGACTGACCAGAACTGGACACAGTGCTCGATGTGGAACTGACCAGAACTGGACACAGTACTCAAGGTAGGACTGACCAGAACTGTACTCAGGACTCGAGGTGGGACTGACCAGAACTAGACACAGTGCTCGAGGTGGGACTGACCAGAACTAGACACATTGCTCGAGAGGGACCGACCAGGACAGGACACAGTACTCGAGGTGGGACTGACCAGAACTGGACACAGGACTCGAGGTGGGACTGACCAGAACTGAACACAGTACTCGAGGTGGGATTGACCAGAACTGGACACAGTACTCGAGGTGGACTGACCAGAACTGGACACATTGCTCGAGGTGCGACTGACCATAACTGGACACAGTACTCGAGGTGGGACTGACCAGAACTGGACACAGTACTCGAAGTGGGATTGAACAGAAGTGGACACAGTACTCGAGGTGGGATTGACCAGAACTGGAGACATTACTCGAGGTGGGACTGACCAGAACTGGACACAGTGCTCGAGGTGGGATTGACCAGAACTGGACACAGTACTCGAGGTGGGACTGAGCAGAACTGGACACAGTACTCGAGGTGGGATTGATCGGAACTGGACACAGTACTCGAGGTGGGACTGACCAGAACTGGACACAGTACTCGAGGTGGGTCTGACCAGAACTGGACACAGTACTCGAGGTGGGACTGAGCAGAACTGGACACAGTACTCGAAGTGGGACTGACAAGAACTGGACACATTGCTCGAGGTGGGACTGACCATAACTGGACACAGTACTCGAGGTGGGACTGACCAGAACTGGACACAGTACTCGAAGTGGGACTGACAAGAACTGGACACATTGCTCGAGGTGGGACTGACCATAACTGGACACAGTACTCGAGGTGGGACTGACCAGAACTGGACACAGGACTCGAGGTGGGACTGAACAGAACTGGACACAGTGCTCGAGGTGGGACTGACCAGAACTGGACACAGTACTCGAGGTGGGATTGACCTGAACTGGACACAGTACTCGAGGTGGGCCTGACAAGAACTGGACACGGTACTCGAGGTGGGATTGACCAGAACTGGACACAGTACTCGAGGTGGGACTGACCAGAACTGGACACAGTACTCGAGGTGGGACTGACCAGAACTGGACACAGTACTCGAGGTGGGACTGACCAGAACTGGACACAGTACTTGAGGTGGAACTGACCAGAACTGGACACAGTACTCGAGGTGGGACTGACCAGAACAGGACACAGTACTCGAGGTGGGACTGACCAGAACTGGACACAGTGCTCGATGTGGAACTAACCAGAACTGCACACAGTACTCGAGGTGGTTCTGACCAGAACTGGAGAGAGTACTCGAGGTGATACTGACCAGAACTGGACACAGTACTCGAGGTGGGTCTGAACAGAACTGGACACAGGACTCGAGGTGGGACTGACCAGAACTGGACACAGTACTCGAAGTGGGATTGACCAGAACTGGACACAGTACTCGAGGTGGGACTGACCAGAACTGGACTCAGGACTCGAGGTGGGACTGACCAGAACTAGACACAGTGCTCGAGGTGGGATTGACCAGAACTAGACACATTGCTCGAGAGGGACTGACCAGGACTGGACACAGTACTCGAAGTGGGACTGACCAGAACTGGACACTGTGCTCGAGGTGGGACTGAGCAGAACTGGACACAGTACTCGAGGTGGGACTGACTAGAACTGGAAACAGTACTCGAGGTGGGACTGACCAGAACTGGACACAGGACTCGAGGTGGGACTGACCAGAACTGGACACAGTACTCGAGGTGGGATTGACCAGAACTGGACACAGTACTCGAGGTGGGATTGACCAGAACTGGACACATTGCTCGAGGTGCGACTGACCAAAACTGGACACAGTACTCGAGGTGGGACTGACCAGAACTGGCCACAGTACTCGAGGTGGGACTGACCAGAACTGAACACAGTACTCGAGGTGGGATTGATCGGAACTGGACACAGTACTCGAGGTGGGACTGACCAGAACTGGACACAGTACTCGAGGGAGGACTGACCAGAACTGGACACAGGACTCGAGGTGGGACTGACGAGAACTGGACACAGTGCTCGAGGTGGGACTGACCAGAACTGGACACAGTGCTCGAGGTGGGACTGACCAGAACATGACACATTGCTCAAGGTGGGACTGACCAGAAGTGGACACAGTATTCGAGGTGGGATTGACGAGAACTGGACACATTATTCGAGGTGGGACTGACCAGAACTGGACACATTATTCGAGGTGGGTCTGACCAGAGCTGGACACAGTACTCGAAGTGGGATTGACCAGAGCTGGACACAGTACTCGAAGTGGGATTGACCAGAACTGGACACAGTACTCGAGGTGGGACTGACCAGAACTAGACACAGTGCTCGAGGTGGGACTGACCAGAACTGGACACAGTACTCGAGGTGGGACTGACCAGAACTAGACACATTGCTCGAGGTGGGATTGACCAGAAGTGGACACAATACTCGAGGTGGGATTGACAAGAAATGGACATGGTACTCGAGGTGGGATTGACCAGAACTGGACACAATGCTCGAGGTGGGACTGACCAGAACTAGACACATTGCTCGAGAGGGACTGACCAGGACAGGACAAAGTACTCGAAGTGGGACTGACCAGAACTGGACACTGTGCTCGAGGTGGGACTGAGCAGAACTGGACACAGTACTCGAGGTGGGACTGACCAAAACTGGACACAGTACTCGAGGTGGGACTGACCAGAACTGGACACAGTACTCGAGGTGGGATTGACCAGAAATGGACACAGTACTCGAGGTGGGATTGACCTGAACTGGACACAGTACTCGAGGTGGGACTGACCAGAACTGGACACAGTACTCGAGGTGGGACTGACCAGAACTGGACACAGTGCTCGATGTGGAACTGACCAGAACTGGACACAGTACTCAAGGTAGGACTGACCAGAACTGGACTCAGGACTCGAGGTGGGACTGACCAGAACTAGACACAGTGCTCGAGGTGGGACTGACCAGAACTAGACACATTGCTCGAGAGGGACCGACCAGGACAGGACACAGTACTCGAGGTGGGACTGACCAGAACTGGACACAGGACTCGAGGTGGGACTGACCAGAACTGAACACAGTACTCGAGGTGGGATTGACCAGAACTGGACACAGTACTCGAGGTGGACTGACCAGAACTGGACACATTGCTCGAGGTGCGACTGACCAAAACTGGACACAGTACTCGAGGTGGGACTGACCAGAACTGGACACAGTACTCGAAGTGGGATTGAACAGAAGTGGACACAGTACTCGAGGTGGGATTGACCAGAACTGGAGACATTACTCGAGGTGGGACTGACCAGAACTGGACACAGTGCTCGAGGTGGGATTGACCAGAACTGGACACAGTACTCGAGGTGGGACTGAGCAGAACTGGACACAGTACTCGAGGTGGGATTGATCGGAACTGGACACAGTACTCGAGGTGGGACTGACCAGAACTGGACACAGTACTCGAGGTGGGTCTGACCAGAACTGGACACAGTACTCGAGGTGGGACTGAGCAGAACTGGACACAGTACTCGAAGTGGGACTGACAAGAACTGGACACATTGCTCGAGGTGGGACTGACCATAACTGGACACAGTACTCGAGGGAGGACTGACCAGAACTGGACACAGGACTCGAGGTGGGACTGAACAGAACTGGACACAGTGCTCGAGGTGGGACTGACCAGAACTGGACACAGTACTCGAGGTGGGATTGACCTGAACTGGACACAGTACTCGAGGTGGGCCTGACAAGAACTGGACATGGTACTCGAGGTGGGACTGACCAGAACTGGACACAGTGCTCGATGTGGAACTGACCAGAACTGGACACAGTACTCGAGGTGGGATTGACCAGAACTGGACACAGTACTCGAGGTGGGACTGACCAGAACTGGACACAGTACTTGAGGTGGGACTGACCAGAACTGGACACAGTACTCGAGGTGGGACTGACCAGAACAGGACACAGTACTCGAGGTGGGACTGACCAGAACTGGACACAGTGCTCGATGTGGAACTAACCAGAACTGCACACAGTACTCGAGGTGGTTCTGACCAGAACTGGAGAGAGTACTCGAGGTGATACTGACCAGAACTGGACACAGTACTCGAGGTGGGTCTGAACAGAACTGGACACAGGACTCGAGGTGGGACTGACCAGAACTGGACACAGTACTCGAGGTGGGACTGACCAGAACTGGACACAGGACTCGAGGTGGGACTGACCAGAACTGGACACAGTACTCAAGATGATACTGACCAGAACTGGACACAGTACTCGAGGTGGGATTGACCAGAACTGGACACAGTACTCGAGGTGGACTGACCAGAACTGGAAACATTGCTCGAGGTGGGACTTACCAAAACTGGACACAGTACTCGAGCTGGGATTGACCAGAACTGGACACAAGACTCGAGGTGGGACTGACCAGGACTGGACACAGTTCTCGAGGTGGGTCTGAACAGTACTGGACAAATTATTCGAGGTGGAGCTGACCAGAACTTAACACAGTACTCGAGGTGGGATTGACCGGAACTGGACACAGTACGCGAGGTGGGACTGACCAGAACTGGACACAGTACTCGAGGTGGGACTGAGCAGAACTGGACACAGTTCTCGAGGTTGGACTGAGCAGAACATGACACAGGACTCGAGGTGGGACTGACCAGAACTCGACACAGTGCTCGAGGTGGGATTGACCAGAACTGGACACAGTGCTCGAGGTGGGACTGACCAGGACTGGACACAGTACTCGAAGTGGGACTGACCAGAACTGGACACTGTGCTCGAGGTGGGACTGAGCAGAACTGGACACAGTACTCGAGGTGTGACTGACTAGAACTGGAAACAGTACTCGAGGTGGGACTGACCAGAACTGGACACAGGACTCGAGGTGGGACTGACGAGAACTGGACACAGTACTCGAGGTGGGACTGATCAGAACTGGCCACAGTACTCGAGGTGGGACTGACCAGAACTGAACACAGTACTCGAGGTGGGATTGATCGGAACTGGACACAGTACTCGAGGTGGGACTGACCAGAACTGGACACAGTACTCGAGGGAGGACTGACCAGAACTGGACACAGGACTCGAGGTGGGACTGACGAGAACTGGACACAGTGCTCGAGGTGGGACTGACCAGAACTGGACACAGTGCTCGAGGTGGGACTGACCAGAACATGACACAGTACTCGAGGTGGGACTGACCAGAACATGACACAGTACTCGAGGTGGTACTGACCAGACGTGGACACAGTATTCGAGGTGGGACTGACGAGAACTGGACACATTATTCGAGGTGGGACTGACCAGAACTGGACACATTATTCGAGGTGGGTCTGACCAGAGCTGGACACAGTACTCGAAGTGGGATTGACCAGAGCTGGACACAGTACTCGAAGTGGGATTGACCAGAACTGGACACAGTACTCGAGGTGGGACTGACCAGAACTCGACACAGTGCTCGAGGTGGGACTGACCAGAACTGGACACAGTACTCGAGGTGGGACTGACCAGAACTAGACACATTGCTCGAGGTGGGATTGACCAGAAGTGGACACAATACTCGAGGTGGGATTGACAAGAAATGGACATGGTACTCGAGGTGGGATTGACCAGAACTGGACACAATGCTCGAGGTGGGACTGACCAGAACTAGACACATTGCTCGAGGTGGGATTGACCAGAAGTGGACACAATACTCGAGGTGGGATTGACAAGAAATGGACACAGTACTCGAAGTGGGACTGACCAGAACTGGACACTGTGCTCGAGGTGGGACTGAGCAGAACTGGACACAGTACTCGAGGTGGGACTGACCAAAACTGGACACAGTACTCGAGGTGGGACTGACCAGAACTGGACACAGTACTCGAGGTGGGATTGACCAGAAGTGGACACAGTACTCGAGGTGGGATTGACCTGAACTGGACACAGTACTCGAGGTGGGACTGACAAGAACTGGACACGGTACTCGAGGTGGGATTGACCAGAACTGGACACAGTACTTGAGGTGGGACTGACCAGAACTGGACACAGTACTCGAGGTGGGACTGACCAGAACTGGACACACTACTCGAGGTGGGACTGACCAGAACTGGACACAGTGCTCGAGGTGGGTCTGACCAGAACTGGACACAGTACTCGAGGTGGGATTGTCCAGAACTGGACACATTGCTCGAGGTCGGACTGACCAGAACATGACACAGGACTCGAGGTGGAACTGACCAGAACTGGACACAGTGCTCGAGGTGGGACTGACCAGAACTGGACACATTATTCGAGGTGGGACTGAACAGAACTGGACACAATACTCGAGGTGGGACTGACCAGAACTGGACACAGTACTCGAAGTGGGATTGACCAGAACTGGACACAGTACTCGAGGTGGGACTGACCAGAACTGGACTCAGGACCCGAGGTGGGACTGACCAGAACTAGACACAGTGCTCGAGGTGGGATTGACCAGAACTAGACACATTGCTCGAGAGGGACTGACCAGGACTGGACACAGTACTCGAAGTGGGACTGACCAGAACTGGACACTGTGCTCGAGGTGGGACTGACTAGAACTGGAAACAGTACTCGAGGTGGGACTGACCAGAACTGGACACAGGACTCGAGGTGGGACTGACCAGAACTGGACACAGTACTCGAGGTGGGACTGACCAGAACTGAACACAGTACTCGAGGTGGGACTGACCAGAACTGGACACAGTGCTCGAGGTGGGACTGACCAGAACATGACACAGTACTTGAGGTGGGACTGACCAGAACATGACACAGTACTCGAGGTGGTACTGACCAGACGTGGACACAGTATTCGAGGTGGGACTGACGAGAACTGGACACATTATTCGAGGTGGGACTGACCAGAACTGGACACATTATTCGAGGTGGGTCTGACCAGAGCTGGACACAGTACTCGAAGTGGGATTGACCAGAGCTGGACACAGTACTCGAAGTGGGATTGACCAGAACTGGACACAGTACTCGAGGTGGGACTGACCAGAACTAGACACAGTGCTCGAGGTGGGACTGACCAGAACTGGACACAGTACTCGAGGTGGGACTGACCAGAACTAGACACATTGCTCGAGGTGGGATTGACCAGAAGTGGACACAATACTCGAGGTGGGATTGACAAGAAATGGACATGGTACTCGAGGTGGGATTGACCAGAACTGGACACAATGCTCGAGGTGGGACTGACCAGAACTAGACACATTGCTCGAGGTGGGATTGACCAGAAGTGGACACAATACTCGAGGTGGGATTGACAAGAAATGGACACAGTACTCGAAGTGGGACTGACCAGAACTGGACACTGTGCTCGAGGTGGGACTGAGCAGAACTGGACACAGTACTCGAGGTGGGACTGACCAAAACTGGACACAGTACTCGAGGTGGGACTGACCAGAACTGGACACAGTAATCGAGGTGGGATTGACCAGAAGTGGACACAGTACTCGAGGTGGGATTGACCTGAACTGGACACAGTACTCGAGGTGGGACTGACAAGAACTGGACACGGTACTCGAGGTGGGATTGACCAGAACTGGACACAGTACTTGAGGTGGGACTCACCAGAACTGGACACAGTACTCGAGGTGGGACTGACCAGAACTGGACACACTACTCGAGGTGGGACTGACCAGAACTGGACACAGTGCTCGAGGTGGGTCTGACCAGAACTGGACACAGTACTCGAGGTGGGATTGTCCAGAACTGGACACATTGCTCGAGGTCGGACTGACCAGAACATGACACAGGACTCGAGGTGGAACTGACCAGAACTGGACACAGTGCTCGAGGTGGGACTGACCAGAACTGGACACATTATTCGAGGTGGGACTGACCAGAACTGGACACAATACTCGAGGTGGGACTGACCAGAACTGGACACAGTACTCGAAGTGGGATTGACCAGAACTGGACACAGTACTCGAGGTGGGACTGACCAGAACTGGACTCAGGACCCGAGGTGGGACTGACCAGAACTAGACACAGTGCTCGAGGTGGGATTGACCAGAACTAGACACATTGCTCGAGAGGGACTGACCAGGACTGGACACAGTACTCGAAGTGGGACTGACCAGAACTGGACACTGTGCTCGAGGTGGGACTGACTAGAACTGGAAACAGTACTCGAGGTGGGACTGACCAGAACTGGACACAGGACTCGAGGTGGGACTGACCAGAACTGGACACAGTACTCGAGGTGGGACTGACCAGAACTGAACACAGTACTCGAGGTGGGATTGATCGGAACTGGACACAGTACTCGAGGTGGGACTGACCAGAACTGGACACAGTACTCGAGGTGGGACTGAGCAGAACTGGACACAGTACTTGAAGTGGGACTGACAAGAACTGGACACATTGCTCGAGGTGGGACTGACCATAACTGGACACAGTACTCGAGGGAGGACTGACCAGAACTGGACACAGGATTCGAGGTGGGACTGACGAGAACTGGACACAGTGCTCGAGGTGGGACTGACCAGAACTGGACACAGTGCTCGAGGTGGGACTGACCAGAACTGGACACAGTGCTCAAGGTGGGACTGACCAGACGTGGACACAGTACTTGAGGTGGGATTGACGAGAACTGGACACATTATTCGAGGTGGGACTGACCAGAACTGGACACATTATTCGAGGTGGGTCTGACCAGAGCTGGACACAGTACTCGAAGTGGGATTGACCAGAGCTGGACACAGTACTCGAAGTGGGATTGACCAGAACTGGACACAGTACTCGAGGTGGGACTGACCAGAACTAGACACAGTGCTCGAGGTGGGACTGACCAGAACTGGACACAGTACTCGAGGTGGGACTGACCAGAACTAGACACATTGCTCGAGGTGGGATTGACTAGAAGTGGACACAATACTCGAGGTGGGATTGACAAGAAATGGACATGGTACTCGAGGTGGGATTGACCAGAACTGGACACAATGCTCGAGGTGGGACTGACCAGAACTAGACACATTGCTCGAGAGGGACTGACCAGGACAGGACACAGTACTCGAAGTGGGACTGACCAGAACTGGACACTGTGCTCGAGGTGGGACTGACCAAAACTGGACACAGTACTCGAGGTGGGACTGACCAGAACTGGACACAGTACTCGAGGTGGGATTGACCAGAAGTGGACACAGTACTCGAGGTGGGATTGACCAGAACTGGAGACATTACTCGAGGTGGGACTGACCAGAACTGGACACAGTGCTCGAGGTGGGATTGACCAGAACTGGACACAGTACTCGAGGTGGGACTGACAAGAAATTGACACAGTATTCGAGGTGGAATTGACCAGAACTGGACACAGTGCTCGAGGTGGCATTGACCAGAACTGGACACAGTACTCGAGGTGGGACTGACCAGAACTGGACACAGTACTCGAGGTGGAACTGACCAGAACTGGACACAGTGCTCGAGGTGGGATTGACCAGAAGTGGATACGGTATTCGAGTTGGGTCTGACCAGAGCTGGACACAGTACTAGAGGTGGGACTGACCAGAACTGGACACAGGACTCGAGATGGGACTGACCAGAACTGGACACAGTACTCGAGGTGGGATTGACCAGAACTGGACACAGTACTCGAGGTGGACTGACCAGAACTGGACACATTGCTTGAGGTGGGACTGACCAAAACTGGACACAGTACTCGATGTGGGATTGACCAGAACTGGACACTGTGCTCGAGGTGGGACTGACCAGAAATGAACACAGTAATCGAGTTGGGACTGACCAGAACTGGACACAGTACTCGAGGTGGGATTGACCAGAAGTGGACACAGTACTCGAGGTGGGATTGACCAGAACTGGACACATTACTCGACGTGGGACTGACCAGAACTAGACACAGTGCTCGAGGTGGGATTGACCAGAAATGGACACAGTACTCGAGGTGGGACTGACAAAAACTGGACACATTGCTCGAGGTGGGACTGACCATAACTGGACACAGTACTCGAGGTGGGACTGACCAGAACTGGACACAGGACTCGAGGTGGGGCTGACCAGAACTAGACACAGTGACCGAGGTGGGACTGACCAGAACTAGACACATTGCTCGAGAGCGACTGACCAGAACTGGACACAGTAATCGAGGTGAGATTGAGCAGAACTGGACACAGTACTCGAGGTGGGATTGACCAGAAGTGGACATGGTACTCGAGGTGGGATTGACCAGAACTGGACACAATGCTCGAGGTGGGACTGACCAGAACTAGACACATTGCTCGAGAGCGACTGACCAGAACTGGACACAGTACTCGAGGTGAGATTAAGCAGAACTGGACACAGTACTCGAGGTGGGACTGACAAGAAATGGACACATTGCTCGAGGTGCGACTGACCAAAACCGGACACAGTACTCGAGGTGGGACTGACCAGAACTGGACACAGTACTCGAGGTGGGATTGACCAGAAGTGGACACAATACTCGAGGTGGGATTGACAAGAAATGGACATGGTACTCGAGGTGGGATTGACCAGAATTGGACACAATGCTCGAGCTGGGACTGACCAGAACTAGACACATTGCTCGAGAGGGACTGACCAGGACAGGACACAGTACTCGAAGTGGGACTGACCAGAACTGGACACTGTGCTCGAGGTGGGACTGAGCAGAACTGGACACAGTACTCGAGGTGGGAATGACTAGTACTGGAAACAGTACTCGAGGTGGGATTGACCAGAACTGGACACATTATTCGAGGTGGGTCTGACCAGCGCTGGACACAGTACTCGAAGTGGGATTGACCAGAACTGGACACAGTGCTCGAGGTGGGACTGACCAGAACTAGACACATTGCTCGAGAGGGACTGACCAGGACAGGACACAGTACTCGAAGTAGGACTGACCAGAACTGGACACTGTGCTCGAGGTGGGACTGACTAGAACTGGACACATTACTCGAGGTGGGATTGACCAGAAGTGGACACAGGACTCGAGGTGGGATTGACCAGAACTGGAGACATTACTTGAGGTGGGACTGACCAGAACTGGACACAGTGCTCGAGGTGGGATTGACCAGAACTGGACACAGTACTCGAGGTGGGACTGACAAGAAATGGACATGGTACTCGAGGTGGGATTGACCAGAACTGGACACAGTGCTCGAGGTGGCATTGACCAGAACTGGACACAGTACTCGAGGTGGGACTGACCAGAACTGGACACAGTACTCGAGGTGGAACTGACCAGAACTGGACACAGTGCTCGAGGTGGGATTGACCAGAAGTGGATACTGTATTCGAGTTGGGTCTGACCAGAGCTGGACACAGTACTCGAGGTGGGACTGACCAGAACTGGACACAGGACTCGAGATGGGACTGACCAGAACTGGACACAGTACTCGAGGTGGGATTGACCAGAACTGGACACAGTACTCGTGGTGGACTGACCAGAACTGGACACATTGCTCGAGGTGGGACTGACCAAAACTGGACAGAGTACTCTATGTGGGATTGACCAGAACTGGACACAGTACTCGAGGTGGGACTAACCAGAACTGGACACATTGCTCGAGGTGGGACTGACCATAACTGGACACAGTACTCGAGGTGGGACTGACCAGAACTGGACACAGGACTCGAGGTGGGGCTGACCAGAACTAGACACAGTGCCTGAGGTGGGACTGACCAGAACTAGACACATTGCTCGAGAGGGACTGACCAGAACTGGACACAGTACTCGAGGTGAGATTGACCAGAACTGGACACATTACTCAAGTCGGGACTGACCAGAACTGGACACAGTGCTCGAGGTGGGATAGACCAGAACTGGACACAGTACTCGAGGTGGGACGGACAAGAAATGGACACATTGCTCGAGGTGCGACTGACCAAAACTGGACACAGTACTCGAGGTGGGACTGACCAGAACTGGACACAGTACTCGAGGTGGGATTGACCAGAAGTGGACACAGTACTCGAGGTGGGATTGACCAGAACTGGACACATTCCACGAGGTGGGACTGACCAGAACTGGACACAGTGCTCGAAGTGGGATTAACCAGAACTGGACACAGTACACGAGGTGGGACTGCCAAGAAATGGACACGGTACTCGTGGTGGGACTGACCAGAACTGGACACAGTACTCGAGGTGGGATTGACCAGAACTGGACACATTATTCGAGGAGGCACTGACCAGAACTGGACACAGTGTTCGAGGTGGGTCTGACCAGAACTGGACACAGTACTGGAGGTGGGTCTGACCAGAACTGGACACAGTACTCGAGGTGGGTCTGAACAGAACTGGACACAGTACTCGAGGTGGGTTTGACCAGAACTGGACACAGTACTCGAGGTGGGTTTGACCAGAACTGGACACAGTACTCGAAGTGGGACTGACCAGAACTGGACACAGTGCTCAAGGTGGGACTGACCAGAACTAGACACATTGCTCGAGAGCGACTGACCAGAACTGGACACAGTACTCGAGGTGAGATTAAGCAGAACTGGACACAGTACTCGAGGTGGGACTGACAAGAAATGGACACATTGCTCGAGGTGCGACTGACCAAAACCGGACACAGTACTCGAGGTGGGACTGACCAGAACTGGACACAGTACTCGAGGTGGGATTGACCAGAAGTGGACACAATACTCGAGGTGGGATTGACAAGAAATGGACATGGTACTCGAGGTGGGATTGACCAGAATTGGACACAATGCTCGAGCTGGGACTGACCAGAACTAGACACATTGCTCGAGAGGGACTGACCAGGACAGGACACAGTACTCGAAGTGGGACTGACCAGAACTGGACACTGTGCTCGAGGTGGGACTGAGCAGAACTGGACACAGTACTCGAGGTGGGAATGACTAGTACTGGAAACAGTACTCGAGGTGGGATTGACCAGAACTGGACACATTATTCGAGGTGGGTCTGACCAGCGCTGGACACAGTACTCGAAGTGGGATTGACCAGAACTGGACACAGTGCTCGAGGTGGGACTGACCAGAACTAGACACATTGCTCGAGAGGGACTGACCAGGACAGGACACAGTACTCGAAGTAGGACTGACCAGAACTGGACACTGTGCTCGAGGTGGGACTGACTAGAACTGGACACATTACTCGAGGTGGGATTGACCAGAAGTGGACACAGGACTCGAGGTGGGATTGACCAGAACTGGAGACATTACTTGAGGTGGGACTGACCAGAACTGGACACAGTGCTCGAGGTGGGATTGACCAGAACTGGACACAGTACTCGAGGTGGGACTGACAAGAAATGGACATGGTACTCGAGGTGGGATTGACCAGAACTGGACACAGTGCTCGAGGTGGCATTGACCAGAACTGGACACAGTACTCGAGGTGGGACTGACCAGAACTGGACACAGTACTCGAGGTGGAACTGACCAGAACTGGACACAGTGCTCGAGGTGGGATTGACCAGAAGTGGATACTGTATTCGAGTTGGGTCTGACCAGAGCTGGACACAGTACTCGAGGTGGGACTGACCAGAACTGGACACAGGACTCGAGATGGGACTGACCAGAACTGGACACAGTACTCGAGGTGGGATTGACCAGAACTGGACACAGTACTCGTGGTGGACTGACCAGAACTGGACACATTGCTCGAGGTGGGACTGACCAAAACTGGACAGAGTACTCTATGTGGGATTGACCAGAACTGGACACAGTACTCGAGGTGGGACTAACCAGAACTGGACACATTGCTCGAGGTGGGACTGACCATAACTGGACACAGTACTCGAGGTGGGACTGACCAGAACTGGACACAGGACTCGAGGTGGGGCTGACCAGAACTAGACACAGTGCCTGAGGTGGGACTGACCAGAACTAGACACATTGCTCGAGAGGGACTGACCAGAACTGGACACAGTACTCGAGGTGAGATTGACCAGAACTGGACACATTACTCAAGTCGGGACTGACCAGAACTGGACACAGTGCTCGAGGTGGGATAGACCAGAACTGGACACAGTACTCGAGGTGGGACGGACAAGAAATGGACACATTGCTCGAGGTGCGACTGACCAAAACTGGACACAGTACTCGAGGTGGGACTGACCAGAACTGGACACAGTACTCGAGGTGGGATTGACCAGAAGTGGACACAGTACTCGAGGTGGGATTGACCAGAACTGGACACATTCCACGAGGTGGGACTGACCAGAACTGGACACAGTGCTCGAAGTGGGATTAACCAGAACTGGACACAGTACACGAGGTGGGACTGCCAAGAAATGGACACGGTACTCGTGGTGGGACTGACCAGAACTGGACACAGTACTCGAGGTGGGATTGACCAGAACTGGACACATTATTCGAGGAGGCACTGACCAGAACTGGACACAGTGTTCGAGGTGGGTCTGACCAGAACTGGACACAGTACTGGAGGTGGGTCTGACCAGAACTGGACACAGTACTCGAGGTGGGTCTGAACAGAACTGGACACAGTACTCGAGGTGGGTTTGACCAGAACTGGACACAGTACTCGAGGTGGGTTTGACCAGAACTGGACACAGTACTCGAAGTGGGACTGACCAGAACTGGACACAGTGCTCAAGGTGGGACTGACCAGAACTAGACACATTGCTCGAGAGGGACTGACCAGGACTGGACACAGTACTCGAGGTGGGATTGACCAGAACTGGACACAGTACTCGAGGTGGACTGACCAGAACTGGACACATTGCTTGAGGTGGGACTGACCAAAACTGGACACAGTACTCGATGTGGGATTGACCAGAACTGGACACTGTGCTCGAGGTGGGACTGACCAGAAATGAACACAGTAATCGAGTTGGGACTGACCAGAACTGGACACAGTACTCGAGGTGGGATTGACCAGAAGTGGACACAGTACTCGAGGTGGGATTGACCAGAACTGGACACATTACTCGACGTGGGACTGACCAGAACTAGACACAGTGCTCGAGGTGGGATTGACCAGAAATGGACACAGTACTCGAGGTGGGACTGACAAAAACTGGACACATTGCTCGAGGTGGGACTGACCATAACTGGACACAGTACTCGAGGTGGGACTGACCAGAACTGGACACAGGACTCGAGGTGGGGCTGACCAGAACTGGACACATTGCTCGAGAGTGACTGACCAGAACTGGACACAGTACTCGAGGTGAGATTAAGCAGAACTGGACACAGTGCTCGAGGTGGGACTGACAAGAAATGGACACATTGCTCGAGGTGCGACTGACCAAAACCGGACACAGTACTCGAGGTGGGACTGACCAGAACTGGACACAGTACTCGAGGTGGGATTGACCAGAAGTGGACACAATACTCGAGGTGGGATTGACAAGAAATGGACATGGTACTCGAGGTGAGATTGACCAGAACTGGACACAATGCTCGAGGTGGGACTGACCAGAACTAGACACATTGCTCGAGAGGGACTGACCAGGACAGGACACAGTACTCGAAGTGGGACTGACCAGAACTGGACACTGTGCTCGAGGAGGGACTGAGCAGAACTGGACACAGTACTCGAGGTGGGAATGACTAGTACTGGAAACAGTACTCGAGGTGGGATTGACCAGAACTGGACACATTATTCGAGGTGGGTCTGACTAGCGCTGGACACAGTACTCGAGGTGGGATTGACCAGAACTGGACACAGTGCTCGAGGTGGGACTGACCAGAACTAGACACATTGCTCGAGAGGGACTGACCAGGACAGGACACAGTACTCGAAGTAGAACTGACCAGAACTGGACACTGTGCTCGAGGTGGGACTGACTAGAACTGGACACACTACTCGAGGTGGGACTGACCAGAACTGGACACAGGACTCGAGGTGGGACTGACCAGAACTGGACACAGTACTCGAGGTGGGATTGACCAGAAGTGGACACAGTACTCGAGGTGGGATTGACCAGAACTGGAGACATTACTTGAGGTGGGACTGACCAGAACTGGACACAGTGCTCGAGGTGGGATTGACCAGAACTGGACACAGTACTCGAGGTGGGACTGACAAGAAATGGACATGGTACTCGAGGTGGGATTGACCAGAACTGGACACAGTGCTCGAGGTGGCATTGACCAGAACTGGACACAGTACTCGAGGTGGGACTGACCAGAACTGGACACAGTACTCGAGGTGGAACTGACCAGAACTGGACACAGTGCTCGAGGTGGGATTGACCAGAAGTGGATACTGTATTCGAGTTGGGTCTGACCAGAGCTGGACACAGTACTCGAGGTGGGATTGACCAGAAGTGGACACAGTACTCGAGGTGGGATTGACCAGAACTGGACACATTCCACGAGGTGGGACTGACCAGAACTGGACACAGTGCTCGAGGTGGGATTGACCAGAACTGGACACAGTACACGAGGTGGGACTGACAAGAAATGGACACGGTACTCGTGGTGGGACTGACCAGAACTGGACACAGTACTCGAGGTGGGATTGACCAGAAAGGACACATTATTCGAGGAGGCACTGACCAGAACTGGACACAGTATTCGAGGTGGGTCTGACCAGAACTGGACACAGTACTGGAGGTGGGTCTGACCAGAACTGGACACAGTACTCGAGGTGGGTCTGAACAGAACTGGACACATTACTCGAGGTGGGATTGATCGGAACTGGACACAGTGCTCGAGGTGGGTTTGACCAGAACTGGACACAGTACTCGAGGTGGGTTTGACCAGAACTGGACACAGTACTCGAAGTGGGACTGACCAGAACTGGACACAGGACTCTCGGAGGACTGACCAGAACTGGACACAGTACTCGAGGTGGGACTGACCAGAACTGGACTCAGGACTCGAGGTGGGACTGACCAGAACTGGACATAGTACTCGAAGTGGGACTGACCAGAACTGTACACTGTGCTCGAGGTGGGACTCAGCAGAACTGGACACAGTACTCGAGGTGGGACTGACCAGAAATGGAAACAGTACTCGAGGTGGGACTGACCAGAACTGGACACAGGACTCGAGGTGGGACTGACCAGAACTCGACACAGTACTCGAGGTGGGATTGACCAGAACTGGACACCGTACTCGAGGTGGACTGACCAGAACTGGACACATTGCTCGAGGTGGGACTGACCAAAACTGGACACAGTACTCGAGGTGGGATTGACCAGAACTGGACACAGTGTTCGAGGTGGGACTGAGCAGAACTGGACACTGTGCTCGAGGTGGGACTGACCAGAAATGAACACAGTAATCGAGTTGGGACTGACCAGAACTGGACACAGTACTCGAGGTGGGATTGACCAGAACTGGACACAGTACTCGAGGTGGGATTGACCAGAACTGGACACATTACTCGAGGTGGGACTGACCAGAACTAGATACAGTGCTCGAGGTGGGATTGACCATAACTTGTCACAGTACTCGAGGTGGGACTGACCAGAACTAGACACAGTGCCCGAGGTGGGACTGACCAGAATTAGACACATTGCTCGAGAGGGACTGACCAGAACTGGACACAGTACTCAAGGTGAGATTGAGCAGAACTGGACACAGTGCTAGAGGTGGGATTGACCAGAACTGGACACAGTACTCGAGGTGGGACTGACCAGAACTGGACACAGTACTCGAGGTGGGATTGACCAGAACTGGACACAGTGCTCGAGGTGGGATTGACCAGAACTGGACCCAGTACTCGAGGTGGGACTGACAAGAAATGGACACGGTACTCGAGGTGGGATTGACCAGAACTGGACACAATGCTCGAGGTGGGACTGACCAGAACTAGACACATTGCTCGAGAGGGACTGACCAGGACAGGACACAGTACGCGAAGTGGGACTGACCAGAACTGGACACTGTGCTCGAGGTGGGACTGAGCAGAACTGGACACAGTACTCAAGGTGGGACTGACAAGAACTGGAAACAGTACTCGAGGTGGGATTGACCAGAACTGGACACATTATTCGAGGTGGGTCTGACCAGAGCTGGACACAGTACTCGAAGTGGGATTGACCAGAACTGGACACAGTGCTCGAGGTGGGACTGACCAGAACTAGACACATTGCTCGAGATGGGACTGACCAGAACTGGACACAGTACTCGGGGTGGGATTGACCAGAACTGGACACAGTACTCGAGGTGGGACTAACCAGAACTGGACACATTGCTCGAGGTGGGACTGATCATAACTGGACACAGTACTCGAGGTGGGACTGACCAGAACTGGACACAGTGCTCGAGGTGGGATTGACCAGAACTGGACACAGTACTCGAGGTGGGACTGACAAGAAATGCACACATTGCTCGAGGTGCGACTGACCAAAACTGGACACAGTACTCGAGGTGGGACTGACCAGAACTGGACACAGTACTCGAGGTGGGATTGACCAGAAGTGGACACAGTATTCGAGGTGGGATTGACCAGAACTGGACACAGTATTCGAGGTGGGTCTGACCAGAACTGGACAAAGTACTCGAGGTGGGTCTGACCAGAACTAGACACAGTACTCGAGGTGGGTCTGAACAGAACTGGACACATTACTCGAGGTGGGATTGATCGGAACTGGACACATTATTCGAGGTGGGTCTGACCAGAGCTGGACACAGTACTCGATGTGGGATTGACCAGAACTGGACACAGTACTCGAGGTGGGACTGACCAGAACTGGACACATTGCTCGAGGTTGGACTGACCATAACTGGACACAGTACTCGAGGTAGGACTGACCAGAACTGGACTCAGGACTCGAGGTGGGACTGACCAGAACTAGTCACAGTGCTCGAGGTGGGACTGACCAGAACTAGACACATTGCTCGAGAGGGACTGACCAGGACTGGACACAGTACTCGAAGTGGGACTGACCAGAACTGGACACTGTGCTCGAGGTGGGACTGAGCAGAACTGGACACAGTACTCGAGGTGGGACTGACTAGAACTGGAAACAGTACTCGAGGTGGGATTGACCAGAACTGGACACAGGACTCGAGGTGGGACTGACCAGAAATGGACACAGTACTCGAGGTGGGATTGACCAGAACTGGACACAGTACTCGAGGTGGACTGACCAGAACTGGACACATTGCTCGAGGTGGGACTGACCAAAACTGGACACAGTACTCGAGGTGGGATTGACCAGAACTGGACACAGTGCTCGAGGTGGGACTGAGCAGAACTGGACACTGTGCTCGAGGTGGGACTGACCAGAAATGAACACAGTAATCGAGTTGGGACTGACCAGAACTGGACACAGTACTCGAGGTGGGATTGACCAGAAGTGGACACAGTACTCGAGGTGGGACTGACCAGAACTGGACACAGTACTCGAGGTGTGACTGACCACATTGGACACAGTACTCGAGGTGGGTCTGACCAGAACTGGACACAGTACTCGAGGGGGGACTGACCAGAACTAGACACAGTACTCGAGGTGTGACTGACCACATTGGACACAGTACTCGAGGTGGGACTGACCAGAACTGGACACAGTACTCGAGGGGGGACTGACCAGAACTGGACACAGTACTCAAGGTGGGTCTGACCACAACTGGACACAGTAGTCGAGATGGGACTGACCAGAACTGGACACAGTTCTCGAGGTGGGACTGACCAGAACTGGGCGCAGAACTCGAGGTGGGACTGACCAGAACTGGACAGAGTCCTCGAGGTGGGTCTGAACAAAACTGGACACAGTGCTCAAGGTGGGACTGACGAGAACTGGATGCAGTACTCGAGGTGGGACTGACTACAACTGGACACAGTACTCGAGGTTAGACTGACCACAACTGGACACAGTACTCGAGGTTAGACTGACCAGAACTGGACACAGTACTCGAGGTTGGACTGACGAGAACTGGACAGAGTACTCGAGGTGGGACTGACCAGAACTGGACAGAGTACTCGAGGTGGGACTGACCAGAACTGGATACTGTACTCGATGTTGGACTGACCAGAACTGGACACATTACTCGAGGTGGGACTGACCAGAACTGGATACTGTACTCGAGGTGGGACTGACCAGATCTTGACGCAGTGCTCGAGGTGGGACTGACCAGAACTGGACACATTACTCGAGGTGGGTCTGACCACAACTGGACACAGTACTCGAGGTGGGACTGACCAGATCTGGACGCAGTACTCGACGTGGGACTGACCAGAACTGGACGCAGTACTCGAGGTGGGACTGACCAGATCTGGACACAGTACTTGAAGTTTGATTGGCCAGATTGGACACAGTACTCGAGGTGGGACTGACCAGAACTGGACACAGTACTCGAGGTGGGTCTGACCAGAACTCGACACAGTACTCGAGGTAGGTCTGACCAGAACTGGACACAGTACTCGAGTTGGGTCTGACCAGAACTGGACACAGTACTCGAGGTGGGTCTGAGCAGAACTGGACACAGTACTCGAGGTGGGACTGACCAGAACTGGACACATTGCTTGAGGTGGGACTGACCATAACTGGACACAGTACTCGAGGTAGGACTGACCACAACTGGACACAGGACTCGAGGTGGGACTGACCAGAACTGGACATAGTACTCGAAGTGGGACTGACCAGAACTGTACACTGTGCTCGAGGTGGGACTCAGCAGAACTGGACACAGTACTCGAGGTGGGACTGACCAGAAATGGAAACAGTACTCGAGGTGGGACTGACCAGAACTGGACACAGGACTCGAGGTGGGATTGACCAGAACTGGACACAGTACTCGAGGTGGGATTGACCAGAACTGGACACATTACTCGAGGTGGGACTGACCAGAACTAGATACAGTGCTCGAGGTGGGATTGACCAGAAATGGACACTGTACTCGAGGTGGGACTGACAAAAACTGTAATCGAGTTGGGACTGACCAGAACTGGACACAGTACTCGAGGTGGGATTGACCAGAACTGGACACAGTACTCGAGGTGGGATTGACCAGAACTGGACACATTACTCGAGGTGGGACTGACCAGAACTAGATACAGTGCTCGAGGTGGGATTGACCAGAAATGGACACTGTACTCGAGGTGGGACTGACAAAAACTGGACACAGTAATCGAGGTGGGATTGACCAGAACTGGACACAGTACTCGAGGTGGGATTAACCAGAACTGGACACATTGCTCGAGGTGGGACTGACCATAACTTGTCACAGTACTCGAGGTGGGACTGACCAGAACTAGACACAGTGCCCGAGGTGGGACTGACCAGAATTAGACACATTGCTCGAGAGGGACTGACCAGAACTGGACACAGTACTCAAGGTGAGATTGAGCAGAACTGGACACAGTGCTCGAGGTGGGATTGACCAGAACTGGACACAGTACTCGAGGTGGGACTGACCAGAACTGGACACAGTACTCGAGGTGGGACTGACAAGAAATGCACACATTGCTCGAGGTGCGACTGACCAAAACTAGACACAGTACTCGAGGTGGGACTGACCAGAACTGGACACAGTACTCGAGGTGGGATTGACCAGAAGTGGACACAGTATTCGAGGTGGGATTGACCAGAACTGGACACAGTATTCGAGGTGGGTCTGACCAGAACTGGACAAAGTACTCGAGGTGGGTCTGACCAGAACTAGACACAGTACTCGAGGTGGGTCTGAACAGAACTGGACACATTACTCGAGGTGGGATTGATCGGAACTGGACACATTATTCGAGGTGGGTCTGACCAGAGCTGGACACAGTACTCGATGTGGGATTGACCAGAACTGGACACAGTACTCGAGGTGGGACTGACCAGAACTGGACACATTGCTCGAGGTTGGACTGACCATAACTGGACACAGTACTCGAGGTAGGACTGACCAGAACTGGACTCAGGACTCGAGGTGGGACTGACCAGAACTAGTCACAGTGCTCGAGGTGGGACTGACCAGAACTAGACACATTGCTCGAGAGGGACTGACCAGGACTGGACACAGTACTCGAAGTGGGACTGACCAGAACTGGACACTGTGCTCGAGGTGGGACTGAGCAGAACTGGACACAGTACTCGAGGTGGGACTGACTAGAACTGGAAACAGTACTCGAGGTGGGATTGACCAGAACTGGACACAGGACTCGAGGTGGGACTGACCAGAAATGGACACAGTACTCGAGGTGGGATTGACCAGAACTGGACACAGTACTCGAGGTGGACTGACCAGAACTGGACACATTGCTCGAGGTGGGACTGACCAAAACTGGACACAGTACTCGAGGTGGGATTGACCAGAACTGGACACAGTGCTCGAGGTGGGACTGAGCAGAACTGGACACTGTGCTCGAGGTGGGACTGACCAGAAATGAACACAGTAATCGAGTTGGGACTGACCAGAACTGGACACAGTACTCGAGGTGGGATTGACCAGAAGTGGACACAGTACTCGAGGTGGGACTGACCAGAACTGGACACAGTACTCGAGGTGTGACTGACCACATTGGACACAGTACTCGAGGTGGGTCTGACCAGAACTGGACACAGTACTCGAGGGGGGACTGACCAGAACTAGACACAGTACTCGAGGTGTGACTGACCACATTGGACACAGTACTCGAGGTGGGACTGACCAGAACTGGACACAGTACTCGAGGGGGGACTGACCAGAACTGGACACAGTACTCAAGGTGGGTCTGACCACAACTGGACACAGTAGTCGAGATGGGACTGACCAGAACTGGACACAGTTCTCGAGGTGGGACTGACCAGAACTGGGCACAGAACTCGAGGTGGGACTGACCAGAACTGGACAGAGTCCTCGAGGTGGGTCTGAACAAAACTGGACACAGTGCTCAAGGTGGGACTGACGAGAACTGGATGCAGTACTCGAGGTGGGACTGACTACAACTGGACACAGTACTCGAGGTTAGACTGACCACAACTGGACACAGTACTCGAGGTTAGACTGACCAGAACTGGACACAGTACTCGAGGTTGGACTGACGAGAACTGGACAGAGTACTCGAGGTGGGACTGACCAGAACTGGACAGAGTACTCGAGGTGGGACTGACCAGAACTGGATACTGTACTCGATGTTGGACTGACCAGAACTGGACACATTACTCGAGGTGGGACTGACCAGAACTGGATACTGTACTCGAGGTGGGACTGACCAGATCTTGACGCAGTGCTCGAGGTGGGACTGACCAGAACTGGACACATTACTCGAGGTGGGTCTGACCACAACTGGACACAGTACTCGAGGTGGGACTGACCAGATCTGGACGCAGTACTCGAGGTGGGACTGACCAGATCTGGACACAGTACTTGAAGTTTGATTGGCCAGATTGGACACAGTACTCGAGGTGGGACTGACCAGAACTGGACACAGTACTCGAGGTGGGTCTGACCAGAACTCGACACAGTACTCGAGGTAGGTCTGACCAGAACTGGACACAGTACTCGAGTTGGGTCTGACCAGAACTGGACACAGTACTCGAGGTGGGTCTGAGCAGAACTGGACACAGTACTCGAGGTGGGACTGACCAGAACTGGACACATTGCTTGAGGTGGGACTGACCATAACTGGACACAGTACTCGAGGTAGGACTGACCACAACTGGACACAGGACTCGAGGTGGGACTGACCAGAACTGGACATAGTACTCGAAGTGGGACTGACCAGAACTGTACACTGTGCTCGAGGTGGGACTCAGCAGAACTGGACACAGTACTCGAGGTGGGACTGACCAGAAATGGAAACAGTACTCGAGGTGGGACTGACCAGAACTGGACACAGGACTCGAGGTGGGACTGACCAGAAATGGACACAGTACTCGAGGTGGGATTGACCAGAACTGGACACCGTACTCGAGGTGGACTGACCAGAACTGGACACATTGCTCGAGGTGGGACTGACCAAAACTGGACACAGTACTCGAGGTGGGATTGACCAGAACTGGACACAGTGTTCGAGGTGGGACTGAGCAGAACTGGACACTGTGCTCGAGGTGGGACTGACCAGAAATGAACACAGTAATCGAGTTGGGACTGACCAGAACTGGACACAGTACTCGAGGTGGGATTGACCAGAACTGGACACAGTACTCGAGGTGGGATTGACCAGAACTGGACACATTACTCGAGGTGGGACTGACCAGAACTAGATACAGTGCTCGAGGTGGGATTGACCAGAAATGGACACTGTACTCGAGGTGGGACTGACAAAAACTGGACACAGTAATCGAGGTGGGATTGACCAGAACTGGACACAGTACTCGAGGTGGGATTAACCAGAACTGGACACATTGCTCGAGGTGGGACTGACCATAACTTGTCACAGTACTCGAGGTGGGACTGACCAGAACTAGACACAGTGCCCGAGGTGGGACTGACCAGAATTAGACACATTGCTCGAGAGGGACTGACCAGAACTGGACACAGTACTCAAGGTGAGATTGAGCAGAACTGGACACAGTGCTCGAGGTGGGATTGACCAGAACTGGACACAGTACTCGAGGTGGGACTGACCAGAACTGGACACAGTACTCGAGGTGGGATTGACCAGAACTGGACACAGTGCTCGAGGTGGGATTGACCAGAACTGGACCCAGTACTCGAGGTGGGACTGACAAGAAATGGACACGGTACTCGAGGTGGGATTGACCAGAACTGGACACAATGCTCGAGGTGGGACTGACCAGAACTAGACACATTGCTCGAGAGGGACTGACCAGGACAGGACACAGTACGCGAAGTGGGACTGACCAGAACTGGACACTGTGCTCGAGGTGGGACTGAGCAGAACTGGACACAGTACTCAAGGTGGGACTGACAAGAACTGGAAACAGTACTCGAGGTGGGATTGACCAGAACTGGACACATTATTCGAGGTGGGTCTGACCAGAGCTGGACACAGTACTCGAAGTGGGATTGACCAGAACTGGACACAGTGCTCGAGGTGGGACTGACCAGAACTAGACACATTGCTCGAGAGGGACTGACCAGGACAAGACACAGTACTCGAAGTAGGACTGACCAGAACTGGACACTGTACTCGAGTTGGGTCTGACCAGAGCTGGACACAGTACTCGAGGTGGGACTGACCAGAACTGGACACAGGACTCGAGATGGGACTGACCAGAACTGGACACAGTACTCGAGGTGGGATTGACCAGAACTGGACACAGTACTCGAGGTGGGACTAACCAGAACTGGACACATTGCTCGAGGTGGGACTGATCATAACTGGACACAGTACTCGAGGTGGGACTGACCAGAACTGGACACAGGACTCGAGGTGGGGCTGACCAGAACTAGACACAGTGCCCGAGGTGGGACTGACCAGAACTAGACACATTGCTCGAGAGGGACTGACCAGAACTGGACACAGTACTCGAGGTGAGATTGACCAGAACTGGACACATTACTCGAGGTGGGACTGACCAGAACTGGACACAGTGCTCGAGGTGGGATTGACCAGAACTGGACACAGTACTCGAGGTGGGACTGACAAGAAATGCACACATTGCTCGAGGTGCGACTGACCAAAACTGGACACAGTACTCGAGGTGGGACTGACCAGAACTGGACACAGTACTCGAGGTGGGATTGACCAGAAGTGGACACAGTATTCGAGGTGGGATTGACCAGAACTGGACACAGTATTCGAGGTGGGTCTGACCAGAACTGGACAAAGTACTCGAGGTGGGTCTGACCAGAACTAGACACAGTACTCGAGGTGGGTCTGAACAGAACTGGACACATTACTCGAGGTGGGATTGATCGGAACTGGACACATTATTCGAGGTGGGTCTGACCAGAGCTGGACACAGTACTCGATGTGGGATTGACCAGAACTGGACACAGTACTCGAGGTGGGACTGACCAGAACTGGACACATTGCTCGAGGTTGGACTGACCATAACTGGACACAGTACTCGAGGTAGGACTGACCAGAACTGGACTCAGGACTCGAGGTGGGACTGACCAGAACTAGTCACAGTGCTCGAGGTGGGACTGACCAGAACTAGACACATTGCTCGAGAGGGACTGACCAGGACTGGACACAGTACTCGAAGTGGGACTGACCAGAACTGGACACTGTGCTCGAGGTGGGACTGAGCAGAACTGGACACAGTACTCGAGGTGGGACTGACTAGAACTGGAAACAGTACTCGAGGTGGGATTGACCAGAACTGGACACAGTACTCGAGGTGGACTGACCAGAACTGGACACATTGCTCGAGGTGGGACTGACCAAAACTGGACACAGTACTTGAGGTGGGATTGACCAGAACTGGACACAGTGCTCGAGGTGGGACTGAGCAGAACTGGACACTGTGCTCGAGGTGGGACTGACCAGAAATGAATACAGTAATCGAGTTGGGACTGACCAGAACTGGACACAGTACTCGAGGTGGGATTGACCAGAAGTGGACACAGTACTCGAGGTGGGACTGACCAGAACTGGACACAGTACTCGAGGTGTGACTGACCACATTGGACACAGTACTCGAGGTGGGTCTGACCAGAACTGGACACAGTACTCGAGGGGGGACTGACCAGAACTAGACACAGTACTCGAGGTGTGACTGACCACATTGGACACAGTACTCGAGGTGGGACTGACCAGAACTGGACACAGTACTCGAGGGGGGACTGACCAGAACTGGACACAGTACTCAAGGTGGGTCTGACCACAACTGGACACAGTAGTCGAGATGGGACTGACCAGAACTGGACACAGTTCTCGAGGTGGGACTGACCAGAACTGGGCGCAGAACTCGAGGTGGGACTGACCAGAACTGGACAGAGTCCTCGAGGTGGGTCTGAACAAAACTGGACACAGTGCTCAAGGTGGGACTGACGAGAACTGGATGCAGTACTCGAGGTGGGACTGACTACAACTGGACACAGTACTCGAGGTTAGACTGACCACAACTGGACACAGTACTCGAGGTTAGACTGACCAGAACTGGACACAGTACTCGAGGTTGGACTGACGAGAACTGGACAGAGTACTCGAGGTGGGACTGACCAGAACTGGACAGAGTACTCGAGGTGGGACTGACCAGAACTGGATACTGTACTCGATGTTGGACTGACCAGAACTGGACACATTACTCGAGGTGGGACTGACCAGAACTGGATACTGTACTCGAGGTGGGACTGACCAGATCTTGACGCAGTGCTCGAGGTGGGACTGACCAGAACTGGACACATTACTCGAGGTGGGTCTGACCACAACTGGACACAGTACTCGAGGTGGGACTGACCAGATCTGGACGCAGTACTTGAGGTGGGACTGACCAGAACTGGACGCAGTACTCGAGGTGGGACTGACCAGATCTGGACACAGTACTTGAAGTTTGATTGGCCAGATTGGACACAGTACTCGAGGTGGGACTGACCAGAACTGGACACAGTACTCGAGGTGGGTCTGCCCAGAACTCGACACAGTACTCGAGGTAGGTCTGACCAGAACTGGACACAGTACTCGAGTTGGGTCTGACCAGAACTGGACACAGTACTCGAGGTGGGTCTGAGCAGAACTGGACACAGTACTCGAGGTGGGACTGACCAGAACTGGACACATTGCTTGAGGTGGGACTGACCATAACTGGACACAGTACTCGAGGTAGGACTGACCACAACTGGACACAGGACTCGAGGTGGGACTGACCAGAACTGGACACAGTGCTTGAGGTGGGACTGACCATAACTGGACACAGTACTCGAGGTAGGACTGACCAGAACTGGACACAGGACTCGAGGTGGGACTGTCCAGAACTGGACACAGTACTCGAGGTGGGACTGAGCAGAAAATGACACAGTACTCGAGGTAGGACTGAGCAGAACTGGACACAGTACTCGAGGTAGGACTGAGCAGAACTGGACACAGTACTCGAGGTAGGACTGACCAGAACTGGACACAGTACTCGAGGTGGGACTGAGCAGAACTGGACACAGTACTCGAGGTGGGACTGAGCAGAACTGGACACAGTACTCGAGGTAGGACTGAGCAGAACTGGACACAGTACTCGAGGTAGGACTGACCAGAACTGGACACAGTACTCGAGGTGGGACTGAGCTGAACTGGACACAGTACTCGAGGTGGGACTGACCAGAACTGGACACAGTACTCGAGGTAGGACTGACCAGAACTGGACACAGTACTCGAGGTGGGACTGACCAGAACTGGACACATTGCTTGAGGTGGGACTGACCATAACTGGACACAGTACTCGAGGTAGGACTGACCAGAACTGGACACAGTACTCGAAGTGGAATTGACCAGAACTGGACACAGTATTCGAGGTGGGACTGACCAGAGCTGGACACAGTACTCGAAGTGGAATTGACCAGAACTGGACACAGTACTCGAGGTGGGACTGACCAGAACTGGACACATTGCTCGAGGTGGGACTGACCATAACTGGACACAGTACTCAAAGTAGGACTGACCAGAACTGGACTCAGGACTCGAGGTGAGACTGACGAGAACTGGACACAGTGCTCGAGGTGGGACTGACGAGAACTGGACACAGTGCTCGAGGTGGGACTGACGAGAACTGGACACAGTACTCGAGGTGGGACTGACGAGAACTGGACACAGTGCTCGAGGTGGGATTGACCAGAAATGGACACAGTACTCGAGGTGGGACTGACAAAACTGGACACAGTACTCGAGGTGGGTCTGACTAGAACTGGACACAGTACTCGAGGTGGGTCTGAACAGAACTGGACACATTACTCGAGGTGGGACTGACCAGAACTGGATACTGTACTCGAGGTGGGACTGACCAGAACTGGATACTGTACTCGAGGTTGGACTGACCAGAACTGGACACATTACTCGAGGTGGGACTGACCAGAACTGGATACTGTACTCGAGGTGGGACTGACCAGATCTGGACGCAGTGCTCGAGGTGGGACTGACCAGAACTGGACACATTACTCGAGGTGGGTCTGACCACAACTGGACACAGTACTCGAGGTGGGACTGACCAGATCTGGACGCAGTACTCGAGGTGGGACTGACCAGAACTGGACGCAGTACTCGAGGTGTGACTGACCAGATCTGGACACAGTACTTGAAGTTTGATTGGCCAGATTGGACACAGTACTCGAGGTGGGACTGACCAGAACTGGACACAGTACTCGAGGTGGGTCTGACCACAACTGGACACAGTACTCGAGGTGGGACTGTCCAGAACTGGACACAGTACTCAAGATGGGACTAAACAGAACTGGACACAGTGCTCGAGGTGGGACTGACCAGAACGAGACACAGTACTCGAGGTGTGACTGACCACATTGGACACAGTACTCGAGGTGGGACTGACCAGAACTGGACACAGTACTCGAGGGGGGACTGACCAGAACTGGACACAGTACTCAAGGTGGGTCTGACCACAACTGGACACAGTAGTCGAGATGGGACTGACCAGAACTGGACACAGTTCTCGAGGTGGGACTGACCAGAACTGGACAGAGTACTCGAGGTGGGTCTGAACAAAACTGGACACAGTGCTCAAGGTGAGACTGACCAGAACTGGACACAGTACTTGAGGTGGGACTGATCAGAACTGGACACATTTCTCGAGGTGGGACTGACCAGAACTGGACACAGTACTCGAGGTGGGACTGACCAGAACTGGATGCAGTACTCGAGGTGGGACTGACCACAACTGGACAAAGTACTCGAGGTTAGACTGACCACAACTGGACACAGTACTCGAGGTTAGACTGACCAGAACTGGACACAGTACTCGAGGTGGGACTGACGAGAACTGGATGCAGTACTCGAGGTGGGACTGACCACAACTGGACAAAGTACTCGAGGTTAGACTGACCACAACTGGACACAGTACTCGAGGTTAGACTGACCAGAACTGGACACTGTACTCGAGTTGGGACTGACCAGAACTGGACACAGGACTCGAGGTGGGACTGACCACAACTGGACACAGTACTCGAGGTAAGACTGACCAGAAATGGTCACAGTACTCGAGGTGGGACTGCCCACAACTGGACACAGTACTCAAGGTGTGACTGACCAGAACTGGACACATTACTCGAGGTGGGACTGACCAGATCTGGACACAGTACTCGAGGTGTGATTAACCAGATTGGACACAGTACTCGAGGTGGGACTGACCAGAACTGGACACATTTCTCGAGGTGGGACTGACCAGAACTGGACACAGTAGTTGAGGTGGGACTGACCAGAATTGGACGCAGAACTCGAGGTGGGACTGACCAGAAGTGGACACAGTATTCGAGGTGGGATTGACCAGAACTGGACACAGTATTCGAGGTGGGTCTGACCAGAACTGGACAAAGTACTCGAGGTGGGTCTGACCAGAACTAGACACAGTACTCGAGGTGGGTCTGAACAGAACTGGACACATTACTCGAGGTGGGATTGATCGGAACTGGACACATTATTCGAGGTGGGTCTGACCAGAGCTGGACACAGTACTCGATGTGGGATTGACCAGAACTGGACACAGTACTCGAGGTGGGACTGACCAGAACTGGACACATTGCTCGAGGTTGGACTGACCATAACTGGACACAGTACTCGAGGTAGGACTGACCAGAACTGGACTCAGGACTCGAGGTGGGACTGACCAGAACTAGTCACAGTGCTCGAGGTGGGACTGACCAGAACTAGACACATTGCTCGAGAGGGACTGACCAGGACTGGACACAGTACTCGAAGTGGGACTGACCAGAACTGGACACTGTGCTCGAGGTGGGACTGAGCAGAACTGGACACAGTACTCGAGGTGGGACTGACTAGAACTGGAAACAGTACTCGAGGTGGGATTGACCAGAACTGGACACAGTACTCGAGGTGGACTGACCAGAACTGGACACATTGCTCGAGGTGGGACTGACCAAAACTGGACACAGTACTTGAGGTGGGATTGACCAGAACTGGACACAGTGCTCGAGGTGGGACTGAGCAGAACTGGACACTGTGCTCGAGGTGGGACTGACCAGAAATGAATACAGTAATCGAGTTGGGACTGACCAGAACTGGACACAGTACTCGAGGTGGGATTGACCAGAAGTGGACACAGTACTCGAGGTGGGACTGACCAGAACTGGACACAGTACTCGAGGTGTGACTGACCACATTGGACACAGTACTCGAGGTGGGTCTGACCAGAACTGGACACAGTACTCGAGGGGGGACTGACCAGAACTAGACACAGTACTCGAGGTGTGACTGACCACATTGGACACAGTACTCGAGGTGGGACTGACCAGAACTGGACACAGTACTCGAGGGGGGACTGACCAGAACTGGACACAGTACTCAAGGTGGGTCTGACCACAACTGGACACAGTAGTCGAGATGGGACTGACCAGAACTGGACACAGTTCTCGAGGTGGGACTGACCAGAACTGGGCACAGAACTCGAGGTGGGACTGACCAGAACTGGACAGAGTCCTCGAGGTGGGTCTGAACAAAACTGGACACAGTGCTCAAGGTGGGACTGACGAGAACTGGATGCAGTACTCGAGGTGGGACTGACCAGAACTGGACACAGTACTCGAGGTGGGATTGACCAGAAGTGGACACAGTACTCGAGGTGGGACTGACCAGAACTGGACACAGTACTCGAGGTGTGACTGACCACATTGGACACAGTACTCGAGGTGGGTCTGACCAGAACTGGACACAGTACTCGAGGGGGGACTGACCAGAACTAGACACAGTACTCGAGGTGTGACTGACCACATTGGACACAGTACTCGAGGTGGGACTGACCAGAACTGGACACAGTACTCGAGGGGGGACTGACCAGAACTGGACACAGTACTCAAGGTGGGTCTGACCACAACTGGACACAGTAGTCGAGATGGGACTGACCAGAACTGGACACAGTTCTCGAGGTGGGACTGACCAGAACTGGGCGCAGAACTCGAGGTGGGACTGACCAGAACTGGACAGAGTCCTCGAGGTGGGTCTGAACAAAACTGGACACAGTGCTCAAGGTGGGACTGACGAGAACTGGATGCAGTACTCGAGGTGGGACTGACTACAACTGGACACAGTACTCGAGGTTAGACTGACCACAACTGGACACAGTACTCGAGGTTAGACTGACCAGAACTGGACACAGTACTCGAGGTTGGACTGACGAGAACTGGACAGAGTACTCGAGGTGGGACTGACCAGAACTGGACAGAGTACTCGAGGTGGGACTGACCAGAACTGGATACTGTACTCGATGTTGGACTGACCAGAACTGGACACATTACTCGAGGTGGGACTGACCAGAACTGGATACTGTACTCGAGGTGGGACTGACCAGATCTTGACGCAGTGCTCGAGGTGGGACTGACCAGAACTGGACACATTACTCGAGGTGGGTCTGACCACAACTGGACACAGTACTCGAGGTGGGACTGACCAGATCTGGACGCAGTACTTGAGGTGGGACTGACCAGAACTGGACGCAGTACTCGAGGTGGGACTGACCAGATCTGGACACAGTACTTGAAGTTTGATTGGCCAGATTGGACACAGTACTCGAGGTGGGACTGACCAGAACTGGACACAGTACTCGAGGTGGGTCTGCCCAGAACTCGACACAGTACTCGAGGTAGGTCTGACCAGAACTGGACACAGTACTCGAGTTGGGTCTGACCAGAACTGGACACAGTACTCGAGGTGGGTCTGAGCAGAACTGGACACAGTACTCGAGGTGGGACTGACCAGAACTGGACACATTGCTTGAGGTGGGACTGACCATAACTGGACACAGTACTCGAGGTAGGACTGACCACAACTGGACACAGGACTCGAGGTGGGACTGACCAGAACTGGACACAGTGCTTGAGGTGGGACTGACCATAACTGGACACAGTACTCGAGGTAGGACTGACCAGAACTGGACACAGGACTCGAGGTGGGACTGTCCAGAACTGGACACAGTACTCGAGGTGGGACTGAGCAGAAAATGACACAGTACTCGAGGTAGGACTGAGCAGAACTGGACACAGTACTCGAGGTAGGACTGAGCAGAACTGGACACAGTACTCGAGGTAGGACTGACCAGAACTGGACACAGTACTCGAGGTGGGACTGAGCAGAACTGGACACAGTACTCGAGGTGGGACTGAGCAGAACTGGACACAGTACTCGAGGTAGGACTGAGCAGAACTGGACACAGTACTCGAGGTAGGACTGACCAGAACTGGACACAGTACTCGAGGTGGGACTGAGCTGAACTGGACACAGTACTCGAGGTGGGACTGACCAGAACTGGACACAGTACTCGAGGTAGGACTGACCAGAACTGGACACAGTACTCGAGGTGGGACTGACCAGAACTGGACACATTGCTTGAGGTGGGACTGACCATAACTGGACACAGTACTCGAGGTAGGACTGACCAGAACTGGACACAGTACTCGAAGTGGAATTGACCAGAACTGGACACAGTATTCGAGGTGGGACTGACCAGAGCTGGACACAGTACTCGAAGTGGAATTGACCAGAACTGGACACAGTACTCGAGGTGGGACTGACCAGAACTGGACACATTGCTCGAGGTGGGACTGACCATAACTGGACACAGTACTCAAAGTAGGACTGACCAGAACTGGACTCAGGACTCGAGGTGAGACTGACGAGAACTGGACACAGTGCTCGAGGTGGGACTGACGAGAACTGGACACAGTGCTCGAGGTGGGACTGACGAGAACTGGACACAGTACTCGAGGTGGGACTGACGAGAACTGGACACAGTGCTCGAGGTGGGATTGACCAGAAATGGACACAGTACTCGAGGTGGGACTGACAAAACTGGACACAGTACTCGAGGTGGGTCTGACTAGAACTGGACACAGTACTCGAGGTGGGTCTGAACAGAACTGGACACATTACTCGAGGTGGGACTGACCAGAACTGGATACTGTACTCGAGGTGGGACTGACCAGAACTGGATACTGTACTCGAGGTTGGACTGACCAGAACTGGACACATTACTCGAGGTGGGACTGACCAGAACTGGATACTGTACTCGAGGTGGGACTGACCAGATCTGGACGCAGTGCTCGAGGTGGGACTGACCAGAACTGGACACATTACTCGAGGTGGGTCTGACCACAACTGGACACAGTACTCGAGGTGGGACTGACCAGAACTGGACACAGTACTCGAGGTGGGTCTGACCACAACTGGACACAGTACTCGAGGTGGGACTGTCCAGAACTGGACACAGTACTCAAGATGGGACTAAACAGAACTGGACACAGTGCTCGAGGTGGGACTGACCAGAACGAGACACAGTACTCGAGGTGTGACTGACCACATTGGACACAGTACTCGAGGTGGGACTGACCAGAACTGGACACAGTACTCGAGGGGGGACTGACCAGAACTGGACACAGTACTCAAGGTGGGTCTGACCACAACTGGACACAGTAGTCGAGATGGGACTGACCAGAACTGGACACAGTTCTCGAGGTGGGACTGACCAGAACTGGACAGAGTACTCGAGGTGGGTCTGAACAAAACTGGACACAGTGCTCAAGGTGAGACTGACCAGAACTGGACACAGTACTTGAGGTGGGACTGATCAGAACTGGACACATTTCTCGAGGTGGGACTGACCAGAACTGGACACAGTACTCGAGGTGGGACTGACCAGAACTGGATGCAGTACTCGAGGTGGGACTGACCACAACTGGACAAAGTACTCGAGGTTAGACTGACCACAACTGGACACAGTACTCGAGGTTAGACTGACCAGAACTGGACACAGTACTCGAGGTGGGACTGACGAGAACTGGATGCAGTACTCGAGGTGGGACTGACCACAACTGGACAAAGTACTCGAGGTTAGACTGACCACAACTGGACACAGTACTCGAGGTTAGACTGACCAGAACTGGACACTGTACTCGAGTTGGGACTGACCAGAACTGGACACAGGACTCGAGGTGGGACTGACCACAACTGGACACAGTACTCGAGGTAAGACTGACCAGAAATGGTCACAGTACTCGAGGTGGGACTGCCCACAACTGGACACAGTACTCAAGGTGTGACTGACCAGAACTGGACACATTACTCGAGGTGGGACTGACCAGATCTGGACACAGTACTCGAGGTGTGATTAACCAGATTGGACACAGTACTCGAGGTGGGACTGACCAGAACTGGACACATTTCTCGAGGTGGGACTGACCAGAACTGGACACAGTAGTTGAGGTGGGACTGACCAGAATTGGACGCAGAACTCGAGGTGGGACTGACCAGAACTGAACATAGTACTCGAGGTGGGATTGATTGGAACTGGACACAATACGTGAGGTGGGACTGACCAGAACTGGACACAGTACTCGAGGTGGGTCTGACCAGAACTGGACATAGTACTTGAGGTGGGTCTGAGCAGAATTGGACACAGTACTCGAAGTGGGATTGACCAGAACTGGACACAGTACTCGAGGTGGGACTGACCAGAACTGGACACATTGCTTGAGGTGGGACTGACCATAACTGGACACAGTACTCGAGGTAGGACTGACCAGAACTAGACACAGGACTCGAGGTGGGACTGACCAGAACTGGACACAGTATTCGAGGTGTGTCTGACCAGAGCTGGACACAGTACTCGAAGTGGAATTGACCAGAAGTGGACACAGTACTCGAGGTGGGACTGACCAGAACTGGACACATTGCTCGAGGTGGGACTGACCATAACTGGACACAGTACTCGAAGTAGGACTGACCAGAACTGGACTCAGGACTCGAGGTGGGACTGACGAGAACTGGACACAGTGCTCGAGGTGGGATTGACCAGAAATGGACACAGTACTCGAGGTGGGACTGACAAAACTGGACACAGTACTCGAGGTGGGATTGACCAGAACTGGACACAGTACTCGAGGTGGGACTAACCAGAACTGGACACATTGCTCAAGGTGGGACTGACCATAAATGGACACAGTACTCGAGGTGGGACTGACCAGAACTGGACACAGGACTCGAGGTGGGACTGACCAGAACTGGACACAGTGCTCGAGGTGGGACTGACCAGAAGTGGACACAGTATTCGAGGTGTGTCTGACCAGAGCTGGACACAGTACTCAAAGTGGAATTGACCAGAACTGGACACAGTACTCGAGGTGGGACTGACCAGAACTGGACACAGTACTCGAAGTGGGATTGACCAGAACTGGACACAGTACTCGAGGTGGGACTGACCAGAACTGGACACATTGCTTGAGGTGGGACTGACCATAACTGGACACAGTACTCGAGGTAGGACTGACCAGAACTGGACACAGGACTCGAGGTGGGACTGACCAGAACTGGACACAATATTCGAGGTGTGTCTGACCAGAGCTGGACACAGTACTCGAAGTGGAATTGACCAGAAGTGGACACAGTACTCGAGGTGGGACTGACCAGAACTGGATACATTGCTCGAGGTGGGAGTGACCATAACTGGACACAGTACTCGAAGTAGGACTGACCAGAACTGGACACAGTACTCGAGGTGGGACTAACCAGAACTGGACACATTGCTCAAGGTGGGACTGACCATAAATGGACACAGAACTCGAGGTGGGACTGACCAGAACTGGACACAGTACTCGAGGTGGGTCTGACCAGAATTGGACACAGTACTCGAGGTGGGTCTGAACAGAACTGGACACATTACTCGAGGTGGGACTGACCAGAACTGAACACAGTACTCGAGGTGGGATTGATCGGAACTGGACACAGTACTCGAGGTGGGACTGACCAGAACTGGACACAGTACTCGAGGTGGGTCTGACCAGAACTGGACACAGTACTCAAGGTGGGACTGAGCAGAACTGGACACAGTACTCGAGGTGGGTCTGACCAGAACTGGACACAGTGCTCGAGGTGGGATTGACCAGAAGTGGATACTGTATTCGAGTTGGGTCTGACCAGAACTGGACACAGTACTCGAGGTGGGATTGACCAGAACGGGACACATTATTCGAGGAGGCACTGACCAGAACTGGACACAGTATTCGAGGTGGGTCTGTCCAGAACTGGACACAGTACTCAAGGTGGGTCTGACCAGAACTCGACACAGTACTCGAGGTGGGATTGATCGGAACTGGACACAGTACGTGAGGTGGGACTGACCAGAACTGGACACAGTACTCGAGGTGGGTCTGACCAGAACTGGACACAGTACTCGAGGTGGGTCTGAGCAGAACTGGACACAGTACTCGAAGTGGGATTGACCAGAACTGGACACAGTACTCGAGGTGGGACTGACCAGAACTGGACACATTGCTTGAGGTGGGACTGACCAGAACTGGACACAGTACTCGAGGTAGGACTGACCAGAACTGGACACAGGACTCGAGGTGGGACTGACCAGATCTGGACACAGTACTCGAAGTGTGATTGGCCAGATTGGACACAGTACTCGAGGTGGGACTGACCAGAACTGGACACAGTACTCGAGGTGGGTCTGACCACAACTGGACACAGTACTCGAGGTGGGACTGACCAGAACTGGACACAGTACTCAAGATGGGACTGACCAGAACTGGACACATTACTCGAGGTGGGTCTGACCACAACTGGACACAGTACTCGAGGTGGGACTGACCAGAACTGGACAGAGTCCTCGAGGTGGGACTGAACAAAACTGGACACAGTGCTCAAGGTGGGACTGACGAGCACTGGATGCAGTACTCGAGGTGGGACTGCCCACAACTGGACACAGTACTCGAGGTGGGACTGACGAGAACTGGATGCAGTACTCGAGGTGGGACTGACCACAACTGGACACAGTACTCGAGGTTAGACTGACCAGAACTGGACACTGTACTCGAGTTGGGACTGACCAGAACTGGACACAGGACTCGATGTGGGACTGACCACAACTGGACACAGTACTCGAGGTAAGACTGACCAGAACTGGACACAGTGCTCGAGGTGGGACTGACCAGAACTGGACACATTACTCGAGGTGGGACTGCCCACAACTGGACACAGTACTCAAGGTGTGACTGACCAGAACTGGACACAGTGCTCGAGGTGGGACTGACCAGAACTGGACACATTACTCGAGGTGGGACTGACCAGATCTGGACACAGTACTCGAGGTGTGATTAACCAGATTGGACACAGTACTCGAGGTGGGACTGACCAGAACTGGACACATTTCTCGAGGTGGGACTGACCAGAACTGGACACAGTACTCGAGGTGGGACTGACCAGAACTGGACACATTTCTCGAGGTGGGACTGACCAGAATTGGACACAGTACTCGAGCTGGGTCTGAACAAAACTGGACACAGTGCTTGAGATGGGACTGACAAGAACTGGACACAGCACTCGAGATGGGACTGACCAGAACTGGACACAGTACTCGAGGTTGGACTGACGAGAACTGGACAGAGTACTCGAGGTGGGACTGACCAGAACTGGACAGAGTACTCGAGGTGGGACTGACCAGAACTGGATACTGTACTCGAGGTTGGACTGACCAGAACTGGACACATTACTCGAGGTGGGACTGACCAGAACTGGATACTGTACTCGAGGTGGGACTGACCAGATCTGGACGCAGTGCTCGAGGTGGGACTGACCAGAACTGGACACATTACTCGAGGTGGGTCTGACCAGAACTGGACGCAGTACTCGAGGTGTGACTGACCAGATCTTGACACAGTACTTGAAGTTTGATTGGCCAGATTGGACACAGTACTCGAGGTGGGACTGACCAGAACTGGACACAGTACTCGAGGTGGGTCTGACCACAACTGGACACAGTACTCGAGGTGGGACTGTCCAGAACTGGACACAGTACTCAAGATGGGACTAAACAGAACTGGACACAGTGCTCGAGGTGGGACTGACCAGAACGAGACACAGTACTCGAGGTGTGACTGACCACATTGGACACAGTACTCGAGGTGGGACTGACCAGAACTGGACACAGTACTCGAGGGGGGACTGACCAGAACTGGACACAGTACTCAAGGTGGGTCTGACCACAACTGGACACAGTAGTCGAGATGGGACTGACCAGAACTGGACACAGTTCTCGAGGTGGGACTGACCAGAACTGGACAGAGTACTCGAGGTGGGACTGACCAGAACTGGACAGAGTACTCGAGGTGGGTCTGAACAAAACTGGACACTGCTCAAGGTGGGACTGACCAGAACTGGACACAGTACTTGAGGTGGGACTGACCAGAACTGGACACATTTCTCGAGGTGGGACTGACCAGAACTGGACACAGTACTCGAGGTGGGACTGACCAGAACTGGATGCAGTACTCGAGGTGGGACTGACCACAACTGGACAAAGTACTCGAGGTTAGACTGACCACAACTGGACACAGTACTCGAGGTTAGACTGACCAGAACTGGACACAGTACTCGAGGTGGGACTGACGAGAACTGGATGCAGTACTCGAGGTGGGACTGACCACAACTGGACAAAGTACTCGAGGTTAGACTGACCACAACTGGACACAGTACTCGAGGTTAGACTGACCAGAACTGGACACTGTACTCGAGTTGGGACTGACCAGAACTGGACACAGGACTCGAGGTGGGACTGACCACAACTGGACACAGTACTCGAGGTAAGACTGACCAGAAATGGTCACAGTACTCGAGGTGGGACTGCCCACAACTGGACACAGTACTCAAGGTGTGACTGACCAGAACTGGACACAGTGCTCGAGGTGGGACTAACCAGAACTGGACACATTACTCGAGGTGGGACTGACCAGATCTGGACACAGTACTCGAGGTGTGATTAACCAGATTGGACACAGTACTCGAGGTGGGACTGACCAGAACTGGACACATTTCTCGAGGTGGGACTGACCAGAACTGGACACAGTAGTTGAGGTGGGACTGACCAGAATTGGACGCAGAACTCGAGGTGGGACTGACCAGAACTGAACATAGTACTCGAGGTGGGATTGATTGGAACTGGACACAATACGTGAGGTGGGACTGACCAGAACTGGACACAGTACTCGAGGTGGGTCTGACCAGAACTGGACATAGTACTCGAGGTGGGTCTGAGCAGAACTGGACACAGTACTCGAAGTGGGATTGACCAGAACTGGACACAGTACTCGAGGTGGGACTGACCAGAACTGGACACATTGCTTGAGGTGGGACTGACCATAACTGGACACAGTACTCGAGGTAGGACTGACCAGAACTAGACACAGGACTCGAGGTGGGACTGACCAGAACTGGACACAGTATTCGAGGTGTGTCTGACCAGAGCTGGACACAGTACTCGAAGTGGAATTGACCAGAAGTGGACACAGTACTCGAGGTGGGACTGACCAGAACTGGACACATTGCTCGAGGTGGGACTGACCATAACTGGACACAGTACTCGAAGTAGGACTGACCAGAACTGGACTCAGGACTCGAGGTGGGACTGACGAGAACTGGACACAGTGCTCGAGGTGGGATTGACCAGAAATGGACACAGTACTCGAGGTGGGACTGACAAAACTGGACACAGTACTCGAGGTGGGATTGACCAGAACTGGACACAGTACTCGAGGTGGGACTAACCAGAACTGGACACATTGCTCAAGGTGGGACTGACCATAAATGGACACAGTACTCGAGGTGGGACTGACCAGAACTGGACACAGGACTCAAGGTGGGACTGACCAGAACTGTACACAGTGCTCGAGGTGGGACTGACCATAACTGGACACAGTATTCGAGGTGTGTCTGACCAGAGCTGGACACAGTACTCGAAGTGGAATTGACCAGAACTGGACACAGTACTCGAGGTGGGACTGACCAGAACTGGACACAGTACTCGAAGTGGGATTGACCAGAACTGGACACAGTACTCGAGGTGGGACTGACCAGAACTGGACACATTGCTTGAGGTGGGACTGACCATAACTGGACACAGTACTCGAGGTAGGACTGACCAGAACTGGACACAGGACTCGAGGTGGGACTGACCAGAACTGGACACAATATTCGAGGTGTGTCTGACCAGAGCTGGACACAGTACTCGAAGTGGAATTGACCAGAAGTGGACACAGTACTCGAGGTGGGACTGACCAGAACTGGATACATTGCTCGAGGTGGGAGTGACCATAACTGGACACAGTACTCGAAGTAGGACTGACCAGAACTGGACACAGTACTCGAGGTGGGACTAACCAGAACTGGACACATTGCTCAAGGTGGGACTGACCATAAATGGACACAGAACTCGAGGTGGGACTGACCAGAACTGGACACAGTACTCGAGGTGGGTCTGACCAGAACTGGACACAGTACTCGAGGTGGGTCTGAACAGAACTGGACACATTACTCGAGGTGGGACTGACCAGAACTGAACACAGTACTCGAGGTGGGATTGATCGGAACTGGACACAGTACTCGAGGTGGGACTGACCAGAACTGGACACAGTACTCGAGGTGGGTCTGACCAGAACTGGACACAGTACTCAAGGTGGGACTGAGCAGAACTGGACACAGTACTCGAGGTGGGTCTGACCAGAACTGGACACAGTGCTCGAGGTGGGATTGACCAGAAGTGGATACTGTATTCGAGTTGGGTCTGACCAGAACTGGACACAGTACTCGAGGTGGGATTGACCAGAACGGGACACATTATTCGAGGAGGCACTGACCAGAACTGGACACAGTATTCGAGGTGGGTCTGACCAGAACTGGACACAGTACTCAAGGTGGGTCTGACCAGAACTCGACACAGTACTCGAGGTGGGATTGATCGGAACTGGACACAGTACGTGAGGTGGGACTGACCAGAACTGGACACAGTACTCGAGGTGGGTCTGACCAGAACTGGACACAGTACTCGAGGTGGGTCTGAGCAGAACTGGACACAGTACTCGAAGTGGGATTGACCAGAAGTGGACACAGTACTCGAGGTGGGACTGACCAGAACTGGACACATTGCTCGAGGTGGGACTGACCATAACTGGACACAGTACTCGAAGTAGGACTGACCAGAACTGGACTCAGGACTCGAGGTGGGACTGACGAGAACTGGACACAGTGCTCGAGGTGGGATTGACCAGAAATGGACTCAGTACTCGAGGTGGGACTGACAAAACTGGACACAGTACTCGAGGTGGGATTGACCAGAACTGGACACAGTACTCGAGGTGGGACTAACCAGAACTGGACACATTGCTCAAGGTGGGACTGACCATAAATGGACACAGTACTCGAGGTGGGACTGACCAGAACTGGACACAGTACTCAAGATGGGACTAAACAGAACTGGACACAGTGCTCGAGGTGGGACTGAACAGAACTAGACACAGTACTCGAGGTGTGACTGACCACATTGGACACAGTACTCGAGGTGGGACTGACCAGAACTGGACACAGTACTCGAGGGGGGACTGACCAGAACTGGACACAGTACTCAAGGTGGGTCTGACCACAACTGGACACAGTAGTCGAGATGGGACTGACCAGAACTGGACACAGTTCTCGAGGTGGGACTGACCAGAAGTGGACACAGTACTCGAGGTTGAACTGACCAGAACTGGGCGCAGAACTCGAGGTGGGTCTGAACAAAACTGGACACAGTGCTCAAGGTGGGACTGATGAGAACTGGACACAGTGCTCAAGGTGGGACTGACCAGAACTGGACACAGTACTCGAGGTGGGACTGACGAGAACTGGATGCAGTACTCGAGGTGGGACTGACCACAACTGGACAAAGTACTCGAGGTTAGACTGACCACAACTGGACACAGTACTCGAGGTTAGACTGACCAGAACTGGACACTGTACTTGAGTTGGGACTGACCAGAACTGGACACAGGACTCGAGGTGGGACTGACCACAACTGGACACAGTACTCGAGGTAAGACTGACCAGAAATGGTCACAGTACTCGAGGTGGGACTGCCCACAACTGGACACAGTACTCAAGGTGTGACTGACCAGAACTGGACACAGTGCTCGAGGTGGGACTGACCAGAACTGGACACATTACTCGAGTGGGACTGACCAGATCTGGACACAGTACTCGAGGTGTGATTAACCAGATTGGACACAGTACTCGAGGTGGGACTGACCAGAACTGGACACATTTCTCGAGGTGGGACTGACCAGAATTGGACACAGTGCTTGAGGTGGGACTGACCAGAACTGGACACAGTGCTCGAGGTGGGACTGACCAGAAGTGGACACAGTATTCGAGGTGTGTCTGACCAGAGCTGGACACAGTACTCGAAGTGGAATTGACCAGAACTGGACACAGTACTCGAGGTGGGACTGACCAGAACTGGACACAGTACTCGAAGTGGGATTGACCAGAACTGGACACAGTACTCGAGGTGGGACTGACCAGAACTGGACACATTGCTTGAGGTGGGACTGACCATAACTGGACACAGTACTCGAGGTAGGACTGACCAGAACTGGACACAGGACTCGAGGTGGGACTGACCAGAACTGGACACAATATTCGAGGTGTGTCTGACCAGAGCTGGACACAGTACTCGAAGTGGAATTGACCAGAAGTGGACACAGTACTCGAGGTGGGACTGACCAGAACTGGATACATTGCTCGAGGTGGGAGTGACCATAACTGGACACAGTACTCGAAGTAGGACTGACCAGAACTGGACACAGTACTCGAGGTGGGACTAACCAGAACTGGACACATTGCTCAAGGTGGGACTGACCATAAATGGACACAGAACTCGAGGTGGGAATGACCAGAACTGGACACAGTACTCGAGGTGGGTCTGACCAGAACTGGACACATTACTCGAGGTGGGACTGACCAGAACTGAACACAGTACTCGAGGTGGGATTGATCGGAACTGGACACAGTACTCGAGGTGGGACTGACCAGAACTGGACACAGTACTCGAGGTGGGTCTGACCAGAACTGGACACAGTACTCAAGGTGGGACTGAGCAGAACTGGACACAGTACTCGAGGTGGGTCTGACCAGAACTGGACACAGTGCTCGAGGTGGGATTGACCAGAAGTGGATACTGTATTCGAGTTGGGTCTGACCAGAACTGGACACAGTACTCGAGGTGGGATTGACCAGAACGGGACACATTATTCGAGGAGGCACTGACCAGAACTGGACACAGTATTCGAGGTGGGTCTGTCCAGAACTGGACACAGTACTCAAGGTGGGTCTGACCAGAACTCGACACAGTACTCGAGGTGGGATTGATCGGAACTGGACAAAGTACGTGAGGTGGGACTGACCAGAACTGGACACAGTACTCGAGGTGGGTCTGACCAGAACTGGACACAGTACTCGAGGTGGGTCTGAGCAGAACTGGACACAGTACTCGAAGTGGGATTGACCAGAACTGGACACAGTACTCGAGGTGGGACTGACCAGAACTGGACACATTGCTTGAGGTGGGACTGACCAGAACTGGACACAGTACACGAGGTAGGACTGACCAGAACTGGACACAGGACTCGAGGTGGGACTGACCAGATCTGGACACAGTACTCGAAGTGTGATTGGCCAGATTGGACACAGTACTCGAGGTGGGACTGACCAGAACTGGACACAGTACTCGAGGTGGGTCTGACCACAACTGGACACAGTACTCGAGGTGGGACTGACCAGAACTGGACACAGTACTCAAGATGGGACTGACCAGAACTGGACACATTACTCGAGGTGGGTCTGACCACAACTGGACACAGTACTCGAGGTGGGACTGACCAGGTCTGGACGCAGTACTCGAGGTGGGACTGACCAGAACTGGACAGAGTCCTCGAGGTGGGACTGAACAAAACTGGACACAGTGCTCAAGGTGGGACTGACGAGCACTGGATGCAGTACTCGAGGTGGGACTGCCCACAACTGGACACAGTACTCGAGGTGGGACTGACGAGAACTGGATGCAGTACTCGAGGTGGGACTGACCACAACTGGACACAGTACTCGAGGTTAGACTGACCAGAACTGGACACTGTACTCGAGTTGGGACTGACCAGAACTGGACACAGGACTCGAGGTGGGACTGACCACAACTGGACACAGTACTCGAGGTAAGACTGACCAGAAATGGTCACAGTACTCGAGGTGGGACTGCCCACAACTGGACACAGTACTCAAGGTGTGACTGACCAGAACTGGACACAGTGCTCGAGGTGGGACTGACCAGAACTGGACACATTACTCGAGGTGGGACTGACCAGATCTGGACACAGTACTCGAGGTGTGATTAACCAGATTGGACACAGTACTCGAGGTGGGACTGACCAGAACTGGACACATTTCTCGAGGTGGGACTGACCAGAACTGGACACAGTACTCGAGGTGGGACTGACCAGAACTGGACACATTTCTCGAGGTGGGACTGACCAGAATTGGACACAGTACTCGAGCTGGGTCTGAACAAAACTGGACACAGTGCTTGAGGTGGGACTGACAAGAACTGGACACAGCACTCGAGATGGGACTGACCAGAACTGGACACAGTACTCGAGGTTGGACTGACGAGAACTGGACAGAGTACTCGAGGTGGGACTGACCAGAACTGGACAGAGTACTCGAGGTGGGACTGACCAGAACTGGATACTGTACTCGAGGTTGGACTGACCAGAACTGGACACATTACTCGAGGTGGGACTGACCAGAACTGGATACTGTACTCGAGGTGGGACTGACCAGATCTGGACGCAGTGCTCGAGGTGGGACTGACCAGAACTGGACACATTACTCGAGGTGGGTCTGACCAGAACTGGACGCAGTACTCGAGGTGTGACTGACCAGATCTGGACACAGTACTCAAGATGGGACTAAACAGAACTGGACACAGTGCTCGAGGTGGGACTGACCAGAACGAGACACAGTACTCGAGGTGTGACTGACCACATTGGACACAGTACTCGAGGTGGGACTGACCAGAACTGGACACAGTACTCGAGGGGGGACTGACCAGAACTGGACACAGTACTCAAGGTGGGTCTGACCACAACTGGACACAGTAGTCGAGATGGGACTGACCAGAACTGGACACAGTTCTCGAGGTGGGACTGACCAGAACTGGACACAGTACTCGAGGTGGGTCTGACCACAACTGGACACAGTACTCGAGGTGGGACTGTCCAGAACTGGACACAGTACTCAAGATGGGACTAAACAGAACTGGACACAGTGCTCGAGGTGGGACTGACCAGAACGAGACACAGTACTCGAGGTGTGACTGACCACATTGGACACAGTACTCGAGGTGGGACTGACCAGAACTGGACACAGTACTCGAGGGGGGACTGACCAGAACTGGACACAGTACTCAAGGTGGGTCTGACCACAACTGGACACAGTAGTCGAGATGGGACTGACCAGAACTGGACACAGTTCTCGAGGTGGGACTGACCAGAACTGGACAGAGTACTCGAGGTGGGACTGACCAGAACTGGACAGAGTACTCGAGGTGGGTCTGAACAAAACTGGACACTGCTCAAGGTGGGACTGACCAGAACTGGACACAGTACTTGAGGTGGGACTGACCAGAACTGGACACATTTCTCGAGGTGGGACTGACCAGAACTGGACACAGTACTCGAGGTGGGACTGACCAGAACTGGATGCAGTACTCGAGGTGGGACTGACCACAACTGGACAAAGTACTCGAGGTTAGACTGACCACAACTGGACACAGTACTCGAGGTTAGACTGACCAGAACTGGACACAGTACTCGAGGTGGGACTGACGAGAACTGGATGCAGTACTCGAGGTGGGACTGACCACAACTGGACAAAGTACTCGAGGTTAGACTGACCACAACTGGACACAGTACTCGAGGTTAGACTGACCAGAACTGGACACTGTACTCGAGTTGGGACTGACCAGAACTGGACACAGGACTCGAGGTGGGACTGACCACAACTGGACACAGTACTCGAGGTAAGACTGACCAGAAATGGTCACAGTACTCGAGGTGGGACTGCCCACAACTGGACACAGTACTCAAGGTGTGACTGACCAGAACTGGACACAGTGCTCGAGGTGGGACTAACCAGAACTGGACACATTACTCGAGGTGGGACTGACCAGATCTGGACACAGTACTCGAGGTGTGATTAACCAGATTGGACACAGTACTCGAGGTGGGACTGACCAGAACTGGACACATTTCTCGAGGTGGGACTGACCAGAACTGGACACAGTAGTTGAGGTGGGACTGACCAGAATTGAACGCAGAACTCGAGGTGGGACTGACCAGAACTGAACATAGTACTCGAGGTGGGATTGATTGGAACTGGACACAATACGTGAGGTGGGACTGACCAGAACTGGACACAGTACTCGAGGTGGGTCTGACCAGAACTGGACATAGTACTCGAGGTGGGTCTGAGCAGAACTGGACACAGTACTCGAAGTGGGATTGACCAGAACTGGACACAGTACTCGAGGTGGGACTGACCAGAACTGGACACATTGCTTGAGGTGGGACTGACCATAACTGGACACAGTACTCGAGGTAGGACTGACCAGAACTAGACACAGGACTCGAGGTGGGACTGACCAGAACTGGACACAGTATTCGAGGTGTGTCTGACCAGAGCTGGACACAGTACTCGAAGTGGAATTGACCAGAAGTGGACACAGTACTCGAGGTGGGACTGACCAGAACTGGACACATTGCTCGAGGTGGGACTGACCATAACTGGACACAGTACTCGAAGTAGGACTGACCAGAACTGGACTCAGGACTCGAGGTGGGACTGACGAGAACTGGACACAGTGCTCGAGGTGGGATTGACCAGAAATGGACACAGTACTCGAGGTGGGACTGACAAAACTGGACACAGTACTCGAGGTGGGATTGACCAGAACTGGACACAGTACTCGAGGTGGGACTAACCAGAACTGGACACATTGCTCAAGGTGGGACTGACCATAAATGGACACAGTACTCGAGGTGGGACTGACCAGAACTGGACACAGGACTCAAGGTGGGACTGACCAGAACTGGACACAATACTCGAGGTGGGACTGACCAGAAGTGGACACAGTATTCGAGGTGTGTCTGACCAGAGCTGGACACAGTACTCGAAGTGGAATTGACCAGAACTGGACACAGTACTCGAGGTGGGACTGACCAGAACTGGACACAGTACTCGAAGTGGGATTGACCAGAACTGGACACAGTACTCGAGGTGGGACTGACCAGAACTGGACACATTGCTTGAGGTGGGACTGACCATAACTGGACACAGTACTCGAGGTAGGACTGACCAGAACTGGACACAGGACTCGAGGTGGGACTGACCAGAACTGGACACAATATTCGAGGTGTGTCTGACCAGAGCTGGACACAGTACTCGAAGTGGAATTGACCAGAAGTGGACACAGTACTCGAGGTGGGACTGACCAGAACTGGATACATTGCTCGAGGTGGGAGTGACCATAACTGGACACAGTACTCGAAGTAGGACTGACCAGAACTGGACACAGTACTCGAGGTGGGACTAACCAGAACTGGACACATTGCTCAAGGTGGGACTGACCATAAATGGACACAGAACTCGAGGTGGGACTGACCAGAACTGGACACAGTACTCGAGGTGGGTCTGACCAGAACTGGACACAGTACTCGAGGTGGGTCTGAACAGAACTGGACACATTACTCGAGGTGGGACTGACCAGAACTGAACACAGTACTCGAGGTGGGATTGATCGGAACTGGACACAGTACTCGAGGTGGGACTGACCAGAACTGGACACAGTACTCGAGGTGGGTCTGACCAGAACTGGACACAGTACTCAAGGTGGGACTGAGCAGAACTGGACACAGTACTCGAGGTGGGTCTGACCAGAACTGGACACAGTGCTCGAGGTGGGATTGACCAGAAGTGGATACTGTATTCGAGTTGGGTCTGACCAGAACTGGACACAGTACTCGAGGTGGGATTGACCAGAACGGGACACATTATTCGAGGAGGCACTGACCAGAACTGGACACAGTATTCGGGGTGGGTCTGACCAGAACTGGACACAGTACTCAAGGTGGGTCTGACCAGAACTCGACACAGTACTCGAGGTGGGATTGATCGGAACTGGACACAGTACGTGAGGTGGGACTGACCAGAACTGGACACAGTACTCGAGGTGGGTCTGACCAGAACTGGACACAGTACTCGAGGTGGGTCTGAGCAGAACTGGACACAGTACTCGAAGTGGGATTGACCAGAACTGGACACAGTACTCGAGGTGGGACTGACCAGAACTGGACACATTGCTTGAGGTGGGACTGACCAGAACTGGACACAGTACTCGAGGTAGGACTGACCAGAACTGAACACAGGACTCGAGGTGGGACTGACCAGATCTGGACAAAGTACTCGAAGTGTGATTGGCCAGATTGGACACAGTACTCGAGGTGGGACTGACCAGAACTGGACACAGTACTCGAGGTGGGTCTGACCACAACTGGACACAGTACTCGAGGTGGGACTGACCAGAACTGGACACAGTACTCAAGATGGGACTAAACAGAACTGGACACAGTGCTCGAGGTGGGACTGACCAGAACTAGACACAGTTCTCGAGGTGGGTCTGACCAGAAGTGGACACAGTACTCGAGGTTGAACTGACCAGAACTGGGCGCAGAACTCGAGGTGGGTCTGAACAAAACTGGACACAGTGCTCAAGGTGGGACTGACGAGAACTGGACACAGTGCTCAAGGTGGGACTGACCAGAACTGGACACAGTACTCGAGGTGGGACTGACGAGAACTGGATGCAGTACTCGAGGTGGGACTGACCACAACTGGACAAAGTACTCGAGGTTAGACTGACCACAACTGGACACAGTACTCGAGGTTAGACTGACCAGAACTGGACACTGTACTCGAGTTGGGACTGACCAGAACTGGACACAGGACTCGAGGTGGGACTGACCACAACTGGACACAGTACTCGAGGTAAGACTGACCAGAAATGGTCACAGTACTCGAGGTGGGACTGCCCACAACTGGACACAGTACTCAAGGTGTGACTGACCAGAACTGGACACAGTGCTCGAGGTGGGACTGACCAGAATTGGACACAGTGCTTGAGGTGGGACTGACCAGAACTGGACACATTACTCGAGGTGGGACTGACCAGATCTGGACACAGTACTCGAGGTGGGACTGACCAGAACTGGACACAGTACTCGAGGTGGGACTGACCAGATCTGGACGCAGTGCTCGAGGTGGGACTGACCAGAACTGGACACATTACTCGAGGTGGGTCTGACCACACCTGGACACAGTACTCGAGGTGGGACTGACCAGGTCTGGACGCAGTACTCGAGGTGGGACTGACCAGAACTGGACGCAGTACTCGAGGTGGGACTGACCAGATCTGGACACAGTACTCGAAGTGTGATTGGCCAGATTGGACACAGTACTCGAGGTGGGACTGACCAGAACTGGACACAGTACTCGAGGTGGGTCTGACCACAACTGGACACAGTACTCGAGGTGGGACTGACCAGAACTGGACACAGTACTCAAGATGGGACTAAACAGAACTGGACACAGTGCTCGAGGTGGGACTGACCAGAACGAGACACAGTACTCGAGGTGTGACTGACCACATTGGACACAGTACTCGAGGTGGGACTGACCAGAACTGGACACAGTACTCGAGGGGGGACTGACCAGAACTGGACACAGTACTCAAGGTGGGTCTGACCACAACTGGACACAGTGCTCGAGGTGGGACTGACCAGAACTGGACACAGTTCTCGAGGTGGGACTGACCAGAACTGGACAGAGTACTCGAGGTGGGACTGACCAGAACTGGACAGAGTACTCGAGGTGGGTCTGAACAAAACTGGACACTGCTCAAGGTGGGACTGACCAGAACTGGACACAGTACTTGAGGTGGGACTGACCAGAACTGGACACATTTCTCGAGGTGGGACTGACCAGAACTGGACACAGTACTCGAGGTGGGACTGACCAGAACTGGATGCAGTACTCGAGATGGGACTGACCACAACTGGACAAAGTACTCGAGGTTAGACTGACCACAACTGGACACAGTACTCGAGGTTAGACTGACCAGAACTGGACACAGTACTCGAGGTGGGACTGACGAGAACTGGATGCAGTACTCGAGGTGGGACTGACCACAACTGGACAAAGTACTCGAGGTTAGACTGACCACAACTGGACACAGTACTCGAGGTTAGACTGACCAGAACTGGACACTGTACTCGAGTTGGGACTGACCAGAACTGGACACAGGACTCGAGGTGGGACTGACCACAACTGGACACAGTACTCGAGGTAAGACTGACCAGAAATGGTCACAGTACTCGAGGTGGGACTGCCCACAACTGGACACAGTACTCAAGGTGTGACTGACCAGAACTGGACACAGTGCTCGAGGTGGGACTAACCAGAACTGGACACATTACTCGAGGTGGGACTGACCAGATCTGGACACAGTACTCGAGGTGTGATTAACCAGATTGGACACAGTACTCGAGGTGGGACTGACCAGAACTGGACACATTTCTCGAGGTGGGACTGACCAGAACTGGACACAGTAGTTGAGGTGGGACTGACCAGAATTGGACGCAGAACTCGAGGTGGGACTGACCAGAACTGAACATAGTACTCGAGGTGGGATTGATTGGAACTGGACACAATACGTGAGGTGGGACTGACCAGAACTGGACACAGTACTCGAGGTGGGTCTGACCAGAACTGGACATAGTACTCGAGGTGGGTCTGAGCAGAACTGGACACAGTACTCGAAGTGGGATTGACCAGAACTGGACACAGTACTCGAGGTGGGACTGACCAGAACTGGACACATTGCTTGAGGTGGGACTGACCATAACTGGACACAGTACTCGAGGTAGGACTGACCAGAACTAGACACAGGACTCGAGGTGGGACTGACCAGAACTGGACACAGTATTCGAGGTGTGTCTGACCAGAGCTGGACACAGTACTCGAAGTGGAATTGACCAGAAGTGGACACAGTACTCGAGGTGGGACTGACCAGAACTGGACACATTGCTCGAGGTGGGACTGACCATAACTGGACACAGTACTCGAAGTAGGACTGACCAGAACTGGACTCAGGACTCGAGGTGGGACTGACGAGAACTGGACACAGTGCTCGAGGTGGGATTGACCAGAAATGGACACAGTACTCGAGGTGGGACTGACAAAACTGGACACAGTACTCGAGGTGGGATTGACCAGAACTGGACACAGTACTCGAGGTGGGACTAACCAGAACTGGACACATTGCTCAAGGTGGGACTGACCATAAATGGACACAGTACTCGAGGTGGGACTGACCAGAACTGGACACAGGACTCAAGGTGGGACTGACCAGAACTGGACACAGTGCTCGAGGTGGGACTGACCAGAAGTGGACACAGTATTCGAGGTGTGTCTGACCAGAGCTGGACACAGTACTCGAAGTGGAATTGACCAGAACTGGACACAGTACTCGAGGTGGGACTGACCAGAACTGGACACAGTACTCGAAGTGGGATTGACCAGAACTGGACACAGTACTCGAGGTGGGACTGACCAGAACTGGACACATTGCTTGAGGTGGGACTGACCATAACTGGACACAGTACTCGAGGTAGGACTGACCAGAACTGGACACAGGACTCGAGGTGGGACTGACCAGAACTGGACACAATATTCGAGGTGTGTCTGACCAGAGCTGGACACAGTACTCGAAGTGGAATTGACCAGAAGTGGACACAGTACTCGAGGTGGGACTGACCAGAACTGGATACATTGCTCGAGGTGGGAGTGACCATAACTGGACACAGTACTCGAAGTAGGACTGACCAGAACTGGACACAGTACTCGAGGTGGGACTAACCAGAACTGGACACATTGCTCAAGGTGGGACTGACCATAAATGGACACAGAACTCGAGGTGGGACTGACCAGAACTGGACACAGTACTCGAGGTGGGTCTGACCAGAACTGGACACAGTACTCGAGGTGGGTCTGAACAGAACTGGACACATTACTCGAGGTGGGACTGACCAGAACTGAACACAGTACTCGAGGTGGGATTGATCGGAACTGGACACAGTACTCGAGGTGGGACTGACCAGAACTGGACACAGTACTCGAGGTGGGTCTGACCAGAACTGGACACAGTACTCAAGGTGGGACTGAGCAGAACTGGACACAGTACTCGAGGTGGGTCTGACCAGAACTGGACACAGTGCTCGAGGTGGGATTGACCAGAAGTGGATACTGTATTCGAGTTGGGTCTGACCAGAACTGGACACAGTACTCGAGATGGGATTGACCAGAACGGGACACATTATTCGAGGAGGCACTGACCAGAACTGGACACAGTATTCGGGGTGGGTCTGACCAGAACTGGACACAGTACTCAAGGTGGGTCTGACCAGAACTCGACACAGTACTCGAGGTGGGATTGATCGGAACTGGACACAGTACGTGAGGTGGGACTGACCAGAACTGGACACAGTACTCGAGGTGGGTCTGACCAGAACTGGACACAGTACTCGAGGTGGGTCTGAGCAGAACTGGACACAGTACTCGAAGTGGGATTGACCAGAACTGGACACAGTACTCGAGGTGGGACTGACCAGAACTGGACACATTGCTTGAGGTGGGACTGACCAGAACTGGACACAGTACTCGAGGTAGGACTGACCAGAACTGAACACAGGACTCGAGGTGGGACTGACCAGATCTGGACAAAGTACTCGAAGTGTGATTGGCCAGATTGGACACAGTACTCGAGGTGGGACTGACCAGAACTGGACACAGTACTCGAGGTGGGTCTGACCACAACTGGACACAGTACTCGAGGTGGGACTGACCAGAACTGGACACAGTACTCAAGATGGGACTAAACAGAACTGGACACAGTGCTCGAGGTGGGACTGACCAGAACTAGACACAGTTCTCGAGGTGGGTCTGACCAGAAGTGGACACAGTACTCGAGGTTGAACTGACCAGAACTGGGCGCAGAACTCGAGGTGGGTCTGAACAAAACTGGACACAGTGCTCAAGGTGGGACTGACGAGAACTGGACACAGTGCTCAAGGTGGGACTGACCAGAACTGGACACAGTACTCGAGGTGGGACTGACGAGAACTGGATGCAGTACTCGAGGTGGGACTGACCACAACTGGACAAAGTACTCGAGGTTAGACTGACCACAACTGGACACAGTACTCGAGGTTAGACTGACCAGAACTGGACACTGTACTCGAGTTGGGACTGACCAGAACTGGACACAGGACTCGAGGTGGGACTGACCACAACTGGACACAGTACTCGAGGTAAGACTGACCAGAAATGGTCACAGTACTCGAGGTGGGACTGCCCACAACTGGACACAGTACTCAAGGTGTGACTGACCAGAACTGGACACAGTGCTCGAGGTGGGACTGACCAGAATTGGACACAGTGCTTGAGGTGGGACTGACCAGAACTGGACACATTACTCGAGGTGGGACTGACCAGATCTGGACACAGTACTCGAGGTGGGACTGACCAGAACTGGACACAGTACTCGAGGTGGGACTGACCAGATCTGGACGCAGTGCTCGAGGTGGGACTGACCAGAACTGGACACATTACTCGAGGTGGGTCTGACCACAACTGGACACAGTACTCGAGGTGGGACTGACCAGGTCTGGACGCAGTACTCGAGGTGGGACTGACCAGAACTGGACGCAGTACTCGAGGTGGGACTGACCAGATCTGGACACAGTACTCGAAGTGTGATTGGCCAGATTGGACACAGTACTCGAGGTGGGACTGACCAGAACTGGACACAGTACTCGAGGTGGGTCTGACCACAACTGGACACAGTACTCGAGGTGGGACTGACCAGAACTGGACACAGTACTCAAGATGGGACTAAACAGAACTGGACACAGTGCTCGAGGTGGGACTGACCAGAACGAGACACAGTACTCGAGGTGTGACTGACCACATTGGACACAGTACTCGAGGTGGGACTGACCAGAACTGGACACAGTACTCGAGGGGGGACTGACCAGAACTGGACACAGTACTCAAGGTGGGTCTGACCACAACTGGACACAGTGCTCGAGGTGGGACTGACCAGAACTGGACACAGTTCTCGAGGTGGGACTGACCAGAACTGGACAGAGTACTCGAGGTGGGACTGACCAGAACTGGACAGAGTACTCGAGGTGGGTCTGAACAAAACTGGACACTGCTCAAGGTGGGACTGACCAGAACTGGACACAGTACTTGAGGTGGGACTGACCAGAACTGGACACATTTCTCGAGGTGGGACTGACCAGAACTGGACACAGTACTCGAGGTGGGACTGACCAGAACTGGATGCAGTACTCGAGATGTGACTGACCACAACTGGACAAAGTACTCGAGGTTAGACTGACCACAACTGGACACAGTACTCGAGGTTAGACTGACCAGAACTGGACACAGTACTCGAGGTGGGACTGACGAGAACTGGATGCAGTACTCGAGGTGGGACTGACCACAACTGGACAAAGTACTCGAGGTTAGACTGACCACAACTGGACACAGTACTCGAGGTTAGACTGACCAGAACTGGACACTGTACTCGAGTTGGGACTGACCAGAACTGGACACAGGACTCGAGGTGGGACTGACCACAACTGGACACAGTACTCGAGGTAAGACTGACCAGAAATGGTCACAGTACTCGAGGTGGGACTGCCCACAACTGGACACAGTACTCAAGGTGTGACTGACCAGAACTGGACACAGTGCTCGAGGTGGGACTAACCAGAACTGGACACATTACTCGAGGTGGGACTGACCAGATCTGGACACAGTACTCGAGGTGTGATTAACCAGATTGGACACAGTACTCGAGGTGGGACTGACCAGAACTGGACACATTTCTCGAGGTGGGACTGACCAGAACTGGACACAGTAGTTGAGGTGGGACTGACCAGAATTGGACGCAGAACTCGAGGTGGGACTGACCAGAACTGAACATAGTACTCGAGGTGGGATTGATTGGAACTGGACACAATACGTGAGGTGGGACTGACCAGAACTGGACACAGTACTCGAGGTGGGTCTGACCAGAACTGGACATAGTACTCGAGGTGGGTCTGAGCAGAACTGGACACAGTACTCGAAGTGGGATTGACCAGAACTGGACACAGTACTCGAGGTGGGACTGACCAGAACTGGACACATTGCTTGAGGTGGGACTGACCATAACTGGACACAGTACTCGAGGTAGGACTGACCAGAACTAGACACAGGACTCGAGGTGGGACTGACCAGACCTGGACACAGTATTCGAGGTGTGTCTGACCAGAGCTGGACACAGTACTCGAAGTGGAATTGACCAGAAGTGGACACAGTACTCGAGATGGGACTGACCAGAACTGGACACATTGCTCGAGGTGGGACTGACCATAACTGGACACAGTACTCGAAGTAGGACTGACCAGAACTGGACTCAGGACTCGAGGTGGGACTGACGAGAACTGGACACAGTGCTCGAGGTGGGATTGACCAGAAATGGACACAGTACTCGAGGTGGGACTGACAAAACTGGACACAGTACTCGAGGTGGGATTGACCAGAACTGGACACAGTACTCGAAGTGGGACTAACCAGAACTGGACACATTGCTCAAGGTACGACTGACCATAAATGGACACAGTACTCGAGGTGGGACTGACCAGAACTGGACACAGGACTCAAGGTGGGACTGACCAGAACTGGACACAGTGCTCGAGGTGGGACTGACCAGAAGTGGACACAGTATTCGAGGTGTGTCTGACCAGAGCTGGACACAGTACTCGAAGTGGAATTGACCAGAACTGGACACAGTACTCGAGGTGGGACTGACCAGAACTGGACACAGTACTCGAAGTGGGATTGACCAGAACTGGACACAGTACTCGAGGTGGGACTGACCAGAACTGGACACATTGCTTGAGGTGGGACTGACCATAACTGGACACAGTACTCGAGGTAGGACTGACCAGAACTGGACACAGGACTCGAGGTGGGACTGACCAGAACTGGACACAATATTCGAGGTGTGTCTGACCAGAGCTGGACACAGTACTCGAAGTGGAATTGACCAGAAGTGGACACAGTACTCGAGGTGGGACTGACCAGAACTGGATACATTGCTCGAGGTGGGTCTGACCATAACTGGACACAGTACTCGAAGTAGGACTGACCAGAACTGGACACAGTACTCGAGGTGGGACTAACCAGAACTGGACACATTGCTCAAGGTGGGACTGACCATAAATGGACACAGAACTCGAGGTGGGACTGACCAGAACTGGACACAGTACTCGAGGTGGGTCTGACCAGAACTGGACACAGTACTCGAGGTGGGTCTGAACAGAACTGGACACATTACTCGAGGTGGGACTGACCAGAACTGAACACAGTACTCGAGGTGGGATTGATCGGAACTGGACACAGTACTCGAGGTGGGACTGACCAGAACTGGACACAGTACTCGAGGTGGGTCTGACCAGAACTGGACACAGTACTCAAGGTGGGACTGAGCAGAACTGGACACAGTACTCGAGGTGGGTCTGACCAGAACTGGACACAGTGCTCGAGGTGGGATTGACCAGAAGTGGATACTGTATTCGAGTTGGGTCTGACCAGAACTGGACACAGTACTCGAGGTGGGATTGACCAGAACGGGACACATTATTCGAGGAGGCACTGACCAGAACTGGACACAGTATTCGAGGTGGGTCTGACCAGAACTGGACACAGTACTCAAGGTGGGTCTGACCAGAACTCGACACAGTACTCGAGGTGGGATTGATCGGAACTGGACACAGTACGTGAGGTGGGACTGACCAGAACTGGACACAGTACTCGAGGTGGGTCTGACCAGAACTGGACACAGTACTCGAGGTGGGTCTGAGCAGAACTGGACACAGTACTCGAAGTGGGATTGACCAGAACTGGACACAGTACTCGAGGTGGGACTGACCAGAACTGGACACATTGCTTGAGGTGGGACTGACCAGAACTGGACACAGTACTCGAGGTAGGACTGACCAGAACTGAACACAGGACTCGAGGTGGGTCTGACCACAACTGGACACAGTACTCGAGGTGGGACTGACCAGAACTGGACACAGTACTCGAGGTGGGACTGACCAGAACTGGACACATTGCTTGAGGTGGGACTGACCAGAACTGGACACAGTACTCGAGGTAGGACTGACCAGAACTGAACACAGGACTCGAGGTGGGACTGACCAGATCTGGACACAGTACTCGAAGTGTGATTGGCCAGATTGGACACAGTACTCGAGGTGGGACTGACCAGAACTGGACACAGTACTCGAGGTGGGTCTGACCACAACTGGACACAGTACTCGAGGTGGGACTGACCAGAACTGGACACAGTACTCAAGATGGGACTAAACAGAACTGGACACAGTGCTCGAGGTGGGACTGACCAGAACTAGACACAGTACTCGAGGTGTGACTGACCACATTGGACACAGTACTCGAGGTGGGACTGACCAGAACTGGACACAGTACTCGAGGGGGGACTGACCAGAACTGGACACAGTACTCAAGGTGGGTCTGACCACAACTGGACACAGTAGTCGAGATGGGACTGACCAGAACTGGACACAGTTCTCGAGGTGGGTCTGACCAGAAGTGGACACAGTACTCGAGGTTGAACTGACCAGAACTGGGCGCAGAACTCGAGGTGGGTCTGAACAAAACTGGACACAGTGCTCAAGGTGGGACTGACGAGAACTGGACACAGTGCTCAAGGTGGGACTGACCAGAACTGGACACAGTACTCGAGGTGGGACTGACGAGAACTGGATGCAGTACTCGAGGTGGGACTGACCACAACTGGACAAAGTACTCGAGGTTAGACTGACCACAACTGTACACAGTACTCGAGGTTAGACTGACCAGAACTGGACACTGTACTCGAGTTGGGACTGACCAGAACTGGACACAGGACTCGAGGTGGGACTGACCACAACTGGACACAGTACTCGAGGTAAGACTGACCAGAAATGGTCACAGTACTCGAGGTGGGACTGCCCACAACTGGACACAGTACTCAAGGTGTGACTGACCAGAACTGGACACAGTGCTCGAGGTGGGACTGACCAGAACTGGACACATTACTCGAGGTGGGACTGACCAGATCTGGACACAGTACTCGAGGTGTGATTAACCAGATTGGACACAGTACTCGAGGTGGGACTGACCAGAACTGGACACATTTCTCGAGGTGGGACTGACCAGAATTGGACACAGTGCTTGAGGTGGGACTGACCAGAACTGGACACATTACTCGAGGTGGGACTGACCAGATCTGGACACAGTACTCGAGGTTGAACTGACCAGAACTGGGCGCAGAACTCGAGGTGGGACTGACCAGAACTGGACACAGTACTCGAGGTGGGACTGACCAGATCTGGACGCAGTGCTCGAGGTGGGACTGACCAGAACTGGACACATTACTCGAGGGGGGTCTGACCACAACTGGACACAGTACTCGAGGTGGGACTGACCAGGTCTGGACGCAGTACTCGAGGTGGGACTGACCAGAACTGGACGCAGTACTCGAGGTGGGACTGACCAGATCTGGACACAGTACTCGAAGTGTGATTGGCCAGATTGGACACAGTACTCGAGGTGGGACTGACCAGAACTGGACACAGTACTCGAGGTGGGTCTGACCACAACTGGACACAGTACTCGAGGTGGGACTGACCAGAACTGGACACAGTACTCAAGATGGGACTAAACAGAACTGGACACAGTGCTCGAGGTGGGACTGACCAGAACGAGACACAGTACTCGAGGTGTGACTGACCACATTGGACACAGTACTCGAGGTGGGACTGACCAGAACTGGACACAGTACTCGAGGGGGGACTGACCAGAACTGGACACAGTACTCAAGGTGGGTCTGACCACAACTGGACACAGTAGTCGAGATGGGACTGACCAGAACTGGACACAGTTCTCGAGGTGGGACTGACCAGAACTGGACAGAGTACTCGAGGTGGGTCTGAACAAAACTGGACACAGTGCTCAAGGTGGGACTGACCAGAACTGGACACAGTACTCGAGGTGGGACTGACCAGAACTGGACACATTTCTCGAGGTGGGACTGACCAGAACTGGACACAGTACTCGAGGTGGGACTGACCAGAACTGGATGCAGTACTCGAGGTGGGACTGACCACAACTGGACAAAGTACTCGAGGTTAGACTGACCACAACTGGACACAGTACTCGAGGTTAGACTGACCAGAACTGGACACAGTACTCGAGGTGGGACTGACGAGAACTGGATGCAGTACTCGAGGTGGGACTGACCACAACTGGACAAAGTACTCGAGGTTAGACTGACCACAACTGGACACAGTACTCGAGGTTAGACTGACCAGAACTGGACACTGTACTCGAGTTGGGACTGACCAGAACTGGACACAGGACTCGAGGTGGGACTGACCACAACTGGACACAGTACTCGAGGTAAGACTGACCAGAAATGGTCACAGTACTCGAGGTGGGACTGCCCACAACTGGACACAGTACTCAAGGTGTGACTGACCAGATCTGGACACAGTGCTCGAGGTGGGACTAACCAGAACTGGACACATTACTCGAGGTGGGACTGACCAGATCTGGACACAGTACTCGAGGTGTGATTAACCAGATTGGACACAGTACTCTAGGTGGGACCGACCAGAACTGGACACATTTCTCGAGGTGGGACTGACCAGAACTGGACACAGTAGTTGAGGTGGGACTGACCAGAATTGGACGCAGAACTCGAGGTGGGACTGACCAGAACTGAACATAGTACTCGAGCTGGGTCTGAACAAAACTGGACACAGTGCTTGAGGTGGGACTGACAAGAACTGGACACAGCACTCGAGATGGGACTGACCAGAACTGGATGCAGTACTCGAGGTGGATCTGACCAAAACTGGACACAGTGCTCGAGGTGGGACTGACCAGAACTGTACACAGTCCTTGAGGTGGGTCTGACCAAAACCGGACACAGTGCTCGAGGTGGGACTGACCATAACTGGACACAGTGCTCGAGGTGGGACTGACCAGAACTGGACACAATACTTGAGGTGGAATTGACCACAACTGGACACAGGACTCGAGGAGGGACTGAGCAGAACTGGACACAGTACTCGACGTGGGACTGACCAGAACTGGACACAGTACTCGAGGTAGGACTGACCAGAACTGGACACAGTACTCGAGGTGGGACTGACCAGAACTGGACACAGTATTCGAGGTGGGACTGACCAGAACTGGACACAGTGCTCGAGGTGGGACTAACCAGAACTGGACACAGTACTCGAGGTGTGATTGACCACAACGGGACGCAGGACTCGAAGTGGGTCTGACCACAACAGGACACAGTACTCGAGGTGGGACTGACCAAACTGGACACAGTACTCGAGTGGGACTGATCGGAACTGGACACAGTACTCGAGGTGTAATTGAACAGATTGGACACAGTACTCGAGGTGGGACTGACCAGAACTGGACACAGTACTCGAGGTGGGACAGACCACAAGTGGGCACAGTACTCGAGGTGGGACTGACCAGAACTGGACACAGTACTCGAGGTGGGACTGACCAGAACTGGACACAGTCCTCGAGGTGGGACTGACCACAACTGGACACAGTACTCGAGGTGGGACTGACCAGAACTGGATACTGTACTCGAGGTGGGACTGACCAGAACTTGACACAGTTCTCAAGGTGTGACTGACCAGAACTGGACGCAGTGCTCGAGGTGGGACTGACCAGAACTGGACACTGTACTCGAGGTGGGACTGATCAGAACTGGACACAGTGCTCGAGGTGGGACTGACTAGAACTGGACACAGAACTCGAGGTGGGACTGACCAGAACTGGATACTGTCCTCGAGGTGGGTCTGACCAGAACTGGACACGGTACTCGATGTGGGACTGACCACAACTGGAAGCAGTACTCGAAGTGGGTCTGACCACAACTGGAAACAGTACTCGAGGTGTAATTGAACAGATTGGACACAATACTCGAGGTGGGATTGACCAGAACTGGACACAGTACTCGAGGTGGGACTGAGCAGAACTGGACACAGTACTCGAGGTAGGTCTGACCAGAACTGGACATAGTGCTCGAGGTGGGATTGACCAGAAATGGATACTGTATTCGAGGTGGGACTGCGCACAACTGGACACAGTACTCAAGGTGTGACTGACCAGAACTGGACACAGTGCTCGAGGTGGGACTGACCAGAACTGGACACATTACTCGAGGTGGGACTGACCAGATCTGGACACAGTACTCGAGGTGTGATTAACCAGATTGGACACTGTACTCGAGGTGGGACTGACCAGAACTGGACACATTTCTCGAGGTGGGACTGACCAGAACTGGACACAGTACTCGAGGTGGGACTGACCAGAACTGGACACATTTCTCGAGGTGGGACTGACCAGAATTGGACGCAGAACTCGAGGTGGGACTGACCAGAACTGAACATAGTACTCGAGCTGGGTCTGAACAAAACTGGACACAGTGCTTGAGGTGGGACTGACAAGAACTGGACACAGCACTCGAGATGGGACTGACCAGAACTGGACACAGTACTCGAGGTTGGACTGACCAGAACTGGACACATTACTCGAGGTGGGACTGACCAGAACTGGATACTGTACTCGAGGTGGGACTGACGAGAACTGGACAGAGTACTCGAGGTGGGACTGACCAGAACTGGACACAGTACTCGAGGTGGGTCTGATCACAACTGGACACAGTACTCGAGGAGGGTCTGACCACAACTGGACACAGTACTCGAGGTGGGACTGACCAGAACTGGACACAGTACTCGAGGTGGGTCTGACCACAACTGGACACAGTACTCGAGGTGGGACTGACCAGAACTGGACGCAGTACTCGAGGTGGGACTGACCAGAACTGGACACAGGACTCGAGGTTAGACTGACCACAACTGGACACAGTACTCGAGGTTAGACTGACCAGAACTGGACACAGTACTCGAGGTGGGACTGACGAGAACTGGATGCAGTACTCGAGGTGGGACTGACCACAACTGGACAAAGTACTCGAGGTTAGACTGAACACAACTGGACACAGTACTCGAGGTTAGACTGACCAGAACTGGACACTGTACTCGAGTTGGGACTGACCAGAACTGGACACAGGACTCGAGATGGGACTGACCACAACTGGACACAGTACTGGAGGTAAGACTGACCAGAAATGGTCACAGTACTCGAGGTGGGACTGCCCACAACTGGACACAGTACTCAAGGTGTGACTGACCAGAACTGGACACAGTGCTCGAGGTGGGACTGACCAGAACTGGACACATTACTCGAGGTGGGACTGACCAGATCTGGACACAGTACTCGAGGTGTGATTAACCAGATTGGACACAGTGCTCGAGGTGGGACTGACCAGAACTGGACACATTTCTCGAGGTGGGACTGACCAGAACTGGACACAGTACTTGAGGTGGGACTGACCAGAATTGGACGCAGAACTCGAGGTGGGACTGACCAGAACTGAACATAGTACTCGAGCTGGGTCTGAACAAAACTGGACACAGTGCTTGAGGTGGAACTGACAAGAACTGGACACAGCACTCGAGATGGGACTGACCAGAACTGGATGCAGTACTCGAGGTGGATCTGACCAAAACTGGACACAGTGCTCGAGGTGGGACTGACCAGAACTGTACACAGTCCTTGAGGTGGGTCTGACCAAAACCGGACACAGTGCTCGAGGTGGGACTGACCATAACTGGACACAGTGCTCGAGGTGGGACTGACCAGAACTGGACACAATACTTGAGGTGGAATTGACCACAACTGGACACAGGACTCGAGGAGGGACTGAGCAGAACTGGACACAGTACTCGACGTGGGACTGACCAGAACTGGACACAGTACTCGAGGTGGGACTGACCACAACTGGACACAGTACTCGAGGTGGGACTGACCAGAACTGGACACAGTATTCGAGGTGGGACTGACCAGAACTGGACACAGTGCTCGAGGTGGGACTGACCAGAACTGGACACAGTACTTGAGGTGGGACTGACCAGAACTGGACACAGTACTCGAGGTGGGACTGACCAGAAGTGGACACAGTGCTCGAGGTGGGACTGACCAGAACTGGACACAGGAGTCGAGGTGGGACTGACCAGAACTGGACACAGTACTCGAGGTGGGACTGACCACAACTGGACACAGTACTCGAGGTGGGACTGACCAGAACTGGACACAGTGCTCGAGGTGGGACTGACCAGAACTGGACACAGTACTTGAGGTGTGATTGACCAGAACTGGACACATTACTCGAGGTGGGACTGACCAGATCTGGACACAGTACTCGAGGTGTGATTAACCAGATTGGACACAGTGCTCGAGGTGGGACTGACCAGAACTGGACACATTTCTCGAGGTGGGACTGACCAGAACTGGACACAGTACTTGAGGTGGGACTGACCAGAATTGGACGCAGAACTCGAGGTGGGACTGACCAGAACTGAACATAGTACTCGAGCTGGGTCTGAACAAAACTGGACACAGTGCTTGAGGTGGAACTGACAAGAACTGGACACAGCACTCGAGATGGGACTGACCAGAACTGGATGCAGTACTCGAGGTGGATCTGACCAAAACTGGACACAGTGCTCGAGGTGGGACTGACCAGAACTGTACACAGTCCTTGAGGTGGGTCTGACCAAAACCGGACACAGTGCTCGAGGTGGGACTGACCATAACTGGACACAGTGCTCGAGGTGGGACTGACCAGAACTGGACACAATACTTGAGGTGGAATTGACCACAACTGGACACAGGACTCGAGGAGGGACTGAGCAGAACTGGACACAGTACTCGACGTGGGACTGACCAGAACTGGACACAGTACTCGAGGTGGGACTGACCACAACTGGACACAGTACTCGAGGTGGGACTGACCAGAACTGGACACAGTATTCGAGGTGGGACTGACCAGAACTGGACACAGTGCTCGAGGTGGGACTGACCAGAACTGGACACAGTACTTGAGGTGGGACTGACCAGAACTGGACACAGTACTCGAGGTGGGACTGACCAGAAGTGGACACAGTGCTCGAGGTGGGACTGACCAGAACTGGACACAGGAGTCGAGGTGGGACTGACCAGAACTGGACACAGTACTCGAGGTGGGACTGACCACAACTGGACACAGTACTCGAGGTGGGACTGACCAGAACTGGACACAGTGCTCGAGGTGGGACTGACCAGAACTTGACACAGTTCTCAAGGTGTGACTGACCAGAACTGGACGCAGTGCTCGAGGTGGGACTGACCAGAACTGGACACAGTACTCGAGGTGGGACTGATCAGAACTGGACACAGTGCTCGAGGTGGGACTGACTAGAACTGGACACAGAACTCGAGGTGGGACTGACCAGAACTGGATACTGCACTCGAGGTGGGTCTGACCAGAACTGGACACGGTACTCGATGTGGGACTGACCACAACTGGAAGCAGTACTCGAGGTGGGACTGACCACAACTGGACACAGTACTCGAGGTGGGACTGAGCAGAACTGGACACAGTACTCAAGGTGGGTCTGACCAGAACTGGACACAGTGCTCGAGGTGGGACTGACCAGAACAGGACACAGTATTCGAGGTGGGTCTGACCAGAACTCGACACAGTACTCGAGGTGGGTCTGAACAGAACTCGACACAGTACTCGAGGTGGGTCTGACCAGAACTGGACACAGTACTCGAGGTGGGTCTGAACAGAAGTGGACACATTACTCGAGGTGGGACTGACCAGAACTGAACACAGTACTCGAGGTGGGATTGATCGGAACTGGACACAGTACGTGAGGTGGGACTGACCAGAACTGGACACAGTACTCGAGGTGGGTCTGACCAGAACTGGACACAGTACTCGAGGTGGGTCTGAGCAGAACTGGACACAGTACTCGAAGTGGGATTGACCAGAACTGGACACAGTACTCGAGGTGGGACTGACCAGAACTGGACACATTGCTTGAGGTGGGACTGACCATAACTGGACACAGTACTCGAGGTGGGACTGACCATAACTGGACACAGTGCTCGAGGTGGGACTGACCAGGACTGAACACAGTACTCGAGGTGGGACTGACCAGAACTGGACACAGTACTCGAAGTGGAATTGACCAGAACTGGACACAGTACTCGAGGTGGGACTGACCAGAACTGGACACATTGCTCGAGGTGGGACTGACCATAACTGGACACAGTACTCGAAGTAGGACTGACCAGAACTGGACTCAGGACTCGAGGTGAGACTGACGAGAACTGGACACAGTGCTCGAAGAGGGATTGACCAGAAATGGACACAGTACTCAAGGTGGGACTGACAAAACTGGACACAGTACTCGAGGTGGGATTGACCAGAACTGGACACAGTACTCGAGGTGGTACTAACCAGAACTGGACACATTGCTCAAGGTGGGACTGACCATAAATGGACACAGTACTCGAGGTGGGACTGACCTGAACTGGACACAGTACTCGAGGTGGGTCTGACCAGAACTGGACACGGGACTCGAGGTGGGACTGACCAGGACTGAACACAGTACTCGAGGTGGGACTGACCAGAACTGGACACAGTACTCGAGGTGTAATTGAACAGATTGGACACAATACTCGAGGTGGGACTGACCAGAACTGGACACAGTACTCGAGGTGGGACTGACCAGAACTGGACACGGTCCTCGAGATGGGACTGACCAGAACTGGACACAGTACTCGAGGTTGGACTGACCAGAACTAGACACAGTACTCGAAGTGTGATTGGCCAGATTGGACACAGTACTCGAGGTGGGACTGACCAGAACTGGACGCAGTACTCGAGGTGGGACTGACCAGATCTGGACACAGTACTCGAAGTGTCATTGGCCAGATTGGACACAGTATTCGAGGTGGGACTGACCAGAACTAGACACAGTGCTCGAGGTGTGACTGACCAGAACTAGACACAGTTCTCGAGGTGTGACTGACCACATTGGACACATTACTCGAGGTGGGACTGACCAGAACTGGACACAGTACTCGAGGGGGGACTGACCAGAACTGGACACAGTACTCGAGGTGGGTCTGACCACAACTGGACACAGTAGTCGAGATGGGACAGACCACAACTGGACACAGTTCTCGAGGTGTGACTGACCAGAACTAGACACAGTGCTCGAGGTGTGACTGACCACATTGGACACATTACTCGAGGTGGGACTGACCAGAACTGGGCACAGTTCTCGAGGTGGGACTGACCAGAAGTGGACACAGTAGTCGAGATGGGACAGACCAGAACTGGACAGAGTACTCGAGGTGGGTCTGAACAAAACTGGACACAGTGTTCAAGGTGGGACTGAAGAGAAGTGGACAGAGTCCTCGAGGTGGGACTGCCCACAACTGGACACAGTACTCGAAGTTGGACTGACCAGAACTGGACAGAGTACCCGAGGTGGGACTGCCCACAACTGGACACAGTGCTCAAGGTGGGACTGACCAGAACTGGACACAGTACTCGAGGTGGGACTGACGAGAACTGGATGCAGTACTCGAGGTGGGACTGACCACAACTGGACACAATACTCGAGGTTAGACTGACCAGAACTGGACAAAGTACTCGAGGTTAGACTGACCACAACTGGACACAGTACTTGAGGTTAGCCTGACCAGAACTGGACAAAGTTCTCGAGGTTAGACTGACCAGAACTGGACACTGTACTCGAGTTGAGACTGACCAGAACTGGACACAGTACTCGAGGTGGGACTAACCAGAACTGGACACATTGCTCAAGGTGGGACTGACCATAAATGGACACAGTACTCGAGGTGGGACTGACCTGAACTGGACACAGTACTCGAGGTGGGTCTGACCAGAACTGGACACGGGACTCGAGGTGGGACTGACCAGGACTGAACACAGTACTCGAGGTGGGACTGACCAGAACTGGACACAGTACTCGAGGTGTAATTGAACAGATTGGACACAATACTCGAGGTGGGACTGACCAGAACTGGACACAGTTACCGAAGTGGGACTGACCAGAACTGGACACGGTCCTCGAGATGGGACTGACCAGAACTGGACACAGTACTTGAGGTTGGACTGACCAGAACTGGACACATTACTCGAGGTGGGACTGACCAGAACTGGATACTGTACTCGAGGTGGGACTGGCCAGAACTGGAGACAGTTCTCGAGGTGGGACTGACCAGATCTGGACACAGTACTCGAAGTGTGATTGGCCAGATTGGACACAGTACTCGAGGTGGGACTGACCAGAACTGGACGCAGTACTCGAGGTGGGACTGACCAGATCTGGACACAGTACTCGAAGTGTGATTGGCCAGATTGGACACAGTACTCGAGGTGGGACTGACCAGAACTAGACACAGTGCTCGAGGTGTGACTGACCAGAACTAGACACAGTGCTCGAGGTGTGACTGACCACATTGGACACAGTACTCGAGGTGGGACTGACCAGAACTGGACACAGTACTCGAGGGGGGACTGACCAGAACTGGACACAGTACTCGAGGTTGAACTGACCAGAACTGGGCGCAGAACTCGAGGTGGGACTGACCAGAACTGGACACAGTACTCGAGGTGGGACTGACGAGAACTGGATGCAGTACTCGAGGTGGGACTGACCACAACTGGACACAATACTCGAGGTTAGACTGACCAGATCTGGACAAAGTACTCGAGGTTAGACTGACCACAACTGGACACAGTACTTGAGGTTAGCCTGACCAGAACTGGACAAAGTACTCGAGGTTAGACTGACCAGAACTGGACACTGTACTCGAGTTGAGACTGACCAGAACTGGACACAGGACTCGAGGTGGGACTGACCACAACTGGACACAGTACTCGAGGTAAGACTTACCAGAAATGGTCACAGTACTCGAGGTGGGACTGCCCACAACTGGACACAGTACTCAAGGTGTGACTGACCAGAACTGGACACAGTGCTCGAGGTGGGACTGACCAGAACTGGACACATTACTCGAGGTGGGACTGACCAGATCTGGACACAGTACTCGAGGTGTGATTAACCAGATTGGACACAGTACTCGAGGTGGGACTGACCAGAACTGGACACATTTCTCGAGGTGGGACTGACCAGAACTGGACACAGTACTTGAGGTGGGACTGACCAGAATTGGACGCAGAACTCGAGGTGGGACTGACCAGAACTGAACATAGTACTCGAGCTGGGTCTGAACAAAACTGGACACAGTGCTTGAGGTGGGACTGACAAGAACTGGACACAGCACTCGAGATGGGACTGACCAGAACTGGACGCAGTACTCGAGGTGGATCTGACCAAAACTGGACACAGTGCTCGAGGTGGGACTGACCAGGACTGTACACAGTCCTTGAGGTGGGTCTGACCAAAACCGGACACAGTGCTCGAGGTGGGACTGACCATAACTGGACACAGTGCTCGAGGTGGGACTGACCATAACTGGACACAGTGCTCGAGGTGGGACTGACCAGAACTGGACACAATACTTGAGGTGGAATTGACCACAACTGGACACAGGACTCGAGGAGGGACTGAGCAGAACTGGACACGGTACTCGACGTGGGACTGACCAGAACTGGACACAGTACTCGAGGTTGAACTGACCAGAACTGGGCGCAGAACTCGAGGTGGGACTGACCAGAACTGGACACAGTACTCGAGGTGGGACTGACGAGAACTGGATGCAGTACTCGAGGTGGGACTGACCACAACTGGACACAATACTCGAGGTTAGACTGACCAGAACTGGACAAAGTACTCGAGGTTAGACTGACCACAACTGGACACAGTACTTGAGGTTAGCCTGACCAGAACTGGACAAAGTACTCGAGGTTAGACTGACCAGAACTGGACACTGTACTCGAGTTGAGACTGACCAGAACTGGACACAGGACTCGAGGTGGGACTGACCACAACTGGACACAGTACTCGAGGTAAGACTTACCAGAAATGGTCACAGTACTCGAGGTGGGACTGCCCACAACTGTACACAGTCCTTGAGGTGGGTCTGACCAAAACCGGACACAGTGCTCGAGGTGGGACTGACCATAACTGGACACAGTGCTCGAGGTGGGACTGACCATAACTGGACACAGTGCTCGAGGTGGGACTGACCAGAACTGGACACAATACTTGAGGTGGAATTGACCACAACTGGACACAGGACTCGAGGAGGGACTGAGCAGAACTGGACACGGTACTCGACGTGGGACTGACCAGAACTGGACACAGTACTCGAGGTGGGACTGACCACAACTGGACACAGTACTCGAGGTGGGACTGACCAGAACTGGACACAGTATTCGAGGTGGGACTGACCAGAACTGGACACAGTGCTCGAGGTGGGACTGACCAGAACTGGACACAGTACTTGAGGTGTGATTGACCACAACGGGACGCAGTACTCGAAGTGGGTCTGACCACAACAGGACACAGTACTCGAGGTGGGACTGACCAAACTGGACACAGTACTCGAGTGGGACTGATCGGAACTGGACACAGTACTCGAGGTGTAATTGAACAGATTGGACACAGTACTCGAGGTGGGACTGACCAGAACTGGACACGGTACTCGAGGTGGGACAGACCACAACTGGGCACAGTACTCGAGGTGGGACTGACCAGAACTGGACACAGTATTCGAGGTGGGACTGATCACAACTGGACACAGTACTCGAGTTGGACTGACCACAACTGGATACTGTACTCGAGGTGGGACTGACCAGAACTTGACACAGTTCTCAAGGTGTGACTGAACAGAACTGGACGCAGTGCTCGAGGTGGGACTGATCAGAACTGGACACAGTGCTCGAGGTGGGACTGACCACAACTGGACACAGTACTCGAGGTGGGACTGACGAGAACTGGACACAAAACCCGAGGTGGGACGGACCAGAACTGGACACAGGACTCGAGGTGGGTCTGACCAGAACTGGACACAGTACTTGAGGTGGGATTGACCAGAACTGCACACAGGACTCGAGGTGGGTCTGACCAGAACTGCACACAGTATTCGAGGTGGGATTGACCAGAACTGGACACAGTACTCGAGGTGGGTCTGACCAGAAATGGACACAGTACTCGAGGTGGGTCTGAACAGAACTGGACACATTACTTGAGGTGAGACTGACCAGAACTGGACACAGTACTCGAGGTGGGACTGACCAGAACTGGACATAGTACTCGAGGTGGGACTGACCAGAACTGGATACTGTACTCGAGGTGGGACTGACCAGAACTGGACACAGTAGTCGAGCTGGGACTGACCAGATCTGGACACAGTACTGGAGGTGTGATTGACCAGTTTGGACACAGTACTCGAGGTGGGACTGACCAGAACTGGACACAGTACTAGAGGTGGGAAAGACCATAACTTTATACAGTACCTGAGGTGGGTCTGACCACAATTGGACACAGTACTCGAGGTGGGACTGACCAGAACTGGACACATTTCTCGAAGTGGGACTGACCAGAACTGGACACAGTACTTGATGTGGTTCTGAACAAAACTGGATGCAGTACTTGAGGTGGGACTGACCAGAAATGGACACAGTACTCGAGGTAGGCCTGACAAGAACTGGACACAGTACTCGAGGTGGAACTGACCAGAACTGGACATAGTACTCGAGGTGGATCTGACCAAAACTGGACACAGTGCTAGAGGTTGCATTAACCAGAACTGTACACAGTACTTGAGGTGGGTCTGACCAAAACTGGACGCAGTGCTCGAGGTGGGACTGACCAGAACTGGACACAGTGCTCGAGGTGGGACTGACCAGAAGTGGACACAATACTTGAGGTGGAATTGACCACAACTGGACACAGAACTCGAGGTGGGACAGACCAGAACTGGACACAGTACTCGAGGTGGGACTGACCACAACTGGACACAGTACTCGAGTTGGGACTGACCAGAACTGGACACAGGACTCGAGGTGGGACTGAACAGAACTGGACACATTACTCGAGGTGGGACTGACCAAAACTGAACACAGTACTCGAGGTGGGATTGATCGGAACTGGACACAGTCCTCGAGGTGGGACTGACCAGAACTGGACACAGTACTCGAGGTGGGTCTGACCAGAACTGGACACAGTACTCGAGGTGGGATTGATCGGAACTGGACACAGTACTCGAAGTAGGACTGACAAGAACTGGACACATTGCTCGAGGTGGGACTGACCATAACTGGACACAGTACTCGAGGGATGACTGACCAGAACAGGACACAGGACTCGAGGTGGGACTGAAGAGAACTGGACACAGTACTCGAGGTGGGACTGAGCAGAACATTACACATTGCTCAAGGTGGGACTGACCAGAAGTGGACACAGTATTCGAGGTGGGACTGACGAGAACTGGACATAGTACTCGAGGTCGTTCTGACCACAACTGGACACAGTACTCGAGGTGGGTCTGACCACAACTGGACACAGTACTCGAGGTTAGACGGACCAGAACTGGACAAAGTACTCGAGGTGGGACTGACCACAACTGGACAAAGGACTCAAGGAGTGATTGACCAGATTGTACACAGTACTCGAGATGGGACTGACCAGAACTGGACACGGTACTCGATGTGGGACTGACCACAACTGGAAGCAGTACTCGAGGTGGGACTGACCAGAACTGGACACAGTACTCGAGGTGTAATTGAACAGATTGGACACAATACTCGAGGTGGGACTGACCAGATCTGGACACAGTACTCGAAGTGTGATTGACTAGATTGGACACAGTACTCGAGGTGGGACTGACCAGAACTGGACACAGTACTCGAGTGGGACTGACCAGAACTGGACACAGTACTCGAGGTGTAATTGAACAGATTGGACACAATACTCGAGGTGGGACTGACCAGAACTGGACACGGTACTCGAGGTGGGACTGACCAGAACTGGACACGGTCCTCGAGATGGGACTGACCAGAACTGGACACAGTACTCGAGGTTGGACTGACCAGAACTGGACACATTACTCGAGGTGGGACTGACCAGAACTGGATACTGTACTCGAGGTGGGACTGGCCAGAACTGGACACAGTTCTCGACGTGGGACTGACCAGATCTGGACGCAGTGCTCGAGGTGGGACTGACCAGAACTGGACGCAGTACTCGAGGTGGGACTGACCAGATCTGGACACAGTACTCGAAGTGTGATTGGCCAGATTGGACACAGTACTCGAGGTGGGACTGACCAGAACTGGACACAGTACTCGAGGTGGGTCTGACCACAACTGGACACAATACTCGAGGTGGGACTGACCAGAACTGGACACAGTACTCAAGGTGGGACTGACCAGAACTGGACACAGTGCTCGAGGTGGGACTGACCAGAACTGAACACAGTACTCGAGGTGGGATTGATCGGAACTGGACACAGTACTCGAGGTGGGACTGACCAGAACTGGACACAGTACTCGAGGTGGGTCTGACCAGAACTGGACACAGTACTCGAGGTGGGACTGAGCAGAACTGGACACAGTACTCGAGGTGGGTCTGACCAGAACTGGACACAGTACTCGAGGTGGGACTGATCAGAACTGGACACAGTACTCGAAGTAGGACTGACAAGAACTGGACACATTGCTCAAGGTGGGACTGACCAGAAGTGGACACAGTATTCGAGGTGGGACTGACGAGAACTGGACATAGTACTCGAGGTCGTTCTGACCACAACTGGATACAGTACTCGAGGTGGGTCTGACCACAACTGGACACAGTACTCGAGGTTAGACGGACCAGAACTGGACAAAGTACTCGAGGTGGGACTGACCACAACTGGACAAAGTACTCAAGGAGTGATTGACCAGATTGGACACAGTACTCGAGATGGGACTGACCAGAACTGGACACGGTACTCGATGTGGGACTGACCACAACGGGAAGCAGTACTCGAGGTGGGTCTGACCACAACTGGACACAGTACTCGAGGTGGGACTGACCAGAACTGCACACAGTACTCGAGGTGTAATTGAACAGATTGGACACAATACTCGAGGTGGGACTGACCAGAACTGGACACGGTCCTCGAGATGGGACGGACCAGAACTGGACACAGTACTCGAGGTTGGACTGACCAGAACTGGACACATAACTCGAGGTGGAACTGACCAGAACTGGATACTGTACTCGAGGTGGGACTGGCCAGAACTGGACACAGTTCTCGAGGTGGGACTGACCAGATCTGGACGCAGTGCTCGAGGTGGGACTGACCAGAACTGGACACAGTACTCGAGGTAGGACTGACAAGAACTGGACACAGTACTCGAGGTGGGACTGACCAGAACAGAACGCAGTACTCGAGGTGGAACTGACCAGAACTGGACATAGTACTCGAGGTGGATCTGACCAAAACTGGACACAGTGCTAGAGGTTGCATTAAACAGAACTGTACACAGTACTTGAGGTGGGTCTGACCAAAACTGGACACATGACTCGAGGTGGGACTGACCACAACTGGACACAGTCCTCGATGTGAGACTGACCAGAACTGGACACAGTGCTCAAGGTGTGATTGACCAGGTTGGACGCTGTACTCGAGGTGGGACTGACCAGAACTGGACACAGTACTCGAGGTGGGACTGACCAGAACTGGAAACAGAACTCGAGGTGGGTCTGACCACAACTGCACACAGTACTTGAGGTAGGACTGACCAGAACTAGACACAGTTCTCGAGGTGGGACTGACCAGAAGTGGACACAGTACTCGAGTTGGGACTGACCAGAACTGGATGCAGAACTCGAGGTGGGACCGACCAGAACTGGACATAGTACTCAAGGAGGGTCTGAACAAAACTGGACGTAGTGCTCGAGGTGGGACTGACCAGAACTGGACACAGTACTCGAGTGGGGCTGACCAGAACTGGACACAGTACTCGAGGTGGGACTGACCAGAACTGGACACAGTACTCGAGGTGGGACTGACCAGAACTGGACAAAGTACTCGAGGTGGGACTGACCACAACTGGACAAAGTACTCGCGGTGGGACTGACGGGAACAGGACGCAGTACTCGAGGTCGTTCTGACCACAACTGGACACAATACTCGAGTTAGACTGACCAGATTGGACACAGTACTCGAGGTGGGACTGACCACAACTGGAAGCAGTACCCGAGGTGGGACTGACCAGAACTGGACACAGTACTCGAGTGGGACTGACCAGAACTGGACACAGTACTCGAGGTGCAATTGAACAGATTGGACACAATACTCGAGGTGGGACTGAGCAGATCTGGACACAGTACTCGAGGTGGGACTGACCAGAACTGGACACGGCCCTTGAGATGGGACTGACCAGAACTGGACACAGTACCCGAGGTTGGACTGACCAGAACTGGACACATTACTCGAGGTGGGACTGACCAGAACTGGATACTGTACTCAAGGTGGGACTGGCCAGAACTGGACACAGTTCTCGAGGTGGGACTGACCAGAACTGGACACAGTGCTCGATGTGGGACTGACCAGATTGGACACAGTACTTGAGGTGGGACTGACCAGAACTGGACACAGTACACGAGGTGGGTCTGACCAGAACTGGACACAGTACTCGAGGTGGGACTGACCAGAACTGGAAACAGGACTCGAGGTGGGTCTGACCACAACTGGACACAGTACTCAAGGTGGGACTGACCAGAACTGGACACAGTACTCGAGGTGGGACTGACCAGAACTGGACACCTTACTCGATGTGGGACTGACCAGAACTGGATACTGTACTCGAGGTGGGACTGACCAGAACTGGACACAGTTCTCGAGGTGTGACTGACCAGAACTGGACGCAGTGCTCGAGGTGGGACTGACCAGAACTGGACACAGTACTCGAGATGGGACTGATCAGAACTGGACACAGTACTCGAGGTGGGACTGACTAGAAATGGACACAGAACTCGAGGTGGGACTGACCAGAACTGGACACAGGACTCGAGGTGGGTCTGACCAGAACTGGACACAGTACTTGATGTGGGATTGATCAGAACTGCACACAGGATTCGAGGTGGGACTGATCAGAACTGGACACAGTACTCGAGTGGGTCTGACCAGAACTGGACACAGTATTCGAGGTGGGATTGACCAGAACTGGACACATTACTTGAGGTGAGACTGACCAGAACTGGACACAGTCCTCGAGGTGTAATTGAACAGATTGGACACAGTACTCGAGGTGGGACTGACCAGAACTGGACACGGTACTTTGAGGTGGGACTGACCAGAACTGGACACAGTAGTCGAGGTGGGACTGACCAGAACTGGACACATTACTCGAGGTGGGACTGACCAGATCTGGACACAGTACTGGAGGTGTGATTGACCAGATTGGACACAGTACTCGAGGTGGGACTGACCAGAACTGGACACAGTACTAGAGGTGGGACTGACCAGAACGGGACACAGTACTCGAAGTGGGACTGACCAGAACTGGACACAGTACTCGAGGTGGGACTGACCAGAACTGGACACATTTCTCGAGGTGGAACTGACCAGAACTGGACACAGTACTTGATGTGGTTCTGAACAAAACTGGATGCAGTACTTGAGGTGGGACTGACCAGAACTGGACACAGTGCTCAAAGTGGGACTGACCAGAAATGGACACAGTACTCGAGGTAGGACTGACAAGAACTGGACACAGTACTCGAGGTGGGACTGACCAGAACTGGACACGGTACTTTGAGGTGGGACTGACCAGAACTGGACACAGTAGTCGAGGTGGGACTGACCAGAACTGGACACATTACTCGAGGTGGGACTGACCAGAACTGGATACTGTACTCGAGGTGGGACTGACCAGAACTGGACACAGTCCTCGAGGTGGGACTGACCAGATCTGGACACAGTACTGGAGGTGTGATTGACCAGATTGGACACAGTACTCGAGGTGGGACTGACCAGAACTGGACACAGTACTAGAGGTGGGAAAGACCATAACTTTATACAGTACCTGAGGTGGGTCTGACCACAATTGGACACAGTACTCGAGGTGGGACTGACCAGAACTGGACACATTTCTCGAGGTGGGACTGACCAGAACTGGACACAGTACTTGATGTGGTTCTGAACAAAACTGGATGCAGTCCTTGAGGTGGGACTGACCAGAACTGGACACAGTTCTCGAAGTGGGACTGACCAGAAATGGACACAGTATTCGAGGTAGGACTGACAAGAACTGGACACAGTACTCGAGGTGGGACTGACCAGAACAGGATGCAGTACTCGAGGTGGAACTGACCAGAACTGGACATAGTACTCGAGGTGGATCTGACCAAAACTGGACACAGTGCTAGAGGTTGGATTAACCAGAACTGTACACAGTACTTGAGGTGGGTCTGACCAAAACTGGACATAGTGCTCGAGGTGGGACTGACCAGAAATGGTCACAGTACTCGAGGTGGGACAGACCAGAACTGGACACAGTACTCGAGGTGGGACTTACCACAACTGGACACAGTACTCGAGTTGGGACTGACCAGAACTGGACATAGTGCTCGAGGTGGGACTGACCAGAAATGGACACAGAACTCGAGGTGGGACAGACCAGAACTGGACACAGTACTCGAGATGGGACTGACCACAACTGGACACAGTACTCGAGTTGGGACTGACCAGAACTGGACACAGGACTCGAGGTGGGACTGACCACAACTGGACACAGTCCTCGAGGTGAGACTGACCAGAACTGGACATAGTGCTCGAGGTGGGACTGACCAGAAATTGTCACAGTACTCGAGGTGGGACTGACCAGAACTGGAAACAGGACTCGAGGTGGGTCTGACCACAACTGGACACAGTACTCGAGGTGGGACTGACCAGAACTGGACACATTTCTCGAGGTGGGACTGACCAGAAGTGGACACAGTACTCGAGGTGGGAATGACCAGAACTGGACACAGTACTCGAGGTGGGACTGACCAGAACTGGATGCAGAACTCGAGGTGGGACCGACCAGAACTGGACATAGTACTCAAGGAGGGTCTGAACAAAACTGGACGCAGTGCTCGAGGTGGGACTGACCAGAACTGGACACAGTACTCGAGGTGGGGCTGACCAGAATTGGACACAGTACTCGAGGTGGGACTGACCAGAACTGGACACAGTACTCGAGGTGGGACTGACGAGAACTGGACGCAGTGCTCGAGGTCGTTCTGACCACAACTGGACACAATACTCGAGGTTAGACTGACGAGAACTGGACAAAGTACTCGAGGTGGGACTGACCAGAACTGGACAAAGTACTCGAGGTGGGACTGACCACAACTGGACAAAGTACTCAAGGTGTGATTGACCAGATTGGACACAGTACTCGAGATGGGACTGACCAGAACTGGACACGGTACTCGAGGTGGGACTGACCACAACTGGACACAGTACTCGAGGTGGGATTGACCAGAACTGGACACAGTGCTCGAGTGGGACTGACCAGAACTGGACACAGTACCCGAGGTGGGATTGACCAGAACTGGACGCAGTACTCGAGGTGGAACTGAGCAAAACTGGACACAGTGCTAGAGGTTGAATTAACCAGAACTGTACACAGTACTTGAGGTGGGTCTGACCAAAACTGGACGCAGTGCTCGAGGTGGGACTGACCATAACTGGACACAGTGCTCGAGGTGGGACTGATCAGAACTGGACACAATACTTGAGGTGGAATTGACCACAACTGGACAAAGGACTCGAGGTGGGACAGACCAGAACTGGACACAGAACTCGAGGTGGGACAGACCAGAACTGGACACAGTACTCGAGGTGGGACTGACCACAACTGGACACAGTACTCGAGTTGGGACTGACCAGAACTGGACACAGGACTCGAGGTGGGACTGACCACAACTGGACACAGTCCTCGAGGTGAGACTGACCAGAACTGGACATAGTGCTCGAGGTGGGACTGACCAGAAATGGTCACAGTGCTCAAGGTGTGATTGACCAGGTTGGACACTGTACTCGAGGTGGGACTGACCAGAACTGGACACAGTACTCGAGGTGGGACTGACCAGAACTGGAAACAGGACTCGAGGTGGGTCTGACCACAACTGGACACAGTACTCAAGGTGGGACTGACCAGAACTGGACACAGTACTCGAGGTGGGACTGACCAGAACTGGATACCTTACTCGAGGTGGGACTGACCAGAACTGGATACTGTACTCGAGGTGGGACTGACCAGAACTGGACACAGTTCTCGAGGTGTGACTGACCAGAACTGGACGCAGTGCTCGAGGTGGGACTGACCAGAACTGGACACAGTACTCGAGGTGGGACTGATCAGAACTGGACACAGTACTCGAGGTGTAATTGAACAGATTGGACACAGTACTCGAGGTGGGACTGACCAGAACTGGACACGGTACTTTGAGGTGGGACTGACCAGAACTGGACACAGTAGTCGAGGTGGGACTGACCAGAACTGGACACATTACTCGAGGTGGGACTGACCAGATCTGGACACAGTACTGGAGGTGTGATTGACCAGATTGGACACAGTACTCGAGGTGGGACTGACCAGAACTGGACACAGTACTAGAGGTGGGACTGACCAGAACGGGACACAGTACTCGAAGTGGGACTGACCAGAACTGGACACAGTACTCGAGGTGGGACTGACCAGAACTGGACACATTTGTCGAGGTGTTACTGACCAGAACTGGACACAGTACTCGAGGTAGGACTGACAAGAACTGGACACAGTACTCGAGGTGGGACTGACCAGAACTGGACACGGTACTTTGAGGTGGGACTGACCAGAACTGGACACAGTAGTCGAGGTGGGACTGACCAGAACTGGACACATTACTCGAGGTGGGACTGACCAGAACTGGATACTGTACTCGAGGTGGGACTGACCAGAACTGGACACAGTACTCGTGGTGGGACTGACCAGATCTGGACACAGTACTGGAGGTGTGATTGACCAGATTGGACACAGTACTCGAGGTGGGACTGACCAGAACTGGACACATTTCTCGAGGTGGGACTGACCAGAACTGGACACAGTTCTCGAAGTGGGACTGACCAGAAATGGACACAGTACTCGAGGTAGGACTGACAAGAACTGGACACAGTACTCGAGGTGGGACTGACCAGAACAGGATGCAGTACTCGAGGTGGATCTGACCAAAACTGGACACAGTGCTAGAGGTTGGATTAACCAGAACTGTACACAGTACTTGAGGTGGGTCTGACCAAAACTGGACATAGTGCTCGAGGTGGGACTGACCAGAAATGGTCACAGTACTCGAGGTGGGACAGACCAGAACTGGACACAGTACTCGAGGTGGGACTTACCACAACTGGACACAGTACTCGAGGTGGGACTGACCAGAACTGGACACAGTTCTCGAGGTGGGACTGACCAGAAGTGGACACAGTACTCGAGGTGGGACTGACCAGAACTGGATGCAGAACTCGAGGTGGGACCGACCAGAACTGGACATAGTACTCAAGGAGGGTCTGAACAAAACTGGACGCAGTGCTCGAGGTGGGACTGACCAGAACTGGACACAGTACTCGAGGTGGGGCTGACCAGAATTGGACACAGTACTTGAGGTGGGACTGACGAGAACTGGACGCAGTGCTCGAGGTGGGACTGACGAGAACTGGACGCAGTGCTCGAGGTCGTTCTGACCACAACTGGACACAATACTCGAGGTTAGACTGACGAGAACTGGACAAAGTACTCGAGGTGGGACTAACCAGAACTGGACAAAGTACTCGAGGTGGGACTGACCACAACTGGACAAAGTACTCAAGGTGTGATTGACCAGATTGGACACAGTACTCGAGATGGGACTGACCAGAACTGGACACGGTACTCGAGGTTGGACTGACCACAACTGGACACAGTACTCGAGGTGGGATTGACCAGAACTGGACACAGTGCTCGAGTGGGACTGACCAGAACTGGACACAGTACTCGAGGTGGGATTGACCAGAACTGGACACAGTGCTCGAGTGGGACTGACCAGAACTGGACACAGTACTCGAGGTGGGACTGACCAGAACTGGACGCAGTACTCGAGGTGGAACTGACCAGAACTGGACATAGTACTCGAGATGGATCTGACCAAAACTGGACACAGTGCGAGAGGTTGAATTAACCAGAACTGTACACAGTACTTGAGGTGGGTCTGACCAAAACTGGACGCAGTGCTCGAGGTGGGACTGACCATAACTGGACACAATACTTGAGGTGGGACAGACCAGAACTGGACACAGTACTCGAGGTGGGACTGACCACAACTGGACACAGTACTCGAGTTGGGACTGACCAGAACTGGACACAGGACTCGAGGTGGGACTGAGCACAACTGGACACAGTCCTCGAGGTGAGACTGACCAGAACTGGACATAGTGCTCGAGGTGGGACTGACCAGAAATGGTCACAGTGCTCAAGGTGTGATTGACCAGGTTGGACACTGTACTCGACGTGGGACTGACCAGAACGGGACACAGTACTCGAGGTGGGACTGACCAGAACTGGAAACAGGACTCGAGGTGGGTCTGACCACAACTGGACACAGTACTCGAGGTGGGATTGACCAGATCTGGACACAGTACTCGAGGTGGGACTGACCAGAATAGGACACGGCCCTTGAGATGGGACTGACCAGAACTGGACACATTACTCGAGGTGGGACTGACCAGAACTGGATACTGTACTCGAGGTGGGACTGGCCAGAACTGGACACAGTTCTCGAGGTGGGACTGACCAGAACTGGACACAGTGCTCGATGTGGGACTGACCAGATTGGACACAGTACTTGAGGTGGGACTGACCAGAACTGGACACAGTACACGAGGTGGGTCTGACCAGAACTGGACACAGTACTCGAGGTGGGACTGACCAGAACTGGAAACAGGACTCGAGGTGGGTCTGACCACAACTGGACACAGTACTCAAGGTGGGACTGACCAGAACTGGACACAGTACTCGAGGTGGGACTGACCAGAACTGGACACCTTACTCGATGTGGGACTGACCAGAACTGGATACTGTACTCGAGGTGGGACTGACCAGAACTGGACACAGTTCTCGAGGTGTGACTGACCAGAACTGGACGCAGTGCTCGAGGTGGGACTGACCAGAACTGGACACAGTACTCGAGATGGGACTGATCAGAACTGGACACAGTACTCGAGGTGGGACTGACTAGAAATGGACACAGAACTCGAGGTGGGACTGACCAGAACTGGACACAGGACTCGAGGTGGGTCTGACCAGAACTGGACACAGTACTTGATGTGGGATTGATCAGAACTGCACACAGGATTCGAGGTGGGACTGATCAGAACTGGACACAGTACTCGAGTGGGTCTGACCAGAACTGGACACAGTATTCGAGGTGGGATTGACCAGAACTGGACACATTACTTGAGGTGAGACTGACCAGAACTGGACACAGTCCTCGAGGTGTAATTGAACAGATTGGACACAGTACTCGAGGTGGGACTGACCAGAACTGGACACGGTACTTTGAGGTGGGACTGACCAGAACTGGACACAGTAGTCGAGGTGGGACTGACCAGAACTGGACACATTACTCGAGGTGGGACTGACCAGATCTGGACACAGTACTGGAGGTGTGATTGACCAGATTGGACACAGTACTCGAGGTGGGACTGACCAGAACTGGACACAGTACTAGAGGTGGGACTGACCAGAACGGGACACAGTACTCGAAGTGGGACTGACCAGAACTGGACACAGTACTCGAGGTGGGACTGACCAGAACTGGACACATTTCTCGAGGTGGGACTGACCAGAACTGGACACAGTACTTGATGTGGTTCTGAACAAAACTGGATGCAGTACTTGAGGTGGGACTGACCAGAACTGGACACAGTGCTCAAAGTGGGACTGACCAGAAATGGACACAGTACTCGAGGTAGGACTGACAAGAACTGGACACAGTACTCGAGGTGGGACTGACCAGAACTGGACACGGTACTTTGAGGTGGGACTGACCAGAACTGGACACAGTAGTCGAGGTGGGACTGACCAGAACTGGACACATTACTCGAGGTGGGACTGACCAGAACTGGATACTGTACTCGAGGTGGGACTGACCAGAACTGGACACAGTCCTCGAGGTGGGACTGACCAGATCTGGACACAGTACTGGAGGTGTGATTGACCAGATTGGACACAGTACTCGAGGTGGGACTGACCAGAACTGGACACAGTACTAGAGGTGGGAAAGACCATAACTTTATACAGTACCTGAGGTGGGTCTGACCACAATTGGACACAGTACTCGAGGTGGGACTGACCAGAACTGGACACATTTCTCGAGGTGGGACTGACCAGAACTGGACACAGTACTTGATGTGGTTCTGAACAAAACTGGATGCAGTCCTTGAGGTGGGACTGACCAGAACTGGACACAGTTCTCGAAGTGGGACTGACCAGAAATGGACACAGTATTCGAGGTAGGACTGACAAGAACTGGACACAGTACTCGAGGTGGGACTGACCAGAACAGGATGCAGTACTCGAGGTGGAACTGACCAGAACTGGACATAGTACTCGAGGTGGATCTGACCAAAACTGGACACAGTGCTAGAGGTTGGATTAACCAGAACTGTACACAGTACTTGAGGTGGGTCTGACCAAAACTGGACATAGTGCTCGAGGTGGGACTGACCAGAAATGGTCACAGTACTCGAGGTGGGACAGACCAGAACTGGACACAGTACTCGAGGTGGGACTTACCACAACTGGACACAGTACTCGAGTTGGGACTGACCAGAACTGGACATAGTGCTCGAGGTGGGACTGACCAGAAATGGACACAGAACTCGAGGTGGGACAGACCAGAACTGGACACAGTACTCGAGATGGGACTGACCACAACTGGACACAGTACTCGAGTTGGGACTGACCAGAACTGGACACAGGACTCGAGGTGGGACTGACCACAACTGGACACAGTCCTCGAGGTGAGACTGACCAGAACTGGACATAGTGCTCGAGGTGGGACTGACCAGAAATTGTCACAGTACTCGAGGTGGGACTGACCAGAACTGGAAACAGGACTCGAGGTGGGTCTGACCACAACTGGACACAGTACTCGAGGTGGGACTGACCAGAACTGGACACATTTCTCGAGGTGGGACTGACCAGAAGTGGACACAGTACTCGAGGTGGGAATGACCAGAACTGGACACAGTACTCGAGGTGGGACTGACCAGAACTGGATGCAGAACTCGAGGTGGGACCGACCAGAACTGGACATAGTACTCAAGGAGGGTCTGAACAAAACTGGACGCAGTGCTCGAGGTGGGACTGACCAGAACTGGACACAGTACTCGAGGTGGGGCTGACCAGAATTGGACACAGTACTCGAGGTGGGACTGACCAGAACTGGACACAGTACTCGAGGTGGGACTGACGAGAACTGGACGCAGTGCTCGAGGTCGTTCTGACCACAACTGGACACAATACTCGAGGTTAGACTGACGAGAACTGGACAAAGTACTCGAGGTGGGACTGACCAGAACTGGACAAAGTACTCGAGGTGGGACTGACCACAACTGGACAAAGTACTCAAGGTGTGATTGACCAGATTGGACACAGTACTCGAGATGGGACTGACCAGAACTGGACACGGTACTCGAGGTGGGACTGACCACAACTGGACACAGTACTCGAGGTGGGATTGACCAGAACTGGACACAGTGCTCGAGTGGGACTGACCAGAACTGGACACAGTACCCGAGGTGGGATTGACCAGAACTGGACGCAGTACTCGAGGTGGAACTGAGCAAAACTGGACACAGTGCTAGAGGTTGAATTAACCAGAACTGTACACAGTACTTGAGGTGGGTCTGACCAAAACTGGACGCAGTGCTCGAGGTGGGACTGACCATAACTGGACACAGTGCTCGAGGTGGGACTGATCAGAACTGGACACAATACTTGAGGTGGAATTGACCACAACTGGACAAAGGACTCGAGGTGGGACAGACCAGAACTGGACACAGAACTCGAGGTGGGACAGACCAGAACTGGACACAGTACTCGAGGTGGGACTGACCACAACTGGACACAGTACTCGAGTTGGGACTGACCAGAACTGGACACAGGACTCGAGGTGGGACTGACCACAACTGGACACAGTCCTCGAGGTGAGACTGACCAGAACTGGACATAGTGCTCGAGGTGGGACTGACCAGAAATGGTCACAGTGCTCAAGGTGTGATTGACCAGGTTGGACACTGTACTCGAGGTGGGACTGACCAGAACTGGACACAGTACTCGAGGTGGGACTGACCAGAACTGGAAACAGGACTCGAGGTGGGTCTGACCACAACTGGACACAGTACTCAAGGTGGGACTGACCAGAACTGGACACAGTACTCGAGGTGGGACTGACCAGAACTGGATACCTTACTCGAGGTGGGACTGACCAGAACTGGATACTGTACTCGAGGTGGGACTGACCAGAACTGGACACAGTTCTCGAGGTGTGACTGACCAGAACTGGACGCAGTGCTCGAGGTGGGACTGACCAGAACTGGACACAGTACTCGAGGTGGGACTGATCAGAACTGGACACAGTACTCGAGGTGTAATTGAACAGATTGGACACAGTACTCGAGGTGGGACTGACCAGAACTGGACACGGTACTTTGAGGTGGGACTGACCAGAACTGGACACAGTAGTCGAGGTGGGACTGACCAGAACTGGACACATTACTCGAGGTGGGACTGACCAGATCTGGACACAGTACTGGAGGTGTGATTGACCAGATTGGACACAGTACTCGAGGTGGGACTGACCAGAACTGGACACAGTACTAGAGGTGGGACTGACCAGAACGGGACACAGTACTCGAAGTGGGACTGACCAGAACTGGACACAGTACTCGAGGTGGGACTGACCAGAACTGGACACATTTGTCGAGGTGTTACTGACCAGAACTGGACACAGTACTCGAGGTAGGACTGACAAGAACTGGACACAGTACTCGAGGTGGGACTGACCAGAACTGGACACGGTACTTTGAGGTGGGACTGACCAGAACTGGACACAGTAGTCGAGGTGGGACTGACCAGAACTGGACACATTACTCGAGGTGGGACTGACCAGAACTGGATACTGTACTCGAGGTGGGACTGACCAGAACTGGACACAGTACTCGTGGTGGGACTGACCAGATCTGGACACAGTACTGGAGGTGTGATTGACCAGATTGGACACAGTACTCGAGGTGGGACTGACCAGAACTGGACACATTTCTCGAGGTGGGACTGACCAGAACTGGACACAGTTCTCGAAGTGGGACTGACCAGAAATGGACACAGTACTCGAGGTAGGACTGACAAGAACTGGACACAGTACTCGAGGTGGGACTGACCAGAACAGGATGCAGTACTCGAGGTGGATCTGACCAAAACTGGACACAGTGCTAGAGGTTGGATTAACCAGAACTGTACACAGTACTTGAGGTGGGTCTGACCAAAACTGGACATAGTGCTCGAGGTGGGACTGACCAGAAATGGTCACAGTACTCGAGGTGGGACAGACCAGAACTGGACACAGTACTCGAGGTGGGACTTACCACAACTGGACACAGTACTCGAGGTGGGACTGACCAGAACTGGACACAGTTCTCGAGGTGGGACTGACCAGAAGTGGACACAGTACTCGAGGTGGGACTGACCAGAACTGGATGCAGAACTCGAGGTGGGACCGACCAGAACTGGACATAGTACTCAAGGAGGGTCTGAACAAAACTGGACGCAGTGCTCGAGGTGGGACTGACCAGAACTGGACACAGTACTCGAGGTGGGGCTGACCAGAATTGGACACAGTACTTGAGGTGGGACTGACGAGAACTGGACGCAGTGCTCGAGGTGGGACTGACGAGAACTGGACGCAGTGCTCGAGGTCGTTCTGACCACAACTGGACACAATACTCGAGGTTAGACTGACGAGAACTGGACAAAGTACTCGAGGTGGGACTAACCAGAACTGGACAAAGTACTCGAGGTGGGACTGACCACAACTGGACAAAGTACTCAAGGTGTGATTGACCAGATTGGACACAGTACTCGAGATGGGACTGACCAGAACTGGACACGGTACTCGAGGTTGGACTGACCACAACTGGACACAGTACTCGAGGTGGGATTGACCAGAACTGGACACAGTGCTCGAGTGGGACTGACCAGAACTGGACACAGTACTCGAGGTGGGATTGACCAGAACTGGACACAGTGCTCGAGTGGGACTGACCAGAACTGGACACAGTACTCGAGGTGGGACTGACCAGAACTGGACGCAGTACTCGAGGTGGAACTGACCAGAACTGGACATAGTACTCGAGATGGATCTGACCAAAACTGGACACAGTGCGAGAGGTTGAATTAACCAGAACTGTACACAGTACTTGAGGTGGGTCTGACCAAAACTGGACGCAGTGCTCGAGGTGGGACTGACCATAACTGGACACAATACTTGAGGTGGGACAGACCAGAACTGGACACAGTACTCGAGGTGGGACTGACCACAACTGGACACAGTACTCGAGTTGGGACTGACCAGAACTGGACACAGGACTCGAGGTGGGACTGAGCACAACTGGACACAGTCCTCGAGGTGAGACTGACCAGAACTGGACATAGTGCTCGAGGTGGGACTGACCAGAAATGGTCACAGTGCTCAAGGTGTGATTGACCAGGTTGGACACTGTACTCGACGTGGGACTGACCAGAACGGGACACAGTACTCGAGGTGGGACTGACCAGAACTGGAAACAGGACTCGAGGTGGGTCTGACCACAACTGGACACAGTACTCGAGGTGGGACTGACCAGAACTGGATGCAGAACTCGAGGTGGGACCGACCAGAACTGGACATAGTACTCAAGGAGGGTCTGAACAAAACTGGACGCAGTGCTCGAGGTGGGACTGACCAGAACTGGACACAGTGCTCAAGGTGTGATTGACCAGGTTGGACACTGTACTCGAGGTGGGACTGACCAGAACTGGACACAGTACTCGAGGTGGGACTGACCACAACTGGACACAGTACTCGAGGTGGGACTTACCACAACTGGACACAGTACTCGAGTTGGGACTGACCAGAACTGGACATAGTGCTCGAGGTGGGACTGACCAGAAATGGACACAGAACTCGTGGTGGGACAGACCAGAACTGGACACAGTACTCGAGGTGGGACTGACCACAACTGGACACAGTACTCGAGTTGGGACTGACCAGAACTGGACACAGGACTCGAGGTGGGACTGACCAGAACTGGAAACAGGACTCGAGGTGGGTCTGACCACAACTGGACACAGTACTCGAGGTGGGACTGACCAGAACTGGACACAGTTCTCGAGGTGGGACTGACCAGAAGTGGACACAGTACTCGAGGTGGGACTGACTAGAACTGGATGCAGAACTCGAGGTTAGACTGACCAGAACTGGACAAAGTACTCGAGGTGGGACTGACCAGAACTGGACAAAGTACTCAAGGTGTGATTGACCAGATTGGACACAGTACTCGAGATGGGACTGACCAGAACTCGACACGGTACTCGAGGTGGGACTGACCACAACTGGACACAGTACTCGAGGTGGGATTGACCAGAACTGGACACAGTGCTCGAGTGGGACTGACCAGAACTGGACACAGTACTCGAGGTGGGATTGACCAGAACTGGACACAGTGCTCGAGTGGGACTGACCAGAACTGGACACAGTACTCGAGGTGGGACTGACCAGAACTGGACGCAGTACTCGAGGTGGAACTGACCAGAACTGGACATAGTACTCGAGGTGGATCTGACCAAAACTGGACACAGTGCTAGAGGTTGGATTAACCAGAACTGTACACAGTACTTGAGGTGAGTCTGACCAAAACTGGACGCAGTGCTCCAGGTGGGACTGACCATAATTGGACACAGTGCTTGAGGTGGGACTGATCAGAACTGGACACAATACTTGAGGTGGAATTGACCAGAACTGGACACAGAACTCGAGATGGGACAGACCAGAACTGGACACAGTACTCGAGGTGGGACTGACCACAACTGGACACAGTACTCGAGTTGGGACTGACCAGAACTGGACACAGGACCCGAGGTGGGACTGACCACAACTGGACACAGTCCTCGAGGTGAGACTGACCAGAACTGGACATAGTGCTCGAGGTGGGACTGACCAGAAATGGTCACAGTGCTCAAGGTGTGATTGACCAGGTTGGACACTGTACTCGAGGTGGGACTGACCAGAACTGGACACATTACTCGAGGTGGGACTGACCAGATCTGGACACAGTACTGGAGGTGTGATTGACCAGATTGGACACAGTACTCGAGGTGGGACTGACCAGAACTGGACACAGTACTAGAGGTGGGACTGACCAGAACGGGACACAGTACTCGAAGTGGGACTGACCAGAACTGGACACAGTACTCGAGGTGGGACTGACCAGAACTGGACACAGTAGTCGAGGTGGGACTGACCAGAACTGGACACATTACTCGAGGTGGGACTGACCAGAACTGGATACTGTACTCGAGGTGGGACTGACCAGTAACTGGACACAGTACTCGAGGTGGGACTGACCAGATCTGGACACAGTACTGGAGGTGTGATTGACCAGATTGGACACAGTACTCGAGGTGGGACTGACCAGAACTGGACACAGTACTAGAGGTGGGAATACAGTACCTGAGGTGGGTCTGACCACAATTGGACACAGTACTCGAGGTGGGACTGACCAGAACTGGACACATTTCTCGAGGTGGGACTGACCAGAACTGGACACAGTACTTGATGTGGTTCTGAACAAAACTGGATGCTGTACTTGAGGTGGGACTGACCAGAACTGGACACAGTTCTCGAAGTGGGACTGACCAGAAATGGACACAGTACTCGAGGTAGGACTGACAAGAACTGGACACAGTACTCGAGGTGGGACTGACCAGAACAGGATGCAGTACTCGAGGTGGAACTGACCAGAACTGGACATAGTACTCGAGGTGGATCTGACCAAAACTGGACACAGTGCTAGAGGTTGGATTAGCCAGAACTGTACACAGTACTTGAGGTGGGTCTGACCAAAACTGGACATAGTGCTCGAGGTGGGACTGACCAGAAATGGTCACAGTACTCGAGGTGGGACAGACCAGAACTGGACACAGTACTCGAGGTGGGACTTACCACAACTGGACACAGTACTCGAGTTGGGACTGACCAGAATTGGACATAGTGCTCGAGGTGGGACTGACCAGAAATGGACACAGAACTCGAGGTGGGACAGACCAGAACTGGACACAGTACTCGAGTTGGGACTGACCACAACTGGACACAGTACTCAAGTTGGGACTGACCAGAACTGGACACAGGACTCGAGGTGGGACTGACCACAACTGGACACAGTCCTCGAGGTGAGACTGACCAGAACTGGACATAGTGCTCGGGGTTGGACTGACCAGAAATGGTCACAGTACTCGAGGTGGGACTGACCAGAACTAGAAACAGGACTCGAGGTGGGTCTGATCACAACTGGACACAGTACTCGAGGTGGGACTGACCAGAACTGGACACAGTTCTCGAGGTGGGACTGACCAGAAGTGGACACAGTACTCGAGGTGGGACTGACCAGAACTGGATGCAGAACTCGAGGTGGGACCGACCAGAACTGGACATAGTACTCAAGGAGGGTCTGAACAAAACTGGACGCAGTGCTCGAGGTGGGACTGACCAGAACTGGACACAGTACTCGAGGTGGGGCTGACCAGAATTGGACACAGTACTCGAGGTGGGACTGACCAGAACTGGACACAGTACTCGAGGTGGGACTGACGAGAACTGGACGGAGTGCTCGAGGTCGTTCTGACCACAACTGGACACAATACTCGAGGTTAGACTGACGAGAACTGGACAAAGTACTCGAGGTAGGACTAACCAGAACTGGACAAAGTACTCGAGGTGGGACTGACCACAACTGGACAAAGTACTCAAGGTGTGATTGACCAGATTGGACACAGTACTCGAGATGGGACTGACCAGAACTGGACACGGTACTCGAGGTTGGACTGACCAGAACTGGACACAGTACTCGAGGTGGGATTGACCAGAACTGGACACATGGCTCGAGTGGGACTGACCAGAACTGGACACAGTACTCGAGGTGGGATTGACCAGAACTGGACACAGTGCTCGAGTGGGACTGACCAGAACTGGACACAGTATTCGAGGTGGGACTGACCAGAACTGGACGCAGTACTCGAGAAAACTGACCAGAACTGGACATAGTACTCGAGATGGATCTGACCAAAACTGGACACAGTGCGAGAGGTTGAATTAACCAGAACTGTACACAGTACTTGAGGTGGGTCTGACCAAAACTGGACGCAGTGCTCGAGGTGGGACTGACCATAACTGGACACAATACTTGAGGTGGAATTGACCACAACTGGACACAGGACTCGAGGTGGGACAGACCAGAACTGGACACAGAACTCGAGGTGGGACAGACCAGAACTGGACACAGTACTCGAGGTGGGACTGACCACAACTGGACACAGTACTCGAGTTGGGACTGACCAGAACTGGACACAGGACTCGAGGTGGGACTGAGCACAACTGGACACAGTCCTCGAGGTGAGACTGACCAGAACTGGACATAGTGCTCGAGGTGGGACTGACCAGAAATGGTCACAGTGCTCAAGGTGTGATTGACCAGGTTGGACACTGTACTCGAGGTGGGACTGACAAGAACGGGACACAGTACTCGAGGTGGGACTGACCAGAACTGGAAACAGGACTCGAGGTGGGTCTGACCACAACTGGACACAGTACTCGAGGTGGGACTGACCAGAACTGGACACAGTTCTCGAGGTGGGACTGACCAGACGTGGACACAGTACTCGAGGTGGGACTGACCAGAACTGGATGCAGAACTCGAGGTGGGACCGACCAGAACTGGACACAGTGCTCAAGGTGTGTTTGACCAGGTTGGACACTGTACTCGAGGTGGGACTGACCAGAACTGGACACAGTACTCGAGGTGGGACTGACCAGAACTGGACACAGTACTCGAGGTGGGACTGACGAGAACTGGACACAGTACTCGAGGTGGGACTGACCAGAACTGGACATAGTGCTCGAGGTGGGACTGACCAGAAATGGTCACAGTGCTCAAGGTGTGATTGACCAGGTTGGACACTGTACTCGACGTGGGACTGACCAGAACGGGACACAGTACTCGAGGTGGGACTGACCAGAACTGGAAACAGGACTCGAGGTGGGTCTGACCACAACTGGACACAGTACTCGAGGTGGGACCGACCAGAACTGGACATAGTACTCAAGGAGGGTCTGAACAAAACTGGACGCAGTGCTCGAGGTGGGACCGACCAGAACTGGACACAGTGCTCAAGGTGTGATTGACCAGGTTGGACACTGTACTCGAGGTGGGACTGACCAGAACTGGACACAGTACTCGAGGTGGGACTGACCAGAACTGGACACAGTACTCGAGGTGGGACTTACCACAACTGGACACAGGACTCGAGTTGGGACTGACCAGAACTGGACACAGTTCTCGAGGTGGGACTGACCAGAAGTGGACACAGTACTCGAGGTGGGACTGACCAGAACTGGATGCAGAACTCGAGGTGGGACCGACCAGAACTGGACATAGTACTCAAGGAGGGTCTGAACAAAACTGGACGCAGTGCTCGAGGTGGGACTGACCAGAATTGGACACAGTACTCGAGGTGGGACTGACCAGAACTGGACACAGTACTCGAGGTGGGACTGACGAGAACTGGACGCAGTGCTCGAGGTCGTTCTGACCACAACTGGACACAATACTCGAGGTTAGACTGACCAGAACTGGACAAAGTACTCGAGGTGGGACTGACCAGAACTGGACAAAGTACTCAAGGTGTGATTGACCAGATTGGACACAGTACTCGAGATGGGACTGACCAGAACTCGACACGGTACTCGAGGTGGGACTGACCACAACTGGACACAGTACTCGAGGTGGGATTGACCAGAACTGGACACAGTGCTCGAGTGGGACTGACCAGAACTGGACACAGTACTCGAGGTGGGATTGACCAGAACTGGACACAGTGCTCGAGTGGGACTGACCAGAACTGGACACAGTTCTCGAGGTGGGACTGACCAGAACTGGACGCAGTACTCGAGGTGGAACTGACCAGAACTGGACATAGTACTCGAGGTGGATCTGACCAAAACTGGACACAGTGCTAGAGGTTGGATTAACCAGAACTGTACACAGTACTTGAGGTGAGTCTGACCAAAACTGGACGCAGTGCTCGAGGTGGGACTGACCATAACTGGACACAGTGCTCGAGGTGGGACTGATCAGAACTGGACACAATACTTGAGGTGGAATTGACCACAACTGGACACAGAACTCGAGATGGGACAGACCAAAACTGGACACAGTGCTAGAGGTTGGATTAACCAGAACTGGACACAGGACTCGAGGTGGGTCTGACCACAACTGGACACAGTACTCGAGGTGGGACTGACCAGAACTGGACGCAGTGCTCGAGGTGGGACTGACCAGAACTGGACATAGTACTCAAGGAGGGTCTGAACAAAACTGGACGCAGTGCTCGAGGTGGGACTGACCAGAACTGGACACAGTGCTCAAGGTGTGATTGACCAGGTTGGACACTGTACTCGAGGTGGGACTGACCAGAACTGGACACAGTACTCGAGGTGGGACTGACCAGAACTGGAAACAGGACTCGAGGTGGGTCTGACCACAACTGGACACAGTACTCGAGGTGGGACTTACCAGAACTGGACACAGTTCTCGAGGTGGGACTGACCAGACGTGGACACAGTACTCAAGGAGGGTCTGAACAAAACTGGACGCAGTGCTCGAGGTGGGACTGACCAGAACTGGACACAGTACTCGAGCTGGGGCTGACCAGAATTGGACACAGTACTCGAGGTGGGACTGACCAGAACTGGACACAGTACTCGAGGTGGGACTGACGAGAACTGGACGCAGTGCTCGAGGTCGTTCTGACCACAACTGGACACAATACTCGAGGTTAGACTGACCAGAACTGGATACTGTACTCGAGGTGGGACTGACCAGAACTGGACACAGTTCTCGAGGTGTGACTGACCAGAACTGGAAGCAGTGCTCGAGGTGGGACTGACCAGAACTGGACACAGTACTCGAGGTGGGACTGATCAGAACTGGACACAGTACTCGAGGTGGGACTGACTAGAAATGGACACAGAACTCGAGGTGGGACTGACCAGAACTGGACACAGGACTCGAGGTGGGTCTGACCAGAACTCGACACAGTACTTGAGGTGGGATTGACCAGAACTGCACACAGGACTCGAGGTGGGACTGATCAGAACTGGACACAGTACTCGAGGTGGGTCTGACCAGAACTGGACACAGTATTCGAGGTGGGATTGACCAGAACTGGACACAGTACTCGAGGTGGGTCTGACCAGAAATGGACACAGTACTCGAGGTGGGTCTGAACAGAACTGGACACATTACTTGAGGTGAGACTGACCAGAACTGGACATAGAAACATAGAAACATAGAAAATAGGTGCAGGAGTAGGCCATTCGGCCCTTCTAGCCTGCACCGCCATTCAATGAGTTCATGGCTGAACATTCAACTTCAGTACCCCATTCCTGCTTTCTCGCCATACCCCTTGATCCCACTAGCAGTAAGGACCTCATCTAACTCCTTTTTGAATATATTTAGTGAATTGGCCTCAACAACTTTCTGTGGTAGAGAATTCCACAGGTTCACCACTCTCTGGGTGAAGAAGTTCCTCCGCATCTCGGTCCTAAATGGCTTACCCCTTATCCTTAGACTGCGACCCCTGGTTCTGGACTTCCCCAACATTGGGAACATTCTTCCTGCATCTAACCTGTCTAACCCCGTCAGAATTTTATATGTTTCTATGAGGTCCCCTCTCATTCTTCTGAACTCCAGTGAATACAAGCCCAGTTGATCCAGTCTTTCTTGATAGGTCAGTCCCGCCATCCCGGGAATCAGTCTGGTGAACCTTCGCTGCACTCCCTCAATAGCAAGAATGTCCTTCCTCAGGTTAGGAGACCAAAACTGTACACAATACTCCAGGTGTGGCCTCACCAATGCCCTGTACAACTGTAGCAACACCTCCCTGCCCCTGTACTCAAATCCCCTTGCTATGAAGGCCAACATGCCATTTGCTTTCTTAACCGCCTGCTGCACCTGCATGCCAACCTTCAATGACTGATGTACCATGACACCCAGGTCTCTTTGCACCTCCCCTTTTCCTAATCTGTCACCATTCAGATAATAGTCTGTCTCTCTGTTTTTACCACCAAAGTGGATAACCTCACATTTATCCACATTATACTTCATCTGCCATGCATTTGCCCACTCACCTAACCTATCCAAGTCGCTCTGCAGCCTCACAGCATCCTCCTCGCAGCTCACACTGCCACCCAACTTAGTGTCATCCGCAAATTTGGAGATACTACATTTAATCCCCTCATCTAAATCATTAATGTACAGTGTAAACAGCTGGGGCCCCAGCACAGAACCTTGCGGTACCCCACTAGTCACTGCCTGCCATTCTGAAAAGTACCCATTTACTCCTACTCTTTGCTTCCTGTCTGACAACCAGTTCTCAATCCATGTCAGTACACTACCCCCAATCCCATGTGCTCTAACTTTGCACATCAATCTCTTGTGTGGGACCTTGTCGAACGCCTTCTGAAAGTCCAAATATACCACATCAACTGGTTCTCCCTTATCCACTCTACTGGAAACATCCTCAAAAAATTCCAGAAGATTTGTCAAGCATGATTTCCCTTTCACAAATCCATGCTGACTTGGACCTATCATGTCACCTCTTTCCAAATGCACTGCTATGACATCCTTAATAATTGATTCCATCATTTTACCCACTACCGATGTCAGGCTGACCGGTCTATAATTCCCTGTTTTCTCTCTCCCTCCTTTTTTAAAAAGTGGGGTTACATTGGCTACCCTCCACTCCATAGGAACTGATCCAGAGTCAATGGAATGTTGGAAAATGACTGTCAACGCATCCACTATTTCCAAGGCCACCTCCTTAAGTACTCTGGGATGCAGTCCATCAGGCCCTGGGGATTTATCGGCCTTCAATCCCATCAATTTCCCCAACACAATTTCCCGGCTAATAAGGATTTCCCTCAGTTCCTCCTCCTTACTAGACCCCCCGACCCCTTTTATAACCGGAAGGTTGTTCGTGTCCTCCTTCGTGAATACCGAACCAAAGTACTGGTTCAATTGGTCCGCCATTTCTTTGTTCCCCGTTATGATTTCCCCTGATTCTGACTGCAGGGGACCTACATTTGTCTTTACTAACCTTTTTCTCTTTACATATCTATAGAAACTTTTGCAATCCGTCTTAATGTTCCCTGCAAGCTTCTTCTCATACTCCATTTTCCCTGCCCTAATCAAACCCTTTGTCCTCCTCTGCTGAGTTCTAAATTTCTCCCAGTCCCCAGGTTCGCTGCTATTTCTGGCCAATTTGTATGCCACTTCCTTGGCTTTAATACTATCCCTGATTTCCCTTGATAGCCACGGTTGAGCCACCTTCCCTTTTTTATTTCTATGCCAGACAGGAATGTACAATTGTTGTAGTTCATCCATGCGGTCTCTAAATGTCTGCCATTGCCCATCCACAGTCAACCCCTTAAGTATCATTCGCCAATCCATCTCAGCCAATTCACGCCTCATACCTTCAAAGTTAGCCTTCTTTAAGTTCTGGACCATGGTCTCTGAATTAACTGTTTCATTCTCCATCCTAATGCAGAATTCCACCAGATTGCTAATTAATCCTTTCTCATTACATAACACCCAGTCTAAGATGGCCTCCCCCCTAGTTGGTTCCTCGACATATTGGTCTAAAAAACCATCCCTTATGCACTCCAGAAAATCCTCCTCCACCGTATTGCTTCCAGTTTGGTTAGCCCAATCTATGTGCATATTAAAGTCACCCATTATAACTGCTGCACCTTTATTGCACGCACTCCTAATTTCCTGTTTGATGCCCTCCCCAACATCACTACTACTGTTTGGAGGTCTGTACACAACTCCCACTAACGTTTTTTGCCCTTTGGTGTTCTGCAGCTCTACCCATATAGATTCCACATCATCCAAGCTAATGTCCTTCCTAACTATTGCCTTAATCTCCTCCTTAACCAGCAATGCTACCCCACCTCCTTTTCCTTTTATTCTATCCTTCCTGAATGTTGAATACCCCTGGATGTTGAGTTCCCAGCCCTGCTCATCCTGGAGCCACGTCTCCGTAATCCCAATCACATCATATTTGTTAACATCTATTTGCACAGTTAATTCATCCACCTTATTGCGGATACTCCTTGCATTAAGACACAAAGCCTTTAGGCTTGTTTTTTTAACACCCTCTGTCCTTTTAGAATTTTGCTGTACAATGGCCCTTTTTGTTCTTTGCCTTGGGTTTCTCTGCCCTCCACTTTTCCTCATCTCCTTTCTGTCTTTTGTTTTTGCCTCCTTTTTGTTTCCCTCTATCTCCCTGCATTGGTTCCCATCCCCCTGCCATATTAGTTTAACTCCTCCCCAACAGCACTAGCAAACACTCCCCCGAGGACATTGGTTCCGATTCTGCCCAGGTGCAGACCGTCCGGATTGTACTGGTCCCACCTCCCCCAGAACCGGTTCCAATGCCCCAGGAATTTGAATCCCTCCCTGCTGCACCATTGCTCAAGCCACGTATTCATCTGAGCTATCCTGCGATTCCTACTCTGACTAGCACGTGGCACTGGTAGCAATCCCGAGATTACTACTTTTGAGGTCCTACTTTTTAATTTAGCTCCTAGCTCCTTAAATTCATTTCGTAGGAACTCATCCCTTTTTTTACCTATGTCATTGGTACCAACGTGCACCACGACAACTGGCTGTTCTCCCTCCCTTTTTAGAATGTCCTCCACCCGCTCCGAGACATCCTTGACCCTTGCACCAGGGAGGCAACATACCATCCTGGAGTCTCGGTTGCGGCCGCAGAAACGCCTATCTATTCCCCTTACAATTGAATCCCCTATCACTATCGCTCGCCCACTCTTTTTCCTGCCCTCCTGTGCAACAGAGCCAGCCACGGTGCCATGAACTTGGCTGCTGCTGCCCACTCCTGATGAGTCATCCCCCTCAACAGCAGTCAAAGACACAGTACTCGAGGTGTAATTGAACAGATTGGACACAGTACTCGAGGTGGGACTGACCAGAACTGGACACGGTACTTTGAGGTGGGACTGACCAGAACTGGACACAGTAGTCGAGGTGGGACTGACCACAACTGGACACAGTACTCAAGGTGGGACTCACCAGAACTGGACACGGTACTCGAGGTGGGACTAACCAGAACTGGACATAATACTCGAGGTGGGACTGACCAGAATTGGACGCAGAACTCGAGGTGGATCTGATCAAAACTGGACACAGTGCTCGAGGTGGGACTGACCAGAACTGTACACAGTCTTTGAGGTGGGTCTGACCAAAACTGGACACAGTGCTCGAGGTGGGACTGACCATAACTGGACACAGTGCTCGAGGTGGCACTGACCAGAACTGGACACAATACTTGAGGTGGAATTGACCACAACTGGACACGGTACTCGACGTGGGACTGACCAGAACTGGACACAGTACTCGAGGTGGGACTGACCATAACTGGACACAGTACTTGAGGTGGAATTGACCACAACTGGACACAGAACTCGAGATGGGACAGACCAAAACTGGACACAGTGCTAGAGGTTGGATTAACCAGAACTGGACACAGGACTCGAGGTGGGTCTGACCACAACTGGACACAGTACTCGAGGTGGGACTGACCAGAACTGGACGCAGTGCTCGAGGTGGGACTGACCAGAACTGGACATAGTACTCAAGGAGGGTCTGAACAAAACTGGACGCAGTGCTCGAGGTGGGACTGACCAGAACTGGACACAGTGCTCAAGGTGTGATTGACCAGGTTGGACACTGTACTCGAGGTGGGACTGACCAGAACTGGACACAGTACTCGAGGTGGGACTGACCAGAACTGGAAACAGGACTCGAGGTGGGTCTGACCACAACTGGACACAGTACTCGAGGTGGGACTTACCAGAACTGGACACAGTTCTCGAGGTGGGACTGACCAGACGTGGACACAGTACTCAAGGAGGGTCTGAACAAAACTGGACGCAGTGCTCGAGGTGGGACTGACCAGAACTGGACACAGTACTCGAGCTGGGGCTGACCAGAATTGGACACAGTACTCGAGGTGGGACTGACCAGAACTGGACACAGTACTCGAGGTGGGACTGACGAGAACTGGACGCAGTGCTCGAGGTCGTTCTGACCACAACTGGACACAATACTCGAGGTTAGACTGACCAGAACTGGATACTGTACTCGAGGTGGGACTGACCAGAACTGGACACAGTTCTCGAGGTGTGACTGACCAGAACTGGAAGCAGTGCTCGAGGTGGGACTGACCAGAACTGGACACAGTACTCGAGGTGGGACTGATCAGAACTGGACACAGTACTCGAGGTGGGACTGACTAGAAATGGACACAGAACTCGAGGTGGGACTGACCAGAACTGGACACAGGACTCGAGGTGGGTCTGACCAGAACTCGACACAGTACTTGAGGTGGGATTGACCAGAACTGCACACAGGACTCGAGGTGGGACTGATCAGAACTGGACACAGTACTCGAGGTGGGTCTGACCAGAACTGGACACAGTATTCGAGGTGGGATTGACCAGAACTGGACACAGTACTCGAGGTGGGTCTGACCAGAAATGGACACAGTACTCGAGGTGGGTCTGAACAGAACTGGACACATTACTTGAGGTGAGACTGACCAGAACTGGACATAGAAACATAGAAACATAGAAAATAGGTGCAGGAGTAGGCCATTCGGCCCTTCTAGCCTGCACCGCCATTCAATGAGTTCATGGCTGAGCATTCAACTTCAGTACCCCATTCCTGCTTTCTCGCCATACCCCTTGATCCCACTAGCAGTAAGGACCTCATCTAACTCCTTTTTGAATATATTTAGTGAATTGGCCTCAACAACTTTCTGTGGTAGAGAATTCCACAGGTTCACCACTCTCTGGGTGAAGAAGTTCCTCCGCATCTCGGTCCTAAATGGCTTACCCCTTATCCTTAGACTGCGACCCCTGGTTCTGGACTTCCCCAACATTGGGAACATTCTTCCTGCATCTAACCTGTCTAACCCCGTCAGAATTTTATATGTTTCTATGAGGTCCCCTCTCATTCTTCTGAACTCCAGTGAATACAAGCCCAGTTGATCCAGTCTTTCTTGATAGGTCAGTCCCGCCATCCCGGGAATCAGTCTGGTGAACCTTCGCTGCACTCCCTCAATAGCAAGAATGTCCTTCCTCAGGTTAGGAGACCAAAACTGTACACAATACTCCAGGTGTGGCCTCACCAATGCCCTGTACAACTGTAGCAACACCTCCCTGCCCCTGTACTCAAATCCCCTTGCTATGAAGGCCAACATGCCATTTGCTTTCTTAACCGCCTGCTGCACCTGCATGCCAACCTTCAATGACTGATGTACCATGACACCCAGGTCTCTTTGCACCTCCCCTTTTCCTAATCTGTCACCATTCAGATAATAGTCTGTCTCTCTGTTTTTACCACCAAAGTGGATAACCTCACATTTATCCACATTATACTTCATCTGCCATGCATTTGCCCACTCACCTAACCTATCCAAGTCGCTCTGCAGCCTCACAGCATCCTCCTCGCAGCTCACACTGCCACCCAACTTAGTGTCATCCGCAAATTTGGAGATACTACATTTAATCCCCTCATCTAAATCATTAATGTACAGTGTAAACAGCTGGGGCCCCAGCACAGAACCTTGCGGTACCCCACTAGTCACTGCCTGCCATTCTGAAAAGTACCCATTTACTCCTACTCTTTGCTTCCTGTCTGACAACCAGTTCTCAATCCATGTCAGTACACTACCCCCAATCCCATGTGCTCTAACTTTGCACATCAATCTCTTGTGTGGGACCTTGTCGAACGCCTTCTGAAAGTCCAAATATACCACATCAACTGGTTCTCCCTTATCCACTCTACTGGAAACATCCTCAAAAAATTCCAGAAGATTTGTCAAGCATGATTTCCCTTTCACAAATCCATGCTGACTTGGACCTATCATGTCACCTCTTTCCAAATGCACTGCTATGACATCCTTAATAATTGATTCCATCATTTTACCCACTACCGATGTCAGGCTGACCGGTCTATAATTCCCTGTTTTCTCTCTCCCTCCTTTTTTAAAAAGTGGGGTTACATTGGCTACCCTCCACTCCATAGGAACTGATCCAGAGTCAATGGAATGTTGGAAAATGACTGTCAACGCATCCACTATTTCCAAGGCCACCTCCTTAAGTACTCTGGGATGCAGTCCATCAGGCCCTGGGGATTTATCGGCCTTCAATCCCATCAATTTCCCCAACACAATTTCCCGGCTAATAAGGATTTCCCTCAGTTCCTCCTCCTTACTAGACCCCCCGACCCCTTTTATAACCGGAAGGTTGTTCGTGTCCTCCTTCGTGAATACCGAACCAAAGTACTGGTTCAATTGGTCCGCCATTTCTTTGTTCCCCGTTATGATTTCCCCTGATTCTGACTGCAGGGGACCTACATTTGTCTTTACTAACCTTTTTCTCTTTACATATCTATAGAAACTTTTGCAATCCGTCTTAATGTTCCCTGCAAGCTTCTTCTCATACTCCATTTTCCCTGCCCTAATCAAACCCTTTGTCCTCCTCTGCTGAGTTCTAAATTTCTCCCAGTCCCCAGGTTCGCTGCTATTTCTGGCCAATTTGTATGCCACTTCCTTGGCTTTAATACTATCCCTGATTTCCCTTGATAGCCACGGTTGAGCCACCTTCCCTTTTTTATTTCTATGCCAGACAGGAATGTACAATTGTTGTAGTTCATCCATGCGGTCTCTAAATGTCTGCCATTGCCCATCCACAGTCAACCCCTTAAGTATCATTCGCCAATCCATCTCAGCCAATTCACGCCTCATACCTTCAAAGTTAGCCTTCTTTAAGTTCTGGACCATGGTCTCTGAATTAACTGTTTCATTCTCCATCCTAATGCAGAATTCCACCATATTATGGTCACTCTTCCCCAAGGGGCCTCGCACAACGAGATTGCTAATTAATCCTTTCTCATTACATAACACCCAGTCTAAGATGGCCTCCCCCCTAGTTGGTTCCTCGACATATTGGTCTAAAAAACCATCCCTTATGCACTCCAGAAAATCCTCCTCCACCGTATTGCTTCCAGTTTGGTTAGCCCAATCTATGTGCATATTAAAGTCACCCATTATAACTGCTGCACCTTTATTGCACGCACTCCTAATTTCCTGTTTGATGCCCTCCCCAACATCACTACTACTGTTTGGAGGTCTGTACACAACTCCCACTAACGTTTTTTGCCCTTTGGTGTTCTGCAGCTCTACCCATATAGATTCCACATCATCCAAGCTAATGTCCTTCCTAACTATTGCCTTAATCTCCTCCTTAACCAGCAATGCTACCCCACCTCCTTTTCCTTTTATTCTATCCTTCCTGAATGTTGAATACCCCTGGATGTTGAGTTCCCAGCCCTGCTCATCCTGGAGCCACGTCTCCGTAATCCCAATCACATCATATTTGTTAACATCTATTTGCACAGTTAATTCATCCACCTTATTGCGGATACTCCTTGCATTAAGACACAAAGCCTTTAGGCTTGTTTTTTTAACACCCTCTGTCCTTTTAGAATTTTGCTGTACAATGGCCCTTTTTGTTCTTTGCCTTGGGTTTCTCTGCCCTCCACTTTTCCTCATCTCCTTTCTGTCTTTTGTTTTTGCCTCCTTTTTGTTTCCCTCTATCTCCCTGCATTGGTTCCCATCCCCCTGCCATATTAGTTTAACTCCTCCCCAACAGCACTAGCAAACACTCCCCCGAGGACATTGGTTCCGATTCTGCCCAGGTGCAGACCGTCCGGATTGTACTGGTCCCACCTCCCCCAGAACCGGTTCCAATGCCCCAGGAATTTGAATCCCTCCCTGCTGCACCATTGCTCAAGCCACGTATTCATCTGAGCTATCCTGCGATTCCTACTCTGACTAGCACGTGGCACTGGTAGCAATCCCGAGATTACTACTTTTGAGGTCCTACTTTTTAATTTAGCTCCTAGCTCCTTAAATTCATTTCGTAGGAACTCATCCCTTTTTTTACCTATGTCATTGGTACCAACGTGCACCACGACAACTGGCTGTTCTCCCTCCCTTTTTAGAATGTCCTCCACCCGCTCCGAGACATCCTTGACCCTTGCACCAGGGAGGCAACATACCATCCTGGAGTCTCGGTTGCGGCCGCAGAAACGCCTATCTATTCCCCTTACAATTGAATCCCCTATCACTATCGCTCGCCCACTCTTTTTCCTGCCCTCCTGTGCAACAGAGCCAGCCACGGTGCCATGAACTTGGCTGCTGCTGCCCACTCCTGATGAGTCATCCCCCTCAACAGCAGTCAAAGACACAGTACTCGAGGTGTAATTGAACAGATTGGACACAGTACTCGAGGTGGGACTGACCAGAACTGGACACGGTACTTTGAGGTGGGACTGACCAGAACTGGACACAGTAGTCGAGGTGGGACTGACCACAACTGGACACAGTACTCAAGGTGGGACTCACCAGAACTGGACACGGTACTCGAGGTGGGACTAACCAGAACTGGACATAATACTCGAGGTGGGACTGACCAGAATTGGACGCAGAACTCGAGGTGGGACTGACCAGAACTGGACACAGTACTCGAGGTGGGACTGACCAGAACTGGACACAGTTCTCGAGGTGGGACTGACCAGAACTGGATGCAGAACTCGAGGTGGGACTGACCAGAACTGGATGCAGAACTCGAGGTGGGACTGACCAGATTGGACACAGTACTCGAGATGGGACTGACCAGAACTGGACACGGTACTCGAGGTGGGACTGTCCACAACTGGACACAGTACTCGAGGTGGGATTGACCAGAACGGGACACAGTGCTCGAGTGGGACTGACCAGAACTGGACACAGTACTCGAGGTGGGATTGACCAGAACTGGACACAGTGCTCGAGTGGGACTGACCAGAACTGAACACAGTACTCGAGGTGTAATTGAACAGATTGGACACAATACTTGAGGTGGGACAGAGCAGAACTGGACACAGTACTCGAGGTGGGACTGACCAGAACTGGACGCAGTACTCGAGGTCGAACTGACCAGAACTGGACATAGTACTCGAGGTGGATCTGACCAAAACTGGACACAGTGCTAGAGGTTGGATTAACCAGAACTGCACACAGTCCTTGAGGTGGGTCTGACCAAAACTTGACGCAGTGCTCGAGGTGGGACTGACCATAACTGGACACAGTGCTCGAGGTGGGACAGACCAGAACTGGACACAGTACTCGAGGTGGGACTGACCACAACTGGACACAGTACTCGAGTTGGGACTGATCAGAACTGGACACAGGACTCGAGGTGGGACTGACCACAACTAGACACAGCCCTCGAGGTGGGACTGACCAGAACTGGACACAGTACTCGAGGTGGGACTGACCAGAACTGGAAACAGGACTCGAGGTGGGTCTGACCACAACTGGACACTGTACTCGAGGCGGGACTGACCAGAACTGGACACAGTTCTCGAGGTGGGACTGACCAGATGTGGACACAGTACTTGAGGTGGGACAGACCAGAACTGGATGCAGAACTCGAGGTGGGACCGACCAGAACTGGACACAGTACTCGAGGTGGGACTGACCAGAAGTGGACACAGTACTCGAGGTGGGACTGACCAGAACTGGACACAATGCTCGAGGTGGGTCTGACCAGAACTGGACACAGTACTTGAGGTGTGATTGACCACAACGGGACGCAGTACTCGAAGTGGGTCTGACCACAACAGGACACAGTACTCGAGGTGGGACTGACCAAACTGGACACAGTACTCGAGGTGTGACTGACCAGAACTGGACACAGTACTCGAGCTGGGGCTGACCAGAATTGGACACAGTACTCGAGGTGGGACTGACCAGAACTGGACACAGTACTCGAGGTGGGACTGACGAGAACTGGACAAAGTGCTCGAGGTCGTTCTGACCACAACTGGACACAATACTCGAGGTTAGACTGACCAGAACTGGACAAAGTACTCGAGGTGGGACTGACCAGAACTGGACAAAGTACTCGAGGTGGGACTGACCACAACTGGACAAAGTACTCAAGGTGTGATTGACCAGATTGGACACAGTACTCGAAGTGGGTCTGACCACAACTGGACACAGTACTCGAGGTGGGATTGACCAGAACTGGACACAGTGTTCGAGTGGGACTGATCAGAACTGGACACAGTACTCGAGGTGTAATTGAACAGATTGGACACAATACTCGGGTGGGACAGAGCAGAACTGGACACAGTACTCGAGGTGGGACTGACCAGAACTTGACACGGCCCTCGAGATGGGACTGACCAGAACTGGACACAGTACTCGATGTGGGACTGACCAGATCTGGAAACAGTACTCGATGTGTGATTGACCAGATTGGACACAGTACTCGAGGTGGGACTGACCAGAACTGGACACAGTACATGAGGTGGGTCTGACCACAACTGGACACAGTACTCGAGGTGGGACTGACCAGAAGTGGACACAGCACTCGAGGTGGGACTGACCAGAACTGGACACAGTGCTCGAGGTGGGACTGACCACAACTGGACACAGTACTCGAGGTGGGACTGACCAGAAGTGGACACAGTACTCGAGGTGGGACTGACCAGAACTGGACACAGTGCTCGAGGTGGGTCTGACCAGAACTGGAAACAGTACTTGAGGTGTGATTGACCACAACGGGACGCAGTACTCGAAGTGGGTCTGACCACAACAGGACACAGTACTCGAGGTGGGACTGACAAAACTGGACACAGTACTCGAGGTGTGACTGACCAGAACTGGACGCAGTGCTCGAGGTGGGACTGACCAGAACTGGACACAGTACTCGAGGTGGGACTGATCAGAACTGGACACAGTACTCGAGGTGGGACTGACTAGAAATGGACACAGAACTCGAGGTGGGACTGACCAGAACTGGACACAGGACTCGAGGTGGGTCTGACCAGAACTGGACACAGTACTTGAGGTGGGATTGACCAGAACTGCACACAGGACTCGAGGTGGGACTGATCAGAACTGGACACAGTACTCGAGTGGGATTGATCGGAACTGGACACAGTACTCGAGGTGTAATTGAACAGATTGGACACAGTACTCGAGGTGGGACTGACCAGAACTGGACACGGTACTCGAGGTGGGACAGACCACAACTGGACACAGTACTCGAGGTGGGACTGAACAGAACTGGACACAGTACTCGAGGTGGGACTGACCACAACTGGACACAGTACTCGAGGTGGGACTGACCAGATCTGGACACAGTACTCGAGGTGGGACTGACCAGAACTGGACAACTTACTCGAGGTGGGACTGACCAGAACTGGATACTGCACTCGAGGTGGGACTGACCAGAACTGGACACAGTTCTCGAGGTGTGACTGACCAGAACTGGACACAGTACTCGAGGTGGGACTGATCAGAACTGGACACAGTACTCGAGGTGGGACTGACTAGAAATGGACACAGAACGCGAGGTGGGACTGACCAGAACTGGACACAGGACTCGAGGTGGGTCTGACCAGAACTCGACACAGTACTTGAGGTGGGATTGACCAGAACTGCACACAGGACTCGAGGTGGGACTGATCAGAACTGGACACAGTACTCGAGGTGGGTCTGACCAGAACTGGACACAGTATTCGAGGTGGGATTGACCAGAACTGGACACAGTACTCGAGGTGGGTCTGACCAGAAATGGACACAGTACTCGAGGTGGGTCTGAACAGAACTGGACACATTACTTGAGGTGAGACTGACCAGAACTGGACACAGTACTCGAGGTGTAATTGAACAGATTGGACACAGTACTCGAGGTGGGACTGACCAGAACTGGACACGGTACTTTGAGGTGGGACTGACCAGAACTGGACACAGTAGTCGAGGTGGGACTGACCACAACTGGACACAGTACTCAAGGTGGGACTGACCAGAACTGGACACAGTACTCGAGGTGGGACTGACCAGAACTGGACACCTTACTCGAGGTGGGACTGACCAGAACTGGACACAGTACTCGAGGTGGGACTGACCAGAACTGGACACAGTTTTCGAGGTGGGACTGACCAGAACTGGATGCAGAACTCGAGGTGGGACTGACCAGAACTGGATGCAGAACTCGAGGTGGGACTGACCAGATTGGACACAGTACTCGAGATGGGACTGACCAGAACTGGACACGGTACTCGAGGTGGGACTGTCCACAACTGGACACAGTACTCGAGGTGGGACTGAACAGAACTGGACACAGTACTTGAGGTGGGACTGACCACAACTGGACACAGTACTCGAGGTGGGACTGACCAGAACTGGACACAGTACTCGAGGTGGGACTGACCAGAACTGGACAACTTACTCGAGGTGGGACTGACCAGAACTGGATACTGCACTCGAGGTGGGACTGACCAGAACTGGACACAGTTCTCGAGGTGTGACTGACCAGAACTGGAAGCAGTGCTCGAGGTGGGACTGACCAGAACTGGACACAGTACTCGAGGTGGGACTGATCAGAACTGGACACAGTACTCGAGGTGGGACTGACTAGAAATGGACACAGAACTCGAGGTGGGACTGACCAGAACTGGACACAGGACTCGAGGTGGGTCTGACCAGAACTCGACACAGGACTTGAGGTGGGATTGACCAGAACTGCACAAAGGACTCGAGGTGGGACTGATCAGAACTGGACACAGTACTCGAGGTGGGTCTGACCAGAAATGGACACAGTACTCGAGGTTGGTCTGAACAGAACTGGACACATTACTTGAGGTGAGACTGACCAGAACTGGACACAGTACTCGAGGTGTAATTGAACAGATTGGACACAGTACTCGAGGTGGGACTGACCAGAACTGGACACGGTACTTTGAGGTGGGATTGACCAGAACTGGACACAGTAGTCGAGGTGGGACTGACCACAACTGGACACAGTACTCAAGGTGGGACTGACCAGAACTGGACACAGTACTCGAGGTGGGACTGACCAGAACTGGACACCTTACTCGAGGTGGGACTGACCAGAACAGAACACAGTACTCGAGGTGGGACTGACCAGAACTGGACACAGTTCTCGAGGTGGGACTGACCAGAACTGGATGCAGAACTCGAGGTGGGACTGACCAGAACTGGATGCAGAACTCGAGGTGGGACTGACCAGATTGGACACAGTACTCGAGATGGGACTGACCAGAACTGGACACGGTACTCGAGGTGGGACTGTCCACAACTGGACACAGTACTCGAGGTGGGATTGACCAGAACGGGACACAGTGCTCGAGTGGGACTGACCAGAACTGGACACAGTACTCGAGGTGGGATTGACCAGAACTGGACACAGTGCTCGAGTGGGACTGACCAGAACTGAACACAGTACTCGAGGTGTAATTGAACAGATTGGACACAATACTCGAGGTGGTACAGAGCAGAACTGGACACAGTACTCGAGGTGGGACTGACCAGAACTGGACGCAGTACTCGAGGTGGAACTGACCAGAACTGGACATAGTACTCGAGGTGGATCTGACCAAAACTGGACACAGTGCTAGAGGTTGGATTAACCAGAACTGTACACAGTCCTTGAGGTGGGTCTGACCAAAACTGGATGCAGTGCTCGAGGTGGGACTGACCATAACTGGACACAGTGCTCGAGGTGGGACAGACCAGAACTGGACACAGTACTCGAGGTGGGACTGACCACAACTGGACACAGTACTCGAGTTGGGACTGATCAGAACTGGACACAGGACTTGAGGTGGGACTGACCACAACTGGACACAGTCCTCGAGGTGAGACTGACCAGAACTGGACATAGTGCTCGAGGTGGGACTGACCAGAAATGGTCACAGTACTCGAGGTGGGACTGACCAGAACTGGACGCAGTACTCAAGGTGGGATTGACCAGAAGTGGACACAGTGCTCAAGGTGTGATTGACCAGGTTGGACACTGTACTCGAGGTGGGACTGACCAGAACTGGACACAGTACTCGAGGTGGGACTGACCAGAACTAGAAACAGGACTCGAGGTGGGTCTGACCACAACTGGACACAGTACTCGAGGCGGGACTCACCAGAACTGGACACAGTACTCGAGGTGGGACTGACCAGAACTGGATGCAGAACTCGAGGTGGGACCGACCAGAACTGGACATAGTACTCAAGGAGGGTCTGAACAAAACTGGACGCAGTGCTCGAGGTGGGACTGACCAGAACTGGACACAGTACTCGAGGTGGGACTGACCAGAACTGGACACAGTACTCGAGGTGGGACTGACGAGAACTGGACGCAGTGCTCGAGGTCGTTCTGACCACAACTGGACACAATACTCGAGGTTAGACTGACCAGAACTGGACAAAGTACTCAAGGTGGGACTGACCAGAACTGGACAAAGTACTCGAGGTGGGACTGACCACAACTGGACAAAGTACTCAAGGTGTGATTGACCAGATTGGACACAGTACTCGAAGTGGGTCTGACCACAACTGGACACAGTACTCGAGGTGGGATTGACCAGAACTGGACACAGTGCTCGAGTGGGACTGACCAGAACTGGACACAGTACTCGAGGTGTAATTGAACAGATTGGACACAATACTCGAGGTGGGACAGAGCAGAACTGGACACAGTACTCGAGGTGGGACTGACCAGAACTTGACACGGCCCTCGAGATGGGACTGACCAGAACTGGACACAGTACTCGATGTGGGACTGACCAGATCTGGAAACAGTACTCGATGTGTGATTGACCAGATTGGACACAGTACTCGAGGTGGGACTGACCAGAACTGGACACAGTACATGAGATGGGTCTGACCACAACTGGACGCAGTGCTCGAGGTGGGACTGACCATAACTGGACACAGTGCTCGAGGTGGGACAGACCAGAACTAGACACAGTACTCGAGGTGTGACTGACCAGAACTGGAAGCAGTGCTCGAGGTGGGACTGACCAGAACTGGACACAGTACTCGAGGTGGGACTGATCAGAACTGGACACAGTACTCGAGATGGGACTGACTAGAAATGGACACAGAACTCGAGGTGGGACTGACCAGAACTGGACACAGGACTCGAGGTGGGTCTGACCAGAACTCGACACAGTACTTGAGGTGGGATTGACCAGAACTGCACACAGGACTCGAGGTGGGACTGATCAGAACTGGACACAGTACTCGAGGTGGGTCTGACCAGAACTGGACACAGTATTCGAGGTGGGATTGACCAGAACTGGACACAGTACTCGAGGTGGGTCTGACCAGAAATGGACACAGTACTCGAGGTGGGTCTGAACAGAACTGGACACATTACTTGAGGTGAGACTGACCAGAACTGGACACAGTACTCGAGGTGGGATTGACCACAACTGGACACAGTGCTCGAGTGGGACTGACCAGAACTGAACACAGTACTCGAGGTGTAATTGAACAGATTGGACACAATACTCGAGGTGGTACAGAGCAGAACTGGACACAGTACTCGAGGTGGGACTGACCAGAACTGGACGCAGTACTCGAGGTGGAACTGACCAGAACTGGACATTGTACTCGAGGTGGATCTGACCAAAACTGGACACAGTGCTAGAGGTTGGATTAACCAGAACTGTACACAGTCCTTGAGGTGGGTCTGACCAAAACTGGATGCAGTGCTCGAGGTGGGACTGACCATAACTGGACACAGTGCTCGAGGTGAGACTGACCAGAACTGGACATAGTGCTCGAGGTGGGACTGACCAGAAATGGTCACAGTACTCGAGGTGGGACTGACCAGAACTGGACGCAGTACTCAAGGTGGGATTGACCAGAAGTGGACACAGTGCTCAAGGTGTGATTGACCAGGTTGGACACTGTACTCGAGGTGGGACTGACCAGAACTGGACACAGTACTCGAGGTGGGACTGACCAGAACTAGAAACAGGACTCGAGGTGGGTCTGACCACAACTGGACACAGTACTCGAGGCGGGACTCACCAGAACTGGACACAGTACTCGAGGTGGGACTGACCAGAACTGGATGCAGAACTCGAGGTGGGACCGACCAGAACTGGACATAGTACTCAAGGAGGGTCTGAACAAAACTGGACGCAGTGCTCGAGGTGGGACTGACCAGAACTGGACACAGTACTCGAGGTGGGACTGACCAGAACTGGACACAGTACTCGAGGTGGGACTGACCAGAACTGGACACAGTACTCGAGGTGGGACTGACGAGAACTGGACGCAGTGCTCGAGGTCGTTCTGACCACAACTGGACACAATACTCGAGGTTAGACTGACCAGAACTGGACAAAGTACTCAAGGTGGGACTGACCAGAACTGGACAAAGTACTCGAGGTGGGACTGACCACAACTGGACAAAGTACTCAAGGTGTGATTGACCAGATTGGACACAGTACTCGAAGTGGGTCTGACCACAACTGGACACAGTACTCGAGGTGGGATTGACCAGAACTGGACACAGTGCTCGAGTGGGACTGACCAGAACTGGACACAGTACTCGAGGTGTAATTGAACAGATTGGACACAATACTCGAGGTGGGACAGAGCAGAACTGGACACAGTACTCGAGGTGGGACTGACCAGAACTTGACACGGTCCTCGAGATGGGACTGACCAGAACTGGACACAGTACTCGATGTGGGACTGACCAGATCTGGAAACAGTACTCGATGTGTGATTGACCAGATTGGACACAGTACTCGAGGTGGGACTGACCAGAACTGGACACAGTACATGAGATGGGTCTGACCACAACTGGACGCAGTGCTCGAGGTGGGACTGACCATAACTGGACACAGTGCTCGAGGTGGGACAGACCAGAACTGGACACAGTACTCGAGGTGTGACTGACCAGAACTGGAAGCAGTGCTCGAGGTGGGACTGACCAGAACTGGACACAGTACTCGAGGTGGGACTGATCAGAACTGGACACAGTACTCGAGGTGGGACTGACTAGAAATGGACACAGAACTCGAGGTGGGACTGACCAGAACTGGACACAGGACTCGAGGTGGGTCTGACCAGAACTCGACACAGTACTTGAGGTGGGATTGACCAGAACTGCACACAGGACTCGAGGTGGGACTGATCAGAACTGGACACAGTACTCGAGGTGGGTCTGACCAGAACTGGACACAGTATTCGAGGTGGGATTGACCAGAACTGGACACAGTACTCGAGGTGGGTCTGACCAGAAATGGACACAGTACTCGAGGTGGGTCTGAACAGAACTGGACACATTACTTGAGGTGAGACTGACCAGAACTGGACACAGTACTCGAGGTGTAATTGAACAGATTGGACACAGTACTCGAGGTGGGACTGACCAGAACTGGACACGGTACTTTGAGGTGGGACTGACCAGAACTGGACACAGTAGTCGAGGTGGGACTGACCACAACTGGACACAGTACTCAAGGTGGGACTGACCAGAACTGGACACAGTACTCGAGGTGGGACTGACCAGAACTGGACACCTTACTCGAGGTGGGACTGACCAGAACTGGACACAGTACTCGAGGTGGGACTGACCAGAACTGGACACAGTTCTCGAGGTGGGACTGACCAGAACTGGATGCAGAACTCGAGGTGGGACTGACCAGAACTGGATGCAGAACTCGAGGTGGGACTGACCAGATTGGACACAGTACTCGAGATGGGACTGACCAGAACTGGACACGGTACTCGAGGTGGGACTGTCCACAACTGGACACAGTACTCGAGGTGGGATTGACCAGAACTGGACACAGTGCTCGAGTGGGACTGACCAGAACTGGACACAGTACTCGAGGTGGGATTGACCAGAACTGGACACAGTGCTCGAGTGGGACTGACCAGAACTGAACACAGTACTCGAGGTGTAATTGAACAGATTGGACACAATACTCGAGGTGGGACAGAGCAGAACTGGACACAGTACTCGAGGTGGGACTGACCAGAACTGGACGCAGTACTCGAGGTGGAACTGACCAGAACTGGACATAGTACTCGAGGTGGATCTGACCAAAACTGGACACAGTGCTAGAGGTTGGATTAACCAGAACTGTACACAGTCCTTGATGTGGGTCTGACCAAAACTGGACGCAGTGCTCGAGGTGGGACTGACCATAACTGGACACAGTGCTCGAGGTGGGACAGACCAGAACTGGACACAGTACTCGAGGTGGGACTGACCACAACTGGACACAGTACTCGAGTTGGGACTGATCAGAACTGGACACAGGACTCGAGGTGGGACTGACCACAACTGGACACAGTCCTCGAGGTGAGACTGACCAGAACTGGACATAGTGCTCGAGGTGGGACTGACCAGAAATGGTCACAGTACTCGAGGTGGGACTGCCCACAACTGGACACAGTACTCAAGGTGGGATTGACCAGAAGTGGACACAGTGCTCAAGGTGTGATTGACCAGGTTGGACACTGTACTCGAGGTGGGACTGACCAGAAATGGACACAGTACTCGAGGTGGGACTGACCAGAACTGGAAACAGGACTCGAGGTGGGTCTGACCACAACTGGACACAGTACTCGAGGCGGGACTGACCAGAACTGGACACAGTTCTCGAGGTGGGACTGACCAGACGTGGACACAGTACTTGAGGTGGGACTGACCAGAACTGGAAACAGGACTCGAGGTGGGTCTGACCACAACTGGACACAGTACTCGAGGTGGGACTGACCAGAACTGGAAACAGGACTCGAGGTGGGTCTGACCACAACTGGACACAGTACTCGAGTTGGGACTGACCAGAACTGGATGCAGAACTCGAGGTGGGACCGACCAGAACTGGACATAGTACTCAAGGAGGGTCTGAACAAAACTGGACGCAGTGCTCGAGGTGGGACTGACCAGAACTGGACACAGTACTCGAGCTGGGGCTGACCAGAACTGGACACAGTACTCGAGGTCATTCTGACCACAACTGGACACAATACTCGAGGTTAGACTGACGAGAACTGGACAAAGTACTCGAGGTGGGACTGACCAGAACTGGACAAAGTACTCGAGGTGGGACTGACCACAACTGGACAAAGTACTCAAGGTGTGATTGACCAGATTGGACACAGTACTCGAAGTGGGTTTGACCACAACTGGACACAGTACTCGAGGTGGGATTGACCAGAACTGGACACAGTACTCGAGGTGTAATTGAACAGATTGGACACAATACTCGAGGTGGGACAGAGCAGAACTGGACACAGTACTCGAGGTGGGACTGACCAGAACTTGACACGGCCCTCGAGATGGGACTGACCAGAACTGGACACAGTACTCGATGTGGGACTGACCAGATCTGGAAACAGTACTCGATGTGTGATTGACCAGATTGGACACAGTACTCGAGGTGGGACTGACCAGAACTGGACACAGTACATGAGATGGGTCTGACCACAACTGGACGCAGTGCTCGAGGTGGGACTGACCATAACTGGACACAGTGCTCAAGGTGGGACAGACCAGAACTGGACACAGTACTCGAGGTGTGACTGACCAGAACTGGAAGCAGTGCTCGAGGTGGGACTGACCAGAACTGGACACAGTACTCGAGGTGGGACTGATCAGAACTGGACACAGTACTCGAGGTGGGACTGACTAGAAATGGACACAGAACTCGAGGTGGGACTGACCAGAACTGGACACAGGACTCGAGGTGGGTCTGACCAGAACTCGACACAGTACTTGAGGTGGGATTGACCAGAACTGCACACAGGACTCGAGGTGGGACTGATCAGAACTGGACACAGTACTCGAGGTGGGTCTGACCAGAACTGGACACAGTATTCGAGGTGGGATTGACCAGAACTGGACACAGTACTCGAGGTGGGTCTGACCAGAAATGGACACAGTACTCGAGGTGGGTCTGAACAGAACTGGACACATTACTTGAGGTGAGACTGACCAGAACTGGACACAGTACTCGAGGTGTAATTGAACAGATTGGACACAGTACTCGAGGTGGGACTGACCAGAACTGGACACGGTACTTTGAGGTGGGACTGACCAGAACTGGACACAGTAGTCGAGGTGGGACTGACCACAACTGGACACAGTACTCAAGGTGGGACTGACCAGAACTGGACACAGTACTCGAGGTGGGACTGACCAGAACTGGACACCTTACTCGAGGTGGGACTGACCAGAACTGGACACAGTACTCGAGGTGGGACTGACCAGAACTGGACACAGTTCTCAAGGTGGGACTGACCAGAACTGGATGCAGAACTCGAGGTGGGACTGACCAGAACTGGATGCAGAACTCGAGGTGGGACTGACCAGATTGGACACAGTACTCGAGATGGGACTGACCAGAACTGGACACGGTACTCGAGGTGGGACTGTCCACAACTGGACACAGTACTCGAGGTGGGATTGACCAGAACTGGACACAGTGCTCGAGTGGGACTGACCAGAACTGGACACAGTACTCGAGGTGGGATTGACCAGAACTGGACACAGTGCTCGAGTGGGACTGACCAGAACTGAACACAGTACTCGAGGTGTAATTGAACAGATTGGACACAATACTCGAGGTGGGACAGAGCAGAACTGGACACAGTACTCGAGGTGGGAATGACCAGAACTGGACGCAGTGCTCGAGGTGGAACTGACCAGAACTGGACATAGTACTCGAGGTGGATCTGACCAAAACTGGACACAGTGCTAGAGGTTGGATTAACCAGAACTGTACACAGTCCTTGAGGTGGGTCTGACCAAAACTGGACGCAGTGCTCGAGGTGGGACTGACCATAACTGGACACAGTGCTCGAGGTGGGACAGACCAGAACTGGACACAGTACTCGAGGTGGGACTGACCACAACTGGACACAGTACTCGAGTTGGTACTGATCAGAACTGGACACAGGACTCGAGGTGGGACTGACCAGAACTGGACGCAGTACTCGAGGTGGAACTGACCAGAACTGGACATAGTACTCGAGGTGGATCTGACCAAAACTGGACACAGTGCTAGAGGTTGGATTAACCAGAACTGCACACAGTCCTTGAGGTGGGTCTGACCAAAACTGGACGCAGTGCTCGAGGTGGAACTGACCATAACTGGACACAGTGCTCGAGGTGGGACAGACCAGAACTGGACACAGTACTCGAGGTGGGACTGACCACAACTGGACACAGTACTCGAGTTGGGACTGACCAGAACTGGACACAGTTCTCGAGGTGGGACTGACCAGATGTGGACACAGTACTTGAGGTGGGACTGACCAGAACTGGATGCAGAACTCGAGGTGGGACAGACCAGAACTGGAAACAGTACTCGAGGTGGATCTGACCAAAACTGGACACAGTGCTAGAGGTTGGATTAACCAGAACTGGACACAGGACTCGAGGTGGGACTGACCACAACTAGACACAGTCCTCGAGGTGGGACTGACCAGAACTGGACACAGTACTCGAGGTGGGACAGACCAGAACTGGAAACAGGACTCGAGGTGTGTCTGACCACAACTGGACACTGTACTCGAGGCGGGACTGACCAGAACTGGACACAGTTCTCGAGGTGGGACTGACCAGATGTGGACACAGTACTTGAGGTGGGACTGACCAGAACTGGATGCAGAACTCGAGGTGGGACCGACCAGAACTGGACATAGTACTCAAGGAGGGTCTGAACAAAACTGGACGCAGTGCTCGAGGTGGGACTGACCAGAACTGGACACAGTACTCGAGCTGGGGCTGACCAGAATTGGACACAGTACTCGAGGTGGGACTGACCAGAACTGGACACAGTTCTCGAGGTGGGACTGACGAGAACTGGACGCAGTGCTCGAGGTCGTTCTGACCACAACTGGACACAATACTCGAGGTTAGACTGACCAGAACTGGACACAGTACTCGATGTGGGACTGACCAGATCTGGAAACAGTACTCGATGTGTGATTGACCAGATTGGACACAGTACTCGAGGTGGGACTGACCAGAACTGGGCACAGTACATGAGGTGGGTCTGACCACAACTGGACACAGTACTCGAGGTGGGACTGACCAGAAGTGGACACAGCACTCGAGGTGGGACTGACCAGAACTGGACACAGTGCTCGAGGTGGGACTGACCACAACTGGACACAGTAATCGAGGTGGGACTGACCAGAAGTGGACACAGTACTCGAGGTGGGACTGACCAGAACTGGACACAGTGCTCGAGGTGGGTCTGACCAGAACTGGACACAGTACTTGAGGTGTGATTGACCACAACGGGACGCAGTACTCGAAGTGGGTCTGACCACAACAGGACACAGTACTCGAGGTGGGACTGACCAAACTGGACACAGTACTCGAGGTGTGACTGACCAGAACTGGACGCAGTGCTCGAGGTGGGACTGACCAGAACTGGACATAGTACTCAAGGAGGGTCTGAACAAAACTGGACGCAGTGCTCGAGGTGGGACTGACCAGAACTGGACACAGTACTCGAGCTGGGGCTGACCAGAATTGGACACAGTACTCGAGGTGGGACTGACCAGAACTGGACACAGTACTCGAGGTGGGACTGACGAGAACTGGACAAAGTGCTCGAGGTCGTTCTGACCACAACTGGACACAATACTCGAGGTTAGACTGACCAGAACTGGACAAAGTACTCGAGGTGGGACTGACCAGAACTGGACAAAGTACTCGAGGTGGGACTGACTAGAAATGGACACAGAACTCGAGGTGGGACTGACCAGAACTGGACACAGGACTCGAGGTGGGTCTGACCAGAACTGGACACAGTACTTGAGGTGGGATTGACCAGAACTGCACACAGGACTCGAGGTGGGACTGATCAGAACTGGACACAGTACTCGAGTGGGATTGATCGGAACTGGACACAGTACTCGAGGTGTAATTGAACAGATTGGACACAGTACTCGAGGTGGGACTGACCAGAACTGGACACGGTACTCGAGGTGGGACAGACCACAACTGGACACAGTACTCGAGGTGGGACTGAACAGAACTGGACACAGTACTCGAGGTGGGACTGACCACAACTGGACACAGTACTCGATGTGTGATTGACCAGATTGGACACAGTACTCGAGGTGGGACTGACCAGAACTGGACAACTTACTCGAGGTGGGACTGACCAGAACTGGATACTGCACTCGAGGTGGGACTGACCAGAACTGGACACAGTTCTCGAGGTGTGACTGACCAGAACTGGAAGCAGTGCTCGAGGTGGGACTGACCAGAACTGGACACAGTACTCGAGGTGGGACTGATCAGAACTGGACACAGTACTCGAGGTGGGACTGACTAGAAATGGACACAGAACGCGAGGTGGGACTGACCAGAACTGGACACAGGACTCGAGGTGGGTCTGACCAGAACTCGACACAGTACTTGAGGTGGGATTGACCAGAACTGCACACAGGACTCGAGGTGGGACTGACCACAACTGGACACAGTACTCGAGGTGGGTCTGACCAGAACTGGACACAGTATTCGAGGTGGGATTGACCAGAACTGGACACAGTACTCGAGGTGGGTCTGACCAGAAATGGACACAGTACTCGAGGTGGGTCTGAACAGAACTGGACACATTACTTGAGGTGAGACTGACCAGAACTGAACACAGTACTCGAGGTGTAATTGAACAGATTGGACACAGTACTCGAGGTGGGACTGACCAGAACTGGACACGGTACTTTGAGGTGGGACTGACCAGAACTGGACACAGTAGTCGAGGTGGGACTGACCACAACTGGACACAGTACTCAAGGTGGGACTGACCAGAACTGGACACAGTACTCGAGCTGGGACTGACCAGAACTGGACACCTTACTCGAGGTGGGACTGACCAGAACTGGACACAGTACTCGAGGTGGGACTGACCAGAACTGGACACCTTACTCGAGGTGGGACTGACCAGAACTGGACACAGTACTCGAGGTGGGACTGACCAGAACTGGACACAGTTCTCAAGGTGGGACTGACCAGAACTGGATGCAGAACTCGAGGTGGGACTGACCAGAACTGGATGCAGAACTCGAGGTGGGACTGACCAGATTGGACACAGTACTCGAGATGGGACTGACCAGAACTGGACACGGTACTCGAGGTGGGACTGTCCACAACTGGACACAGTACTCGAGGTGGGATTGACCAGAACTGGACACAGTGCTCGAGTGGGACTGACCAGAACTGGACACAGTACTCGAGGTGGGATTGACCAGAACTGGACACAGTGCTCGAGTGGGACTGACCAGAACTGAACACAGTACTCGAGGTGTAATTGAACAGATTGGACACAATACTCGAGGTGGGACAGAGCAGAACTGGACACAGTACTCGAGGTGGGAATGACCAGAACTGGACGCAGTGCACGAGGTGGAACTGACCAGAACTGGACATAGTACTCGAGGTGGATCTGACCAAAACTGGACACAGTGCTAGAGGTTGGATTAACCAGAACTGTACACAGTCCTTGAGGTGGGTCTGACCAAAACTGGACGCAGTGCTCGAGGTGGGACTGACCATAACTGGACACAGTGCTCGAGGTGGGACAGACCAGAACTGGACACAGTACTCGAGGTGGGACTGACCACAACTGGACACAGTACTCGAGTTGGGACTGATCAGAACTGGACACAGGACTCGAGGTGGGACTGACCAGAACTGGACGCAGTACTCGAGGTGGAACTGACCAGAACTGGACATAGTACTCGAGGTGGATCTGACCAAAACTGGACACAGTGCTAGAGGTTGGATTAACCAGAACTGCACACAGTCCTTGAGGTGGGTCTGACCAAAACTGGACGCAGTGCTCGAGGTGGGACTGACCATAACTGGACACAGTGCTCGAGGTGGGACAGACCAGAACTGGACACAGTACTCGAGGTGGGACTGACCACAACTGGACACAGTACTCGAGTTGGGACTGACCAGAACTGGACACAGTTCTCGAGGTGGGACTGACCAGATGTGGACACAGTACTTGAGGTGGGACTGACCAGAACTGGATGCAGAACTCGAGGTGGGACAGACCAGAACTGGAAACAGTACTCGAGGTGGATCTGACCAAAACTGGACACAGTGCTAGAGGTTGGATTAACCAGAACTGGACACAGGACTCGAGGTGGGACTGACCACAACTAGACACAGTCCTCGAGGTGGGACTGACCAGAACTGGACACAGTACTCGAGGTGGGACAGACCAGAACTGGAAACAGGACTCGAGGTGTGTCTGACCACAACTGGACACTGTACTCGAGGCGGGACTGACCAGAACTGGACACAGTTCTCGAGGTGGGACTGACCAGATGTGGACACAGTACTTGAGGTGGGACTGACCAGAACTGGATGCAGAACTCGAGGTGGGACCGACCAGAACTGGACATAGTACTCAAGGAGGGTCTGAACAAAACTGGACGCAGTGCTCGAGGTGGGACTGACCAGAACTGGACACAGTACTCGAGCTGGGGCTGACCAGAATTGGACACAGTACTCGAGGTGGGACTGACCAGAACTGGACACAGTTCTCGAGGTGGGACTGACGAGAACTGGACGCAGTGCTCGAGGTCGTTCTGACCACAACTGGACACAATACTCGAGGTTAGACTGACCAGAACTGGACACAGTACTCGATGTGGGACTGACCAGATCTGGAAACAGTACTCGATGTGTGATTGACCAGATTGGACACAGTACTCGAGGTGGGACTGACCAGAACTGGACACAGTACATGAGGTGGGTCTGACCACAACTGGACACAGTACTCGAGGTGGGACTGACCAGAAGTGGACACAGCACTCGAGGTGGGACTGACCAGAACTGGACACAGTGCTCGAGGTGGGACTGACCACAACTGGACACAGTAATCGAGGTGGGACTGACCAGAAGTGGACACAGTACTCGAGGTGGGACTGACCAGAACTGGACACAGTGCTCGAGGTGGGTCTGACCAGAACTGGACACAGTACTTGAGGTGTGATTGACCACAACGGGACGCAGTACTCGAAGTGGGTCTGACCACAACAGGACACAGTACTCGAGGTGGGACTGACCAAACTGGACACAGTACTCGAGGTGTGACTGACCAGAACTGGACGCAGTGCTCGAGGTGGGACTGACCAGAACTGGACATAGTACTCAAGGAGGGTCTGAACAAAACTGGACGCAGTGCTCGAGGTGGGACTGACCAGAACTGGACACAGTACTCGAGCTGGGGCTGACCAGAATTGGACACAGTACTCGAGGTGGGACTGACCAGAACTGGACACAGTACTCGAGGTGGGACTGACGAGAACTGGACAAAGTGCTCGAGGTCGTTCTGACCACAACTGGACACAATACTCGAGGTTAGACTGACCAGAACTGGACAAAGTACTCGAGGTGGGACTGACCAGAACTGGACAAAGTACTCGAGGTGGGACTGACTAGAAATGGACACAGAACTCGAGGTGGGACTGACCAGAACTGGACACAGGACTCGAGGTGGGTCTGACCAGAACTGGACACAGTACTTGAGGTGGGATTGACCAGAACTGCACACAGGACTCGAGGTGGGACTGATCAGAACTGGACACAGTACTCGAGTGGGATTGATCAGAACTGGACACAGTACTCGAGGTGTAATTGAACAGATTGGACACAGTACTCGAGGTGGGACTGACCAGAACTGGACACGGTACTCGAGGTGGGACAGACCACAACTGGACACAGTACTCGAGGTGGGACTGAACAGAACTGGACACAGTACTCGAGGTGGGACTGACCACAACTGGACACAGTACTCGATGTGTGATTGACCAGATTGGACACAGTACTCGAGGTGGGACTGACCAGAACTGGATACTGCACTCGAGGTGGGACTGACCAGAACTGGACACAGTTCTCGAGGTGTGACTGACCAGAACTGGAAGCAGTGCTCGAGGTGGGACTGACCAGAACTGGACACAGTACTCGAGGTGGGACTGATCAGAACTGGACACAGTACTCGAGGTGGGACTGACTAGAAATGGACACAGAACGCGAGGTGGGACTGACCAGAACTGGACACAGGACTCGAGGTGGGTCTGACCAGAACTCGACACAGTACTTGAGGTGGGATTGACCAGAACTGCACACAGGACTCGAGGTGGGACTGACCACAACTGGACACAGTACTCGAGGTGGGTCTGACCAGAACTGGACACAGTATTCGAGGTGGGATTGACCAGAACTGGACACAGTACTCGAGGTGGGTCTGACCAGAAATGGACACAGCACTCGAGGTGGGTCTGAACAGAACTGGACACATTACTTGAGGTGAGACTGACCAGAACTGGACACAGTACTCGAGGTGTAATTGAACAGATTGGACACAGTACTCGAGGTGGGACTGACCAGAACTGGACACGGTACTTTGAGGTGGGACTGACCAGAACTGGACACAGTAGTCGAGGTGGGACTGACCACAACTGGACACAGTACTCAAGGTGGGACTGACCAGAACTGGACACAGTACTCGAGCTGGGACTGACCAGAACTGGACACCTTACTCGAGCTGGGACTGACCAGAACTGGACACAGTACTCGAGGTGGGACTGACCAGAACTGGACACAGTTCTCGAGGTGGGACTGACCAGAACTGGATGCAGAACTCGAGGTGGGACTGACCAGAACTGGATGCAGAACTCGAGGTGGGACTGACCAGATTGGACACAGTACTCGAGATGGGACTGACCAGAACTGGACACGGTACTCGAGGTGGGACTGTCCACAACTGGACACAATACTCGAGGTGGGACTGAACAGAACTGGACACAGTACTCGAGGTGGGACTGACCACAACTGGACACAGTACTCGAGGTGGGACTGACCAGAACTGGACACAGTACTCGAGGTGGGACTGACCAGAACTGGACAACTTACTCGAGGTGGGACTGACCAGAACTGGATACTGCACTCGAGGTGGGACTGACCAGAACTGGACACAGTTCTCGAGGTGTGACTGACCAGAACTGGAAGCAGTGCTCGAGGTGGGACTGACCAGAACTGGACACAGTACTCGAGGTGGGACTGATCAGAACTGGACACAGTACTCGAGGTGGGACTGACTAGAAATGGACACAGAACTCGAGGTGGGACTGACCAGAACTGGACACAGGACTCGAGGTGGGTCTGACCAGAACTCGACACAGGACTTGAGGTGGGATTGACCAGAACTGCACAAAGGACTCGAGGTGGGACTGATCAGAACTGGACACAGTACTCGAGGTGGGTCTGACCAGAAATGGACACAGTACTCGAGGTTGGTCTGAACAGAACTGGACACATTACTTGAGGTGAGACTGACCAGAACTGGACACAGTACTCGAGGTGTAATTGAACAGATTGGACACAGTACTCGAGGTGGGACTGACCAGAACTGGACACGGTACTTTGAGGTGGGACTGACCAGAACTGGACACAGTAGTAGAGGTGGGACTGACCACAACTGGACACAGTACTCAAGGTGGGACTGACCAGAACTGGACACAGTACTCGAGGTGGGACTGACCAGAACTGGACACCTTACTCGAGGTGGGACTGACCAGAACAGAACACAGTACTCGAGGTGGGACTGACCAGAACTGGACACAGTTCTCGAGGTGGGACTGACCAGAACTGGATGCAGAACTCGAGGTGGGACTGACCAGAACTGGATGCAGAACTCGAGGTGGGACTGACCAGATTGGACACAGTACTCGAGATGGGACTGACCAGAACTGGACACGGTACTCGAGGTGGGACTGTCCACAACTGGACACAGTACTCGAGGTGGGATTGACCAGAACGGGACACAGTGCTCGAGTGGGACTGACCAGAACTGGACACAGTACTCGAGGTGGGATTGACCAGAACTGGACACAGTGCTCGAGTGGGACTGACCAGAACTGAACACAGTACTCGAGGTGTAATTGAACAGATTGGACACAATACTCGAGGTGGTACAGAGCAGAACTGGACACAGTACTCGAGGTGGGACTGACCAGAACTGGACGCAGTACTCGAGGTGGAACTGACCAGAACTGGACATAGTACTCGAGGTGGATCTGACCAAAACTGGACACAGTGCTAGAGGTTGGATTAACCAGAACTGTACACAGTCCTTGAGGTGGGTCTGACCAAAACTGGATGCAGTGCTCGAGGTGGGACTGACCATAACTGGACACAGTGCTCGAGGTGGGACAGACCAGAACTGGACACAGTACTCGAGGTGGGACTGACCACAACTGGACACAGTACTCGAGTTGGGACTGATCAGAACTGGACACAGGACTTGAGGTGGGACTGACCACAACTGGACACAGTCCTCGAGGTGAGACTGACCAGAACTGGACATAGTGCTCGAGGTGGGACTGACCAGAAATGGTCACAGTACTCGAGGTGAGACTGACCAGAACTGGACGCAGTACTCAAGGTGGGATTGACCAGAAGTGGACACAGTGCTCAAGGTGTGATTGACCAGGTTGGACACTGTACTCGAGGTGGGACTGACCAGAACTGGACACAGTACTCGAGGTGGGACTGACCAGAACTAGAAACAGGACTCGAGGTGGGTCTGACCACAACTGGACACAGTACTCGAGGCGGGACTCACCAGAACTGGACACAGTACTCGAGGTGGGACTGACCAGAACTGGATGCAGAACTCGAGGTGGGACCGACCAGAACTGGACATAGTACTCAAGGAGGGTCTGAACAAAACTGGACGCAGTGCTCGAGGTGGGACTGACCAGAACTGGACACAGTACTCGAGGTGGGACTGACCAGAACTGGACACAGTACTCGAGGTGGGACTGACCAGAACTGGACACAGTACTCGAGGTGGGACTGACGAGAACTGGACGCAGTGCTCGAGGTCGTTCTGACCACAACTGGACACACTACTCGAGGTTAGACTGACCAGAACTGGACAAAGTACTCAAGGTGGGACTGACCAGAACTGGACAAAGTACTCGAGGTGGGACTGACCACAACTGGACAAAGTACTCAAGGTGTGATTGACCAGATTGGACACAGTACTCGAAGTGGGTCTGACCACAACTGGACACAGTACTCGAGGTGGGATTGACCAGAACTGGACACAGTGCTCGAGTGGGACTGACCAGAACTGGACACAGTACTCGAGGTGTAATTGAACAGATTGGACACAATACTCGAGGTGGGACAGAGCAGAACTGGACACAGTACTCGAGGTGGGACTGACCAGAACTTGACACGGCCCTCGAGATGGGACTGACCAGAACTGGACACAGTACTCGATGTGGGACTGACCAGATCTGGAAACAGTACTCGATGTGTGATTGACCAGATTGGACACAGTACTCGAGGTGGGACTGACCAGAACTGGACACAGTACATGAGATGGGTCTGACCACAACTGGACACAGTGCTCGAGGTGGGACTGACCATAACTGGACACAGTGCTCGAGGTGGGACAGACCAGAACTGGACACAGTACTCGAGGTGTGACTGACCAGAACTGGACACAGTACTCGAGATGGGACTGACTAGAAATGGACACAGAACTCGAGGTGGGACTGACCAGAACTGGACACAGGACTCGAGGTGGGTCTGACCAGAACTCGACACAGTACTTGAGGTGGGATTGACCAGAACTGCACACAGGACTCGAGGTGGGACTGATCAGAACTGGACACAGTACTCGAGGTGGGTCTGACCAGATTGGACACAGTACTCGAGATGGGACTGACCAGAACTGGACACGGTACTCGAGGTGGGACTGTCCACAACTGGACACAGTACTCGAGGTGGGATTGACCAGAACTGGACACAGTGCTCGAGTGGGACTGACCAGAACTGGACACAGTACTCGAGGTGGGATTGACCAGAACTGGACACAGTGCTCGAGTGGGACTGACCAGAACTGAACACAGTACTCGAGGTGTAATTGAACAGATTGGACACAATACTCGAGGTGGGACAGAGCAGAACTGGACACAGTACTCGAGGTGGGACTGACCAGAACTGGACGCAGTACTCGAGGTGGAACTGACCAGAACTGGACATAGTACTCGAGGTGGATCTGACCAAAACTGGACACAGTGCTAGAGGTTGGATTAACCAGAACTGTACACAGTCCTTGAGGTGGGTCTGACCAAAACTGGACGCAGTGCTCGAGGTGGGACTGACCATAACTGGACACAGTGCTCGAGGTGGGACAGACCAGAACTGGACACAGTACTCGAGGTGGGACTGACCACAACTGGACACAGTACTCGAGTTGGGACTGATCAGAACTGGACACAGGACTCGAGGTGGGACTGACCAGAACTGGACGCAGTACTCGAGGTGGAACTGACCAGAACTGGACATAGTACTCGAGGTGGATCTGACCAAAATTGGACACAGTGCTAGAGGTTGGATTAACCAGAACTGCACACAGTCCTTGAGGTGGGTCTGACCAAAACTGGACGCAGTGCTCGAGGTGGGACTGACCATAACTGGACACAGTGCTCGAGGTGGGACAGACCAGAACTGGACACAGTACTCGAGGTGGGACTGACCACAACTGGACACAGTACTCGAGTTGGGACTGATCAGAACTGGACACAGGACTCGATGTGGGACTGACCACAACTAGACACAGTCCTCGAGGTGGGACTGACCAGAACTGGACACAGTACTCGAGGTGGGACTGACCAGAACTGGAAACAGGACTCGAGGTGGGTCTGACCACAACTGGACACTGTACTCGAGGCGGGACTGACCAGAACTGGACACAGTTCTCGAGGTGGGACTGACCAGATGTGGACACAGTACTTGAGGTGGGACTGACCAGAACTGGATGCAGAACTCGAGGTGGGACCGACCAGAACTGGACATAGTACTCAAGGAGGGTCTGAACAAAACTGGACGCAGTGCTCGAGGTGGGACTGACCAGAACTGGACACAGTACTCGAGCTGGGGCTGACCAGAATTGGACACAGTACTCGAGGTGGGACTGACCAGAACTGGACACAGTTCTCGAGGTGGGACTGACGAGAACTGGACGCAGTGCTCGAGGTCGTTCTGACCACAACTGGACACAATACTCGAGGTTAGACTGACCAGAACTGGACACAGTACTCGATGTGGGACTGACCAGATCTGGAAACAGTACTCGATGTGTGATTGACCAGATTGGACACAGTACTCGAGGTGGGACTGACCAGAACTGGACACAGTACATGAGGTGGGTCTGACCACAACTGGACACAGTACTCGAGGTGGGACTGACCAGAAGTGGACACAGTACTCGAGGTGGGACTGACCAGAACTGGACACAGTGCTCGAGGTGGGTCTGACCAGAACTGGACACAGTACTTGAGGTGTGATTGACCACAACGGGACGCAGTACTCGAAGTGGGTCTGACCACAACAGGACACAGTACTCGAGGTGGGACTGACCAAACTGGACACAGTACTCGAGGTGTGACTGACCAGAACTGGACGCAGTGCTCGAGGTGGGACTGACCAGAACTGGACATAGTACTCAAGGAGGGTCTGAACAAAACTGGACGCAGTGCTCGAGGTGGGACTGACCAGAACTGGACACAGTACTCGAGCTGGGGCTGACCAGAATTGGACACAGTACTCGAGGTGGGACTGACCAGAACTGGACACAGTACTCGAGGTGGGACTGACGAGAACTGGACAAAGTGCTCAAGGTCGTTCTGACCACAACTGGACACAATACTCGAGGTTAGACTGACCAGAACTGGACAAAGTACTCGAGGTGGGACTGACCAGAACTGGACAAAGTACTCGAGGTGGGACTGACCACAACTGGACAAAGTACTCAAGGTGTGATTGACCAGATTGGACACAGTACTCGAAGTGGGTCTGACCACAACTGGACACAGTACTCGAGGTGGGATTGACCAGAACTGGACACAGTGTTCGAGTGGGACTGATCAGAACTGGACACAGTACTCGAGGTGTAATTGAACAGATTGGACACAATACTCGGGTGGGACAGAGCAGAACTGGACACAGTACTCGAGGTGGGACTGACCAGAACTTGACACGGCCCTCGAGATGGGACTGACCAGAACTGGACACAGTACTCGATGTGGGACTGACCAGATCTGGAAACAGTACTCGATGTGTGATTGACCAGATTGGACACAGTACTCGAGGTGGGACTGACCAGAACTGGACACAGTACATGAGGTGGGTCTGACCACAACTGGACACAGTACTCGAGGTGGGACTGACCAGAAGTGGACACAGCACTCGAGGTGGGACTGACCAGAACTGGACACAGTGCTCGAGGTGGGACTGACCACAACTGGACAGAGTACTCGAGGTGGGACTGACCAGAAGTGGACACAGTACTCGAGGTGGGACTGACCAGAACTGGACACAGTGCTCGAGGTGGGTCTGACCAGAACTGGACACAGTACTTGAGGTGTGATTGACCACAACGGGACGCAGTACTCGAAGTGGGTCTGACCACAACAGGACACAGTACTCGAGGTGGGACTGACAAAACTGGACACAGTACTCGAGGTGTGACTGATCAGAACTGGACACAGTACTCGAGGTGGGACTGACTAGAAATGGACACAGAACTCGAGGTGGGACTGACCAGAACTGGACACAGGACTCGAGGTGGGTCTGACCAGAACTGGACACAGTACTTGAGGTGGGATTGACCAGAACTGCACACAGGACTCGAGGTGGGACTGATCAGAACTGGACACAGTACTCGAGTGGGATTGATCGGAACTGGACACAGTACTCGAGGTGTAATTGAACAGATTGGACACAGTACTCGAGGTGGGACTGACCAGAACTGGACACGGTACTCGAGGTGGGACAGACCACAACTGGACACAGTACTCGAGGTGGGACTGAACAGAACTGGACACAGTACTCGAGGTGGGACTGACCACAACTGGACACAGTACTCGAGGTGGGACTGACCAGATCTGGACACAGTACTCGAGGTGGGACTGACCAGAACTGGACAACTTACTCGAGGTGGGACTGACCAGAACTGGATACTGCACTCGAGGTGGGACTGACCAGAACTGGACACAGTTCTCGAGGTGTGACTGACCAGAACTGGAAGCAGTGCTCGAGGTGGGACTGACCAGAACTGGACACAGTACTCGAGGTGGGACTGATCAGAACTGGACACAGTACTCGAGGTGGGACTGACTAGAAATGGACACAGAACGCGAGGTGGGACTGACCAGAACTGGACACAGGACTCGAGGTGGGTCTGACCAGAACTCGACACAGTACTTGAGGTGGGATTGACCAGAACTGCACACAGGACTCGAGGTGGGACTGATCAGAACTGGACACAGTACTCGAGGTGGGTCTGACCAGAACTGGACACAGTATTCGAGGTGGGATTGACCAGAAATGGTCACAGTACTCGAGGTGGGACTGCCCACAACTGGACACAGTACTCGAGGTGGGACTGACCAGAACTGGAAACAGGACTCGAGGTGGGTCTGACCACAACTGGACACAGTACTCGAGGCGGGACTGACCAGAACTGGACACAGTTCTCGAGGTGGGACTGACCAGACGTGGACACAGTACTTGAGGTGGGACTGACCAGAACTGGAAACAGGACTCGAGGTGGGTCTGACCACAACTGGACACAGTACTCGAGGTGGGACTGACCAGAACTGGAAACAGGACTCGAGGTGGGTCTGACCACAACTGGACACAGTACTCGAGGTGGGACTGACCAGAACTGGATGCAGAACTCGAGGTGGGACCGACCAGAACTGGACATAGTACTCAAGGAGGGTCTGAACAAAACTGGACGCAGTGCTCGAGGTGGGACTGACCAGAACTGGACACAGTACTCGAGCTGGGGCTGACCAGAATTGGACACAGTACTCGAGGTCGTTCTGACCACAACTGGACACAGTACTCGAGGTTAGACTGACCAGAACTGGACAAAGTACTCGAGGTGGGACTGACCAGAACTGGACAAAGTACTCGAGGTGGGACTGACCACAACTGGACAAAGTACTCAAGGTGTGATTGACCAGATTGGACACAGTACTCGAAGTGGGTTTGACCACAACTGGACACAGTACTCGAGGTGGGATTGACCAGAACTGGACACAGTACTCGAGGTGTAATTGAACAGATTGGACACAATACTCGAGGTGGGACAGAGCAGAACTGGACACAGTACTCGAGGTGGGACTGACCAGAACTTGACACGGCCCTCGAGATGGGACTGACCAGAACTGGACACAGTACTCGATGTGGGACTGACCAGATCTGGAAACAGTACTCGATGTGTGATTGACCAGATTGGACACAGTACTCGAGGTGGGACTGACCAGAACTGGACACAGTACATGAGATGGGTCTGACCACAACTGGACGCAGTGCTCGAGGTGGGACTGACCATAACTGGACACAGTGCTCAAGGTGGGACAGACCAGAACTGGACACAGTACTCGAGGTGTGACTGACCAGAACTGGAAGCAGTGCTCGAGGTGGGACTGACCAGAACTGGACACAGTACTCGAGGTGGGACTGATCAGAACTGGACACAGTACTCGAGGTGGGACTGACTAGAAATGGACACAGAACTCGAGGTGGGACTGACCAGAACTGGACACAGGACTCGAGGTGGGTCTGACCAGAACTCGACACAGTACTTGAGGTGGGACTGACCAGAACTGCACACAGGACTCGAGGTGGGACTGATCAGAACTGGACACAGTACTCGAGGTGGGTCTGACCAGAACTGGACACAGTATTCGAGGTGGGATTGACCAGAACTGGACACAGTACTCGAGGTGGGTCTGACCAGAAATGGACACAGTACTCGAGGTGGGTCTGAACAGAACTGGACACATTACTTGAGGTGAGACTGACCAGAACTGGACACAGTCCTCGAGGTGTAATTGAACAGATTGGACACAGTACTCGAGGTGGGACTGACCAGAACTGGACACAGTACTCGAGGTGGGTCTGACCAGAACTGGACACAGTATTCGAGGTGGGATTGACCAGAACTGGACACAGTACTCGAGGTGGGTCTGACCAGAAATGGACACAGTACTCGAGGTGGGTCTGAACAGAACTGGACACATTACTTGAGGTGAGACTGACCAGAACTGGACACAGTCCTCGAGGTGTAATTGAACAGATTGGACACAGTGCTCGAGGTGGGACAGACCAGAACTGGACACAGTACTCGAGGTGGGACTGACCACAACTGGACACAGTACTCGAGTTGGGACTGATCAGAACTGGACACAGGACTCGATGTGGGACTGACCACAACTAGACACAGTCCTCGAGGTGGGACTGACCAGAACTGGACACAGTACTCGAGGTGGGACTGACCAGAACTGGAAACAGGACTCGAGGTGGGTCTGACCACAACTGGACACTGTACTCGAGGCGGGACTGACCAGAACTGGACACAGTTCTCGAGGTGGGACTGACCAGATGTGGACACAGTACTTGAGGTGGGACTGACCAGAACTGGATGCAGAACTCGAGGTGGGACCGACCAGAACTGGACATAGTACTCAAGGAGGGTCTGAACAAAACTGGACGCAGTGCTCGAGGTGGGACTGACCAGAACTGGACACAGTACTCGAGCTGGGGCTGACCAGAATTGGACACAGTACTCGAGGTGGGACTGACCAGAACTGGACACAGTTCTCGAGGTGGGACTGACGAGAACTGGACGCAGTGCTCGAGGTCGTTCTGACCACAACTGGACACAATACTCGAGGTTAGACTGACCAGAACTGGACACAGTACTCGATGTGGGACTGACCAGATCTGGAAACAGTACTCGATGTGTGATTGACCAGATTGGACACAGTACTCGAGGTGGGACTGACCAGAACTGGACACAGTACATGAGGTGGGTCTGACCACAACTGGACACAGTACTCGAGGTGGGACTGACCAGAAGTGGACACAGTACTCGAGGTGGGACTGACCAGAACTGGACACAGTGCTCGAGGTGGGTCTGACCAGAACTGGACACAGTACTTGAGGTGTGATTGACCACAACGGGACGCAGTACTCGAAGTGGGTCTGACCACAACAGGACACAGTACTCGAGGTGGGACTGACCAAACTGGACACAGTACTCGAGGTGTGACTGACCAGAACTGGACGCAGTGCTCGAGGTGGGACTGACCAGAACTGGACATAGTACTCAAGGAGGGTCTGAACAAAACTGGACGCAGTGCTCGAGGTGGGACTGACCAGAACTGGACACAGTACTCGAGCTGGGGCTGACCAGAATTGGACACAGTACTCGAGGTGGGACTGACCAGAACTGGACACAGTACTCGAGGTGGGACTGACGAGAACTGGACAAAGTGCTCAAGGTCGTTCTGACCACAACTGGACACAATACTCGAGGTTAGACTGACCAGAACTGGACAAAGTACTCGAGGTGGGACTGACCAGAACTGGACAAAGTACTCGAGGTGGGACTGACCACAACTGGACAAAGTACTCAAGGTGTGATTGACCAGATTGGACACAGTACTCGAAGTGGGTCTGACCACAACTGGACACAGTACTCGAGGTGGGATTGACCAGAACTGGACACAGTGTTCGAGTGGGACTGATCAGAACTGGACACAGTACTCGAGGTGTAATTGAACAGATTGGACACAATACTCGGGTGGGACAGAGCAGAACTGGACACAGTACTCGAGGTGGGACTGACCAGAACTTGACACGGCCCTCGAGATGGGACTGACCAGAACTGGACACAGTACTCGATGTGGGACTGACCAGATCTGGAAACAGTACTCGATGTGTGATTGACCAGATTGGACACAGTACTCGAGGTGGGACTGACCAGAACTGGACACAGTACATGAGGTGGGTCTGACCACAACTGGACACAGTACTCGAGGTGGGACTGACCAGAAGTGGACACAGCACTCGAGGTGGGACTGACCAGAACTGGACACAGTGCTCGAGGTGGGACTGACCACAACTGGACAGAGTACTCGAGGTGGGACTGACCAGAAGTGGACACAGTACTCGAGGTGGGACTGACCAGAACTGGACACAGTGCTCGAGGTGGGTCTGACCAGAACTGGACACAGTACTTGAGGTGTGATTGACCACAACGGGACGCAGTACTCGAAGTGGGTCTGACCACAACAGGACACAGTACTCGAGGTGGGACTGACAAAACTGGACACAGTACTCGAGGTGTGACTGATCAGAACTGGACACAGTACTCGAGGTGGGACTGACTAGAAATGGACACAGAACTCGAGGTGGGACTGACCAGAACTGGACACAGGACTCGAGGTGGGTCTGACCAGAACTGGACACAGTACTTGAGGTGGGATTGACCAGAACTGCACACAGGACTCGAGGTGGGACTGATCAGAACTGGACACAGTACTCGAGTGGGATTGATCGGAACTGGACACAGTACTCGAGGTGTAATTGAACAGATTGGACACAGTACTCGAGGTGGGACTGACCAGAACTGGACACGGTACTCGAGGTGGGACAGACCACAACTGGACACAGTACTCGAGGTGGGACTGAACAGAACTGGACACAGTACTCGAGGTGGGACTGACCACAACTGGACACAGTACTCGAGGTGGGACTGACCAGATCTGGACACAGTACTCGAGGTGGGACTGACCAGAACTGGACAACTTACTCGAGGTGGGACTGACCAGAACTGGATACTGCACTCGAGGTGGGACTGACCAGAACTGGACACAGTTCTCGAGGTGTGACTGACCAGAACTGGAAGCAGTGCTCGAGGTGGGACTGACCAGAACTGGACACAGTACTCGAGGTGGGACTGATCAGAACTGGACACAGTACTCGAGGTGGGACTGACTAGAAATGGACACAGAACGCGAGGTGGGACTGACCAGAACTGGACACAGGACTCGAGGTGGGTCTGACCAGAACTCGACACAGTACTTGAGGTGGGATTGACCAGAACTGCACACAGGACTCGAGGTGGGACTGATCAGAACTGGACACAGTACTCGAGGTGGGTCTGACCAGAACTGGACACAGTATTCGAGGTGGGATTGACCAGAAATGGTCACAGTACTCGAGGTGGGACTGCCCACAACTGGACACAGTACTCGAGGTGGGACTGACCAGAACTGGAAACAGGACTCGAGGTGGGTCTGACCACAACTGGACACAGTACTCGAGGCGGGACTGACCAGAACTGGACACAGTTCTCGAGGTGGGACTGACCAGACGTGGACACAGTACTTGAGGTGGGACTGACCAGAACTGGAAACAGGACTCGAGGTGGGTCTGACCACAACTGGACACAGTACTCGAGGTGGGACTGACCAGAACTGGAAACAGGACTCGAGGTGGGTCTGACCACAACTGGACACAGTACTCGAGGTGGGACTGACCAGAACTGGATGCAGAACTCGAGGTGGGACCGACCAGAACTGGACATAGTACTCAAGGAGGGTCTGAACAAAACTGGACGCAGTGCTCGAGGTGGGACTGACCAGAACTGGACACAGTACTCGAGCTGGGGCTGACCAGAATTGGACACAGTACTCGAGGTCGTTCTGACCACAACTGGACACAGTACTCGAGGTTAGACTGACCAGAACTGGACAAAGTACTCGAGGTGGGACTGACCAGAACTGGACAAAGTACTCGAGGTGGGACTGACCACAACTGGACAAAGTACTCAAGGTGTGATTGACCAGATTGGACACAGTACTCGAAGTGGGTTTGACCACAACTGGACACAGTACTCGAGGTGGGATTGACCAGAACTGGACACAGTACTCGAGGTGTAATTGAACAGATTGGACACAATACTCGAGGTGGGACAGAGCAGAACTGGACACAGTACTCGAGGTGGGACTGACCAGAACTTGACACGGCCCTCGAGATGGGACTGACCAGAACTGGACACAGTACTCGATGTGGGACTGACCAGATCTGGAAACAGTACTCGATGTGTGATTGACCAGATTGGACACAGTACTCGAGGTGGGACTGACCAGAACTGGACACAGTACATGAGATGGGTCTGACCACAACTGGACGCAGTGCTCGAGGTGGGACTGACCATAACTGGACACAGTGCTCAAGGTGGGACAGACCAGAACTGGACACAGTACTCGAGGTGTGACTGACCAGAACTGGAAGCAGTGCTCGAGGTGGGACTGACCAGAACTGGACACAGTACTCGAGGTGGGACTGATCAGAACTGGACACAGTACTCGAGGTGGGACTGACTAGAAATGGACACAGAACTCGAGGTGGGACTGACCAGAACTGGACACAGGACTCGAGGTGGGTCTGACCAGAACTCGACACAGTACTTGAGGTGGGACTGACCAGAACTGCACACAGGACTCGAGGTGGGACTGATCAGAACTGGACACAGTACTCGAGGTGGGTCTGACCAGAACTGGACACAGTATTCGAGGTGGGATTGACCAGAACTGGACACAGTACTCGAGGTGGGTCTGACCAGAAATGGACACAGTACTCGAGGTGGGTCTGAACAGAACTGGACACATTACTTGAGGTGAGACTGACCAGAACTGGACACAGTCCTCGAGGTGTAATTGAACAGATTGGACACAGTACTCGAGGTGGGACTGACCAGAACTGGACACGGTACTTTGAGGTGGGACTGACCAGAACTGGACACAGTAGTCGAGGTGGGACTGACCACAACTGGACACAGTACTCAAGGTGGGACTGACCAGAACTGGACACAGTACTCGAGGTGGGACTGACCAGAACTGGACACCTTACTCGAGGTGGGACTGACCAGAACTGGACACAGTACTCGAGGTGGGACTGACCAGAACTGGACACAGTTCTCAAGGTGGGACTGACCAGAACTGGATGCAGAACTCGAGGTGGGACTGACCAGAACTGGATGCAGAACTCGAGGTGGGACTGACCAGATTGGACACAGTACTCGAGATGGGACTGACCAGAACTGGACACGGTACTCGAGGTGGGACTGTCCACAACTGGACACAGTACTCGAGGTGGGATTGACCACAACTGGACACAGTGCTCGAGTGGGACTGACCAGAACTGGACACAGTACTCGAGGTGGGATTGACCAGAACTGGACACAGTACTCGAGGTGGGATTGACCAGAACTGGACACAGTGCTCGAGTGGGACTGACCAGAACTGAACACAGTACTCGAGGTGTAATTGAAAAGATTGGACACAATACTCGAGGTGGGACAGAGCAGAACTGGACACAGTACTCGAGGTGGGACTGACCAGAACTGGACGCAGTACTCGAGGTGGAACTGACCAGAACTGGACATAGTACTCGAGGTGGATCTGACCAAAACTGGACACAGTGCTAGAGGTTGGATTAACCAGAACTGTACACAGTCCTTGAGGTGGGTCTGACCAAAACTGGACGCAGTGCTCGAGGTGGGACTGACCATAACTGGACACAGTGCTCGAGGTGGGACAGACCAGAACTGGACACAGTACTCGAGGTGGGACTGACCACAACTGGACACAGTACTCGAGTTGGGACTGATCAGAACTGGACACAGGACTCGAGGTGGGACTGACCACAACTGGACACAGTCCTCGAGGTGAGACTGACCAGAACTGGACATAGTGCTCGAGGTGGGACTGACCAGAAATGGTCACAGTACTCGAGGTGGGACTGCCCACAACTGGACACAGTACTCAAGGTGGGATTGACCAGAAGTGGACACAGTGCTCAAGGTGTGATTGACCAGGTTGGACACTGTACTCGAGGTGGGACTGACCAGAAATGGACACAGTACTCGAGGTGGGACTGACCAGAACTGGAAACAGGACTCGAGGTGGGTCTGACCACAACTGGACACAGTACTCGAGGCGGGACTGACCAGAACTGGACACAGTTCTCGAGGTGGGACTGACCAGACGTGGACACAGTACATGAGGTGGGACTGACCAGAACTGGATGCAGAACTCGAGGTGGGACCGACCAGAACTGGACATAGTACTCAAGGAGGGTCTGAACAAAACTGGACGCAGTGCTCGAGGTGGGACTGACCAGAACTGGACACAGTACTCGAGCTGGGGCTGACCAGAACTGGACACAGTACTCGAGGTCGTTCTGACCACAACTGGACACAATACTCGAGGTTAGACTGACCAGAACTGGACAAAGTACTCGAGGTGGGACTGACCAGAACTGGACAAAGTACTCGAGGTGGGACTGACCACAACTGGACAAAGTACTCAAGGTGTGATTGACCAGATTGGACACAGTACTCGAAGTGGGTCTGACCACAACTGGACACAGTACTCGAGGTGGGATTGTCCAGAACTGGACACAGTGCTCGAGTGGGACTGACCAGAACTGGACACAGTACTCGAGGTGTAATTGAACAGATTGGACACAATACTCGAGGTGGGACAGAGCAGAACTGGACACAGTACTCGAGGTGGGACTGACCAGAACTTGACACGGCCCTCGAGATGGGACTGACCAGAACTGGACACAGTACTCGATGTGGGACTGACCAGATCTGGAAACAGTACTCGATGTGTGATTGACCAGATTGGACACAGTACTCGAGGTGGGACTGACCAGAACTGGACACAGTACATGAGGTGGGTCTGACCACAACTGGACACAGTACTCGAGGTGGGACTGACCAGAAGTGGACACAGTTCTCATGGTGGGACTGACCAGAACTGGACACAGTACTCAAGGTGGGACAGACCAGAACTGCACACAGTACTCGAGGTGGGACTAACCAGAACTGGACACAGTGCTCGAGGTGGGACTGACCAGAACTGGACACAGTTCGCGAGGTGCGATTGACCAGATTGGACACAGTACTCGAGGTGGGACTGACCAGAAGTGGACACAGTTCTCATGGTGGGACTGACCAGAACTGGACACAGTACTCAAGGTGGGACAGACCAGAACTGGACACAGTACTCGAGGTGGGACTGACCAAAACTGGATGCAGAACTCGAGGTGGGACTGACCAGAACTGGACATAATACTCGAGGTGGGACTGACCAGAACTGGATGCTGAACTCGAGGTGGGACTGACCAGAACTGGACACAGTTCTCGAGGTGGGACTGACCAGAACTGGAAACAGGGCTCGAGGTGGGTCTGACCACAACTGCACACAGTACTCGAGGTGGGACTGACCAGAACTGGACACAGTACTCGAGGTGGGACTGACCAGAAGTGGACACAGTACTCGAGGTGGGACTGACCGGAACTGGATGCAGAACTCGAGGTGGGACCGACCAGAACGGGACACAGTACTCGAGGTGGGACTGACGAGAACTGGACGCAGTGCTCGAGGTCGTTCTGACCACAACTGGACACAATACTCGAGGTTAGACTGACCAGAACTGGACAAAGTACTCGAGGTGGGACTGACCAGAACTGGACAAAGTACTCGAGGTGGGACTGACCACAACTGGACAAAGTACTCAAGGTGTGATTGACCAGATTGGACACAGTACTCGAGATGGGACTGACCAGAACTGGACACAGTTCTCGAGGTGGGACTGACCAGAACTGGATGCAGAACTCGAGGTCTGACTGACCAGAACTGGACATAATACTCGAGGTGGGACTGACCAGAACTGGATGCAGAACTCGAGGTGGGACTGACCAGAACTGGACACAGTTTTCGATGTGGGACTGACCAGAACTGGAAACAGGACTCGAGGTGGGTCTGACCACAACTGGACACAGTACTCGAGGTGGGACTGACCAGAACTGGACACAGTTCTCGAGGTGGGACTGACCAGAAGTGGACACAGTACTCGAGGTGGGACTGACCAGAAATGGACACAGTACTCGAGGTGGGTCTGAACAGAACTGGACACATTACTTGAGGTGAGACTGACCAGAACTGGACACAGTACTCGAGGTGGGACTGCCCACAACTGGACACAGTACTCGAGGTGGGACTGACCAGAACTGGAAACAGGACTCGAGGTGGGTCTGACCACAACTGGACACAGTACTCGAGGCGGGACTGACCAGAACTGGACACAGTTCTCGAGGTGGGACTGACCAGACGTGGACACAGTACTTGAGGTGGGACTGACCAGAACTGGAAACAGGACTCGAGGTGGGTCTGACCACAACTGGACACAGTACTCGAGGTGGGACTGACCAGAACTGGAAACAGGACTCGAGGTGGGTCTGACCACAACTGGACACAGTACTCGAGGTGGGACTGACCAGAACTGGATGCAGAACTCGAGGTGGGACCGACCAGAACTGGACATAGTACTCAAGGAGGGTCTGAACAAAACTGGACGCAGTGCTCGAGGTGGGACTGACCAGAACTGGACACAGTACTCGAGCTGGGGCTGACCAGAATTGGACACAGTACTCGAGGTCGTTCTGACCACAACTGGACACAATACTCGAGGTTAGACTGACCAGAACTGGACAAAGTACTCGAGGTGGGACTGACCAGAACTGGACAAAGTACTCGAGGTGGGACTGACCACAACTGGACAAAGTACTCAAGGTGTGATTGACCAGATTGGACACAGTACTCGAAGTGGGTTTGACCACAACTGGACACAGTACTCGAGGTGGGATTGACCAGAACTGGACACAGTACTCGAGGTGTAATTGAACAGATTGGACACAATACTCGAGGTGGGACAGAGCAGAACTGGACACAGTACTCGAGGTGGGACTGACCAGAACTTGACACGGCCCTCGAGATGGGACTGACCAGAACTGGACACAGTACTCGATGTGGGACTGACCAGATCTGGAAACAGTACTCGATGTGTGATTGACCAGATTGGACACAGTACTCGAGGTGGGACTGACCAGAACTGGACACAGTACATGAGATGGGTCTGACCACAACTGGACGCAGTGCTCGAGGTGGGACTGACCATAACTGGACACAGTGCTCAAGGTGGGACAGACCAGAACTGGACACAGTACTCGAGGTGGGACTGACCAGAACTGGAAGCAGTGCTCGAGGTGGGACTGACCAGAACTGGACACAGTACTCGAGGTGGGACTGATCAGAACTGGACACAGTACTCGAGGTGGGACTGACTAGAAATGGACACAGAACTCGAGGTGGGACTGACCAGAACTGGACACAGGACTCGAGGTGGGTCTGACCAGAACTCGACACAGTACTTGAGGTGGGATTGACCAGAACTGCACACAGGACTCGAGGTGGGACTGATCAGAACTGGACACAGTACTCGAGGTGGGTCTGACCAGAACTGGACACAGTATTCGAGGTGGGATTGACCAGAACTGGACACAGTACTCGAGGTGGGTCTGACCAGAAATGGACACAGTACTCGAGGTGGGTCTGAACAGAACTGGACACATTACTTGAGGTGAGACTGACCAGAACTGGACACAGTACTCGAGGTGTAATTGAACAGATTGGACACAGTACTCGAGGTGGGACTGACCAGAACTGGACACGGTACTTTGAGGTGGGACTGACCAGAACTGGACACAGTAGTCGAGGTGGGACTGACCACAACTGGACACAGTACTCAAGGTGGGACTGACCAGAACTGGACACAGTACTCGAGGTGGGACTGACCAGAACTGGACACCTTACTCGAGGTGGGACTGACCAGAACTGGACACAGTACTCGAGGTGGGACTGACCAGAACTGGACACAGTTCTCAAGGTGGGACTGACCAGAACTGGATGCAGAACTCGAGGTGGGACTGACCAGAACTGGATGCAGAACTCGAGGTGGGACTGACCAGATTGGACACAGTACTCGAGATGGGACTGACCAGAACTGGACACGGTACTCGAGGTGGGACTGTCCACAACTGGACACAGTACTCGAGGTGGGATTGACCACAACTGGACACAGTGCTCGAGTGGGACTGACCAGAACTGGACACAGTACTCGAGGTGGGATTGACCAGAACTGGACACAGTACTCGAGGTGGGATTGACCAGAACTGGACACAGTGCTCGAGTGGGACTGACCAGAACTGAACACAGTACTCGAGGTGTAATTGAACAGATTGGACACAATACTCGAGGTGGGACAGAGCAGAACTGGACACAGTACTCGAGGTGGGACTGACCAGAACTGGACGCAGTACTCGAGGTGGAACTGACCAGAACTGGACATAGTACTCGAGGTGGATCTGACCAAAACTGGACACAGTGCTAGAGGTTGGATTAACCAGAACTGTACACAGTCCTTGAGGTGGGTCTGACCAAAACTGGACGCAGTGCTCGAGGTGGGACTGACCATAACTGGACACAGTGCTCGAGGTGGGACAGACCAGAACTGGACACAGTACTCGAGGTGGGACTGACCACAACTGGACACAGTACTCGAGTTGGGACTGATCAGAACTGGACACAGGACTCGAGGTGGGACTGACCACAACTGGACACAGTCCTCGAGGTGAGACTGACCAGAACTGGACATAGTGCTCGAGGTGGGACTGACCAGAAATGGTCACAGTACTCGAGGTGGGACTGCCCACAACTGGACACAGTACTCAAGGTGGGATTGACCAGAAGTGGACACAGTGCTCAAGGTGTGATTGACCAGGTTGGACACTGTACTCGAGGTGGGACTGACCAGAAATGGACACAGTACTCGAGGTGGGACTGACCAGAACTGGAAACAGGACTCGAGGTGGGTCTGACCACAACTGGACACAGTACTCGAGGCGGGACTGACCAGAACTGGACACAGTTCTCGAGGTGGGACTGACCAGACGTGGACACAGTACATGAGGTGGGACTGACCAGAACTGGATGCAGAACTCGAGGTGGGACCGACCAGAACTGGACATAGTACTCAAGGAGGGTCTGAACAAAACTGGACGCAGTGCTCGAGGTGGGACTGACCAGAACTGGACACAGTACTCGAGCTGGGGCTGACCAGAACTGGACACAGTACTCGAGGTCGTTCTGACCACAACTGGACACAATACTCGAGGTTAGACTGACCAGAACTGGACAAAGTACTCGAGGTGGGACTGACCAGAACTGGACAAAGTACTCGAGGTGGGACTGACCACAACTGGACAAAGTACTCAAGGTGTGATTGACCAGATTGGACACAGTACTCGAAGTGGGTCTGACCACAACTGGACACAGTACTCGAGGTGGGATTGTCCAGAACTGGACACAGTGCTCGAGTGGGACTGACCAGAACTGGACACAGTACTCGAGGTGTAATTGAACAGATTGGACACAATACTCGAGGTGGGACAGAGCAGAACTGGACACAGTACTCGAGGTGGGACTGACCAGATCTGGAAACAGTACTCGATGTGTGATTGACCAGATTGGACACAGTACTCGAGGTGGGACTGACCAGAACTGGACACAGTACATGAGGTGGGTCTGACCACAACTGGACACAGTACTCGAGGTGGGACTGACCAGAAGTGGACACAGTTCTCATGGTGGGACTGACCAGAACTGGACACAGTACTCAAGGTGGGACAGACCAGAACTGCACACAGTACTCGAGGTGGGACTAACCAGAACTGGACACAGTGCTCGAGGTGGGACTGACCAGAACTGGACACAGTTCGCGAGGTGCGATTGACCAGATTGGACACAGTACTCGAGGTGGGACTGACCAGAAGTGGACACAGTTCTCATGGTGGGACTGACCAGAACTGGACACAGTACTCAAGGTGGGACAGACCAGAACTGGACACAGTACTCGAGGTGGGACTGACCAAAACTGGATGCAGAACTCGAGGTGGGACTGACCAGAACTGGACATAATACTCGAGGTGGGACTGACCAGAACTGGATGCAGAACTCGAGGTGGGACTGACCAGAACTGGACACAGTTCTCGAGGTGGGACTGACCAGAACTGGAAACAGGGCTCGAGGTGGGTCTGACCACAACTGCACACAGTACTCGAGGTGGGACTGACCAGAACTGGACACAGTACTCGAGGTGGGACTGACCAGAACTGGACACAGTACTCGAGGTGGGACTGACCGGAACTGGATGCAGAACTCGAGGTGGGACCGACCAGAACGGGACACAGTACTCGAGGTGGGACTGACGAGAACTGGACGCAGTGCTCGAGGTCGTTCTGACCACAACTGGACACAATACTCGAGGTTAGACTGACCAGAACTGGACAAAGTACTCGAGGTGGGACTGACCAGAACTGGACAAAGTACTCGAGGTGGGACTGACCACAACTGGACAAAGTACTCAAGGTGTGATTGACCAGATTGGACACAGTACTCGAGATGGGACTGACCAGAACTGGACACAGTTCTCGAGGTGGGACTGACCAGAACTGGATGCAGAACTCGAGGTGGGACTGACCAGAACTGGACATAATACTCGAGGTGGGACTGACCAGAACTGGATGCAGAACTCGAGGTGGGACTGACCAGAACTGGACACAGTTTTCGATGTGGGACTGACCAGAACTGGAAACAGGACTCGAGGTGGGTCTGACCACAACTGGACACAGTACTCGAGGTGGGACTGACCAGAACTGGACACAGTTCTCGAGGTGGGACTGACCAGAAGTGGACACAGTACTCAAGGTGGGACTGACCAGAAATGGACACAGTACGCGAGGTGGGTCTGAACAGAACTGGACACATTACTTGAGGTGAGACTGACCAGAACTGGACACAGTACTCGAGGTGTAATTGAACAGATTGGACACAGTACTCGAGGTGGGACTGACCAGAACTGGACACGGTACTTTGAGGTGGGACTGACCAGACCTGGACACAGTAGTCGAGGTGGGACTGATCACAACTGGACACAGTACTCAAGGTGGGACTGACCAGAACTGGACACAGTACTCGATGTGCGACTGACCAGAACTGGACACCTTACTCGAGGTGGGACTGACCAGAACTGGACACAGTTCTCGAGGTGGGACTGACCAGAACTGGATGCTGAACTCGAGGTGGGACTGACCAGAACTGGATGCAGAACTCGAGGTGGGACTGACCAGATTGGACACAGTACTCGAGATGGGACTGACCAGAACTGGACACGGTACTCGAGGTGGGACTGTCCACAACTGGACACACTACTCGAGGTGGGATTGACCAGAACTGGACACAGTGCTCGAGTGGGACTGACCAGAACTGGACACAGTACTCGAGGTGGGATTGACCAGAACTGGACACAGTGCTCGAGTGGGACTGACCAGAACTGAACACAGTACTCGAGGTGTAATTGAACAGATTGGACACAATACTCGAGGTGGGACAGAGCAGAACTGGACACAGTACTCGAGGTGGGACTGACCAGAACTGGACGCAGTACTCGAGGTGGAACTGACCAGAACTGGACATAGTACTCGAGGTGGATCTGACCAAAACTGGACACAGTGCTAGAGGTTGGATTAACCAGAACTGTACACAGTACTTGAGGTGGGTCTGACCAAAACTGGATGCAGTGCTCGAGGTGGGACTGACCATAACTGGACACAGTGCTCGAGGTGGGACAGACCAGAACTGGACACAGTACTCGAGGTGGGACTGACCACAACTGGACACAGTCCTCGAGTTGGGACTGATCAGAACTGGACACAGGACTCGAGGTGGGACTGACCACAACTGGACACAGTCCTCGAGGTGAGACTGACCAGAACTGGACATAGTGCTCGAGGTGGGACTGACCAGAAATGGTCACAGTACTCGAGGTGGGACTGCCCACAACTGGACACAGTACTCAAGGTGGGATTGACCAGAACTGGACACAGTGCTCAAGGTGTGATTGACCAGGTTGGACACTGTACTCGAGGTGGGACTGACTAGAACTGGACACAGTACTTGAGGTGGGACTGACCAGAACTGGAAACAGGACTCGAGGTGGGTCTGACCACAACTGGACACAGTACTCGAGGTGGGACTGACCAGAACTGGACACAGTTCTCGAGGTGGGACTGACCAGACGTGGACACAGTACTCGAGGTGGGACTGACCAGAACTGGATGCAGAACTCGAGGTGGGACCGACCAGAACTGGACATAGTACTCAAGGAGGGTCTGAACAAAACTGGACGCAGTGCTCGAGGTGGGACTGACCAGAACTGGACACAGTACTCGAGCTGGGGCTGACCAGAATTGGACACAGTACTCGAGGTGGGACTGACCAGAACTGGACACAGTACTCGAGGTGGGACTGACGAGAACTGGACGCAGTGCTCGAGGTCGTTCTGACCACAACTGGACACAATACTCGAGGTTAGACTGACCAGAACTGGACAAAGTACTCGAGGTGGGACTGACCAGAACTGGACAAAGTACTCGAGGTGGGACTGACCACAACTGGACAAAGTACTCAAGGTGTGATTGACCAGATTGGACACAGTACTCGAAGTGGGTCTGACCACAACTGGACACAGTACTCGAGGTGGGATTGACCAGAACTGGACACAGTGCTCGAGTGGGACTGACGAGAACTGGACGCAGTGCTCGAGGTCGTTCTGAACACAACTGGACACAATACTCGAGGTTAGACTGACCAGAACTGGACAAAGTACTCGAGGTGGGACTGACCAGAACTGGACAAAGTACTCGAGGTGGGACTGACCACAACTGGACAAAGTACTCAAGGTGTGATTGACCAGATTGGACACAGTACTCGAGATGGGATTGACCAGAACTGGACACAGTTCTCGAGGTGGGACTGACCAGAACTGGATGCAGAACTCGAGGTGGGACTGACCAGAACTGGACATAATACTCGAGGTGGGACTGACCAGAACTGGATGCAGAACTCGAGGTGGGACTGACCAGAACTGGACACAGTTTTCGATGTGGGACTGACCAGAACTGGAAACAGGACTCGAGGTGGGTCTGACCACAACTGGACACAGTACTCGAGGTGGGACTGACCAGAACTGGACACAGTTCTCGAGGTGGGACTGACCAGAAGTGGACACAGTACTCGAGGTGGGACTGACCAGAAATGGACACAGTACTCGAGGTGGGTCTGAACAGAACTGGACACATTACTTGAGGTGAGACTGACCAGAACTGGACACAGTACTCGAGGTGTAATTGAACAGATTGGACACAGTACTCGAGGTGGGACTGACCAGAACTGGACACGGTACTTTGAGGTGGGACTGACCAGAACTGGACACAGTAGTCGAGGTGGGACTGACCACAACTGGACACAGTTCTCGAGGTGGGACTGACCAGAACTGGATGCTGAACGCGAGGTGGGACTGACCAGAACTGGATGCAGAACTCGAGGTGGGACTGACCAGATTGGACACAGTACTCGAGCTGGGACTGACCAGAACTGGACACGGTACTCGAGGTGGGACTGTCCACAACTGGACACACTACTCGAGGTGGGACTGATCAGAACTGGACACAGGACTCGAGGTGGGACTGACCACAACTGGACACAGTCCTCGAGGTGAGACTGACCAGAACTGGACATAGTGCTCGAGGTGGGACTGACCAGAAATGGTCACAGTACTCGAGGTGGGACTGCCCACAACTGGACACAAGGTGGGATTGACCAGAACTGGACACAGTGCTCAAGGTGTGATTGACCAGGTTGGACACTGTACTCGAGGTGGGACTGACCAGAACTGGACACATTACTTGAGGTGGGACTGACCAGAACTGGAAACAGGACTCGAGGTGGGTCTGACCACAACTGGACACAGTACTCGAGGTGGGACTGACCAGACGTGGACACAGTACTCGAGGTGGGACTGACCAGAACTGGATGCAGAACTCGAGGTGGGACCGACCAGAACTGGACATAGTACTCAAGGAGGGTCTGAACAAAACTGGACGCAGTGCTCGAGGTGGGACTGACCAGAACTGGACACAGTACTCGAGCTGGGGCTGACCAGAATTGGACACAGTACTCGAGGTGGGACTGACCAGAACTGGACACAGTACTCGAGGTGGGACTGACGAGAACTGGACGCAGTGCTCGAGGTCGTTCTGACCACAACTGGACACAATACTCGAGGTTAGACTGACCAGAACTGGACAAAGTACTCGAGGTGGGACTGACCAGAACTGGACAAAGTACTCGAGGTGGGACTGACCACAACTGGACAAAGTACTCAAGGTGTGATTGACCAGATTGGACACAGTACTCGAAGTGGGTCTGACCACAACTGGACACAGTACTCGAGGTGGGATTGACCAGAACTGGACACAGTGCTCGAGTGGGACTGACCAGAACTGGACACAGTACTCGAGGTGTAATTGAACAGATTGGACACAATACTCGAGGTGGGACAGAGCAGAACTGGACACAGTACTCGAGGTGGGACTGACCAGAACTTGACACGGCCCTCGAGATGGGACTGACCAGAACTGGACACAGTACTCGATGTGGGACTGACCAGATCTGGAAACAGTACTCGATGTGTGATTGACCAGATTGGACACAGTACTCGAGGTGGGACTGACCAGAACTGGACACAGTACTCGAGGTGGGACTGACCAGAACTGGACACAGTACATGAGGTGGGTCTGACCAGAACTGGAAACAGGACTCGAGGTGGGTCTGACCACAACTGGACACAGTACTCGAGGTGGGACTGACCAGAACTGGACACAGTACTCGAGCTGGGGCTGACCAGAATTGGACACAGTACTCGAGGTGGGACTGACCAGAACTGGACACAGTACTCGAGGTGGGACTGACGAGAACTGGACGCAGTGCTCGAGGTCGTTCTGACCACAACTGGACACAATACTCGAGGTTAGACTGACCAGAACTGGACAAAGTACTCGAGGTGGGACTGACCAGAACTGGACAAAGTACTCGAGGTGGGACTGACCACAACTGGACAAAGTACTCAAGGTGTGATTGACCAGATTGGACACAGTACTCGAAGTGGGTCTGACCACAACTGGACACAGTACTCGAGGTGGGATTGACCAGAACTGGACACAGTGCTCGAGTGGGACTGACCAGAACTGGACACAGTACTCGAGGTGTAATTGAACAGATTGGACACAATACTCGAGGTGGGACAGAGCAGAACTGGACACAGTACTCGAGGAGGGACTGACCAGAACTTGACACGGCCCTCGAGATGGGACTGACCAGAACTGGACACAGTACTCGATGTGGGACTGACCAGATCTGGAAACAGTACTCGATGTGTGATTGACCAGAAATGGTCACAGTACTCGAGGTGGGACTGCCCACAACTGGACACAGTACTCAAGGTGGGACTGACCAGAACTGGACACAGTACTCGAGGTGGGTCTGACCACAACTGGACACAGTACTCAAGGTGGGACTGACCAGAACTGGACACAGTACTCGAGGTGGGACTGGCGAGAACTGCACACAGTACTCGAGGTGGATCTGACCACAACTGGACACAGTACTCGAGATTAGACTGACCAGAACTGGACAAAGTACTCGAGGTGGGACTGACCACAACTGTACACAGTACTCAAGGTGTGATTGACCAGATTGGACACTGTACTCGAGGTGGGACTGACCAGAACTGGACACAGTACTCGAGGTTAGACTTACCAGAACTGGACAATGTACTCGAGGTGGGAATGACCACAACTGGACACAGTACTCAAGGTGTGATTGACCAGATTGGACACAGTACTCGAGGTGGGACTGACCAGAACTGGACACAGTACTCGAGGTGGGACTGACCACAACTGGAAGCAGTACTCGAGGTGGGACTGACCAGAACTGGACACAGTACTCGAGGTGGGACTGACCACAACTGGACACAGTACTCGAGGTGGGACTGACCAGAACTGGACACAGTACTCGAGTGGGGCTGACCAGAACTGGACACAGTACTCGAGGTGTAATTGAACAGATTGGTCACAGTACTCGAGGTTGGACTGTCCAGAACTGGACACAGTACTCGAGGTGGGACTGACCAGAAGTGGACACAGTACTTGAGGTGTGATTGACCAGAAATGGACACAGTACTCGAGGTGGGTCTGAACAGAACTGGACACATTACTTGAGGTGAGACTGACCAGAACTGGACACAGTACTCGAGGTGTAATTGAACAGATTGGACACAGTACTCGAGGTGGGACTGACCAGAACTGGACACGGTACTTTGAGGTGGGACTGACCAGAACTGGACACAGTAGTCGAGGTGGGACTGACCACAACTGGACACAGTTCTCGAGGTGGGACTGACCAGAATTGGATGCTGAACTCGAGGTGGGACTGACCAGAACTGGATGCAGAACTCGAGGTGGGACTGACCAGATTGGACACAGTACTCGAGATGGGACTGACCAGAACTGGACACGGTACTCGAGGTGGGACTGTCCACAACTGGACACACTACTCGAGGTGGGATTGACCAGAACTGGACACAGTGCTCGAGTGGGACTGACCAGAACTGGACACAGTACTCGAGGTGGGATTGACCAGAACTGGACACAGTGCTCGAGTGGGACTGACCAGAACTGAACACAGTACTCGAGGTGTAATTGAACAGATTGGACACAATACTCGAGGTGGGACAGAGCAGAACTGGACACAGTACTCGAGGTGGGACTGACCAGAACTGGACGCAGTACTCGAGGTGGAACTGACTAGAACTGGACATAGTACTCGAGGTGGATCTGACCAAAACTGGACACAGTGCTAGAGGTTGGATTAACCAGAACTGTACACAGTACTTGAGGTGGGTCTGACAAAAACTGGATGCAGTGCTCGAGGTGGGACTGACCATAACTGGACACAGTGCTCGAGGTGGGACAGACCAGAACTGGACACAGTACTCGAGGTGGGACTGACCACAACTGGACACAGTCCTCGAGTTGGGACTGATCAGAACTGGACACAGGACTCGAGGTGGGACTGACCACAACTGGACACAGTCCTCGAGGTGAGACTGACCAGAACTGGACATAGTGCTCGAGGTGGGACTGACCAGAAATGGTCACAGTACTCGAGGTGGGACTGCCTTCAACTGGACACAGTACTCAAGGTGGGATTGACCAGAACTGGACACAGTGCTCAAGGTGTGATTGACCAGGTTGGACACTGTACTCGAGGTGGGACTGACCAGAACTGGACACATTACTTGAGGTGGGACTGACCAGAACTGGAAACAGGACTCGAGGTGGGTCTGACCACAACTGGACACAGTACTCGAGGTGGGACTGACCAGAACTGGACACAGTTCTCGAGGTGGGACTGACCAGACGTGGACACAGTACTCGAGGTGGGACTGACCAGAACTGGATGCAGAACTCGAGGTGGGACCGACCAGAACTGGACATAGTACTCAAGGAGGGTCTGAACAAAACTGGACGCAGTGCTCGAGGTGGGACTGACCAGAACTGGACACAGTACTCGAGCTGGGGCTGACCAGAATTGGACACAGTACTCGAGGTGGGACAGAGCAGAACTGGACACAGTACTCGAGGTGGGACTGACCAGAACTTGACACGGCCCTCGAGATGGGACTGACCAGAACTGGACACAGTACTCGATGTGGGACTGACCAGATCTGGAAACAGTACTCGATGTGTGATTGACCAGATTGGACACAGTACTCGAGGTGGGACTGACCAGAACTGGACACAGTACTCGAGGTGGGACTGACCAGAACTGGACACAGTACATGAGGTGGGTCTGACCAGAACTGGAAACAGGACTCGAGGTGGGTCTGACCACAACTGGACACAGTACTCGAGGTGGGACTGACCAGAACTGGACACAGTACTCGAGCTGGGGCTGACCAGAATTGGACACAGTACTCGAGGTGGGACTGACCAGAACTGGACACAGTACTCGAGGTGGGACTGACGAGAACTGGACGCAGTGCTCGAGGTCGTTCTGACCACAACTGGACACAATACTCGAGGTTAGACTGACCAGAACTGGACAAAGTACTCGAGGTGGGACTGACCAGAACTGGACAAAGTACTCGAGGTGGGACTGACCACAACTGGACAAAGTACTCAAGGTGTGATTGACCAGATTGGACACAGTACTCGAAGTGGGTCTGACCACAACTGGACACAGTACTCGAGGTGGGATTGACCAGAACTGGACACAGTGCTCGAGTGGGACTGACCAGAACTGGACACAGTACTCGAGGTGTAATTGAACAGATTGGACACAATACTCGAGGTGGGACAGAGCAGAACTGGACACAGTACTCGAGGAGGGACTGACCAGAACTTGACACGGCCCTCGAGATGGGACTGACCAGAACTGGACACAGTACTCGATGTGGGACTGACCAGATCTGGAAACAGTACTCGATGTGTGATTGACCAGAAATGGTCACAGTACTCGAGGTGGGACTGCCCACAACTGGACACAGTACTCAAGGTGGGACTGACCAGAACTGGACACAGTACTCGAGGTGGGTCTGACCACAACTGGACACAGTACTCAAGGTGGGACTGACCAGAACTGGACACAGTACTCGAGGTGGGACTGGCGAGAACTGCACACAGTACTCGAGGTGGATCTGACCACAACTGGACACAGTACTCGAGATTAGACTGACCAGAACTGGACAAAGTACTCGAGGTGGGACTGACCACAACTGTACACAGTACTCAAGGTGTGATTGACCAGATTGGACACTGTACTCGAGGTGGGACTGACCAGAACTGGACACAGTACTCGAGGATAGACTTACCAGAACTGGACAATGTACTCGAGGTGGGAATGACCACAACTGGACACAGTACTCAAGGTGTGATTGACCAGATTGGACACAGTACTCGAGGTGGGACTGACCAGAACTGGACACAGTACTCGAGGTGGGACTGACCACAACTGGAAGCAGTACTCGAGGTGGGACTGACCAGAACTGGACACAGTACTCGAGGTGGGACTGACCACAACTGGACACAGTACTCGAGGTGGGACTGACCAGAACTGGACACAGTACTCGAGTGGGGCTGACCAGAACTGGACACAGTACTCGAGGTGTAATTGAACAGATTGGTCACAGTACTCGAGGTTGGACTGTCCAGAACTGGACACAGTACTCGAGGTGGGACTGACCAGAAGTGGACACAGTACTTGAGGTGTGATTGACCAGAAATGGACACAGTACTCGAGGTGGGTCTGAACAGAACTGGACACATTACTTGAGGTGAGACTGACCAGAACTGGACACAGTACTCGAGGTGTAATTGAACAGATTGGACACAGTACTCGAGGTGGGACTGACCAGAACTGGACACGGTACTTTGAGGTGGGACTGACCAGAACTGGACACAGTAGTCGAGGTGGGACTGACCACAACTGGACACAGTTCTCGAGGTGGGACTGACCAGAATTGGATGCTGAACTCGAGGTGGGACTGACCAGAACTGGATGCAGAACTCGAGGTGGGACTGACCAGATTGGACACAGTACTCGAGATGGGACTGACCAGAACTGGACACGGTACTCGAGGTGGGACTGTCCACAACTGGACACACTACTCGAGGTGGGATTGACCAGAACTGGACACAGTGCTCGAGTGGGACTGACCAGAACTGGACACAGTACTCGAGGTGGGATTGACCAGAACTGGACACAGTGCTCGAGTGGGACTGACCAGAACTGAACACAGTACTCGAGGTGTAATTGAACAGATTGGACACAATACTCGAGGTGGGACAGAGCAGAACTGGACACAGTACTCGAGGTGGGACTGACCAGAACTGGACGCAGTACTCGAGGTGGAACTGACTAGAACTGGACATAGTACTCGAGGTGGATCTGACCAAAACTGGACACAGTGCTAGAGGTTGGATTAACCAGAACTGTACACAGTACTTGAGGTGGGTCTGACCAAAACTGGATGCAGTGCTCGAGGTGGGACTGACCATAACTGGACACAGTGCTCGAGGTGGGACAGACCAGAACTGGACACAGTACTCGAGGTGGGACTGACCACAACTGGACACAGTCCTCGAGTTGGGACTGATCAGAACTGGACACAGGACTCGAGGTGGGACTGACCACAACTGGACACAGTCCTCGAGGTGAGACTGACCAGAACTGGACATAGTGCTCGAGGTGGGACTGACCAGAAATGGTCACAGTACTCGAGGTGGGACTGCCTTCAACTGGACACAGTACTCAAGGTGGGATTGACCAGAACTGGACACAGTGCTCAAGGTGTGATTGACCAGGTTGGACACTGTACTCGAGGTGGGACTGACCAGAACTGGACACATTACTTGAGGTGGGACTGACCAGAACTGGAAACAGGACTCGAGGTGGGTCTGACCACAACTGGACACAGTACTCGAGGTGGGACTGACCAGAACTGGACACAGTTCTCGAGGTGGGACTGACCAGACGTGGACACAGTACTCGAGGTGGGACTGACCAGAACTGGATGCAGAACTCGAGGTGGGACCGACCAGAACTGGACATAGTACTCAAGGAGGGTCTGAACAAAACTGGACGCAGTGCTCGAGGTGGGACTGACCAGAACTGGACACAGTACTCGAGCTGGGGCTGACCAGAATTGGACACAGTACTCGAGGTGGGACTGACCAGAACTGGACACAGTACTCGAGGTGGGACTGACGAGAACTGGACGCAGTGCTCGAGGTCGTTCTGACCACAACTGGACACAATACTCGAGGTTAGACTGACCAGAACTGGACAAAGTACTCGAGGTGGGACTGACCAGAACTGGACAAAGTACTCGAGGTGGGACTGACCACAACTGGACAAAGTACTCAAGGTGTGATTGACCAGATTGGACACAGTACTCGAAGTGGGTCTGACCACAACTGGACACAGTACTCGAGGTGGGATTGACCAGAACTGGACACAGTGCTCGAGTGGGACTGACCAGAACTGGACACAGTACTCGAGGTGTAATTGAACAGATTGGACACAATACTCGAGGTGGGACAGAGCAGAACTGGACACAGTACTCGAGGTGGGACTGACCAGAACTTGACACGGCCCTCGAGATGGGACTGACCAGAACTGGACACAGTACTCGATGTGGGACTGACCAGATCTGGAAACAGTACTCGATGTGTGATTGACCAGATTGGACACAGTACTCGAGGTGGGACTGACCAGAACTGGACACAGTACTCGAGGTGGGACTGACCAGAACTGGACACAGTACATGAGGTGGGTCTGACCAGAACTGGAAACAGGACTCGAGGTGGGTCTGACCACAACTGGACACAGTACTCGAGGTGGGACTGACCAGAACTGGACACAGTACTCGAGCTGGGGCTGACCAGAATTGGACACAGTACTCGAGGTGGGACTGACCAGAACTGGACACAGTACTCGAGGTGGGACTGACGAGAACTGGACGCAGTGCTCGAGGTCGTTCTGACCACAACTGGACACAATACTCGAGGTTAGACTGACCAGAACTGGACAAAGTACTCGAGGTGGGACTGACCAGAACTGGACAAAGTACTCGAGGTGGGACTGACCACAACTGGACAAAGTACTCAAGGTGTGATTGACCAGATTGGACACAGTACTCGAAGTGGGTCTGACCACAACTGGACACAGTACTCGAGGTGGGATTGACCAGAACTGGACACAGTGCTCGAGTGGGACTGACCAGAACTGGACACAGTACTCGAGGTGTAATTGAACAGATTGGACACAATACTCGAGGTGGGACAGAGCAGAACTGGACACAGTACTCGAGGAGGGACTGACCAGAACTTGACACGGCCCTCGAGATGGGACTGACCAGAACTGGACACAGTACTCGATGTGGGACTGACCAGATCTGGAAACAGTACTCGATGTGTGATTGACCAGAAATGGTCACAGTACTCGAGGTGGGACTGCCCACAACTGGACACAGTACTCAAGGTGGGACTGACCAGAACTGGACACAGTACTCGAGGTGGGTCTGACCACAACTGGACACAGTACTCAAGGTGGGACTGACCAGAACTGGACACAGTACTCGAGGTGGGACTGGCGAGAACTGCACACAGTACTCGAGGTGGATCTGACCACAACTGGACACAGTACTCGAGATTTGACTGACCAGAACTGGACAAAGTACTCGAGGTGGGACTGACCACAACTGTACACAGTACTCAAGGTGTGATTGACCAGATTGGACACTGTACTCGAGGTGGGACTGACCAGAACTGGACACAGTACTCGAGGTTAGACTTACCAGAACTGGACAATGTACTCGAGGTGGGAATGACCACAACTGGACACAGTACTCAAGGTGTGATTGACCAGATTGGACACAGTACTCGAGGTGGGACTGACCAGAACTGGACACAGTACTCGAGGTGGGACTGACCACAACTGGAAGCAGTACTCGAGGTGGGACTGACCAGAACTGGACACAGTACTCGAGGTGGGACTGACCACAACTGGACACAGTACTCGAGGTGGGACTGACCAGAACTGGACACAGTACTCGAGTGGGGCTGACCAGAACTGGACACAGTACTCGAGGTGTAATTGAACAGATTGGTCACAGTACTCGAGGTTGGACTGTCCAGAACTGGACACAGTACTCGAGGTGGGACTGACCAGAAGTGGACACAGTACTTGAGGTGTGATTGACCAGAAATGGACACAGTACTCGAGGTGGGTCTGAACAGAACTGGACACATTACTTGAGGTGAGACTGACCAGAACTGGACACAGTACTCGAGGTGTAATTGAACAGATTGGACACAGTACTCGAGGTGGGACTGACCAGAACTGGACACGGTACTTTGAGGTGGGACTGACCAGAACTGGACACAGTAGTCGAGGTGGGACTGACCACAACTGGACACAGTTCTCGAGGTGGGACTGACCAGAATTGGATGCTGAACTCGAGGTGGGACTGACCAGAACTGGATGCAGAACTCGAGGTGGGACTGACCAGATTGGACACAGTACTCGAGATGGGACTGACCAGAACTGGACACGGTACTCGAGGTGGGACTGTCCACAACTGGACACACTACTCGAGGTGGGATTGACCAGAACTGGACACAGTGCTCGAGTGGGACTGACCAGAACTGGACACAGTACTCGAGGTGGGATTGACCAGAACTGGACACAGTGCTCGAGTGGGACTGACCAGAACTGAACACAGTACTCGAGGTGTAATTGAACAGATTGGACACAATACTCGAGGTGGGACAGAGCAGAACTGGACACAGTACTCGAGGTGGGACTGACCAGAACTGGACGCAGTACTCGAGGTGGAACTGACTAGAACTGGACATAGTACTCGAGGTGGATCTGACCAAAACTGGACACAGTGCTAGAGGTTGGATTAACCAGAACTGTACACAGTACTTGAGGTGGGTCTGACCAAAACTGGATGCAGTGCTCGAGGTGGGACTGACCATAACTGGACACAGTGCTCGAGGTGGGACAGACCAGAACTGGACACAGTACTCGAGGTGGGACTGACCACAACTGGACACAGTCCTCGAGTTGGGACTGATCAGAACTGGACACAGGACTCGAGGTGGGACTGACCAGAACTGGACACAGTACTCGAGGTGGGACTGACCAGAAATGGACACAGTACATGAGGTGGGTCTGACCAGAACTGGAAACAAGACTCGAGGTGGGTCTGACCACAACTGGACACAGTACTCGAGGTGGGACTGACCAGAACTGGACACAGTACTCGAGCTGGGGCTGACCAGAATTGGACACAGTACTCGAGGTGGGACTGACCAGAACTGGACACAGTACTCGAGGTGGGACTGACGAGAACTGGACGCAGTGCTCGAGGTCGTTCTGACCACAACTGGACACAATACTCGAGGTTAGACTGACCAGAACTGGACAAAGTACTCGAGGTGGGACTGACCAGAACTGGACAAAGTACTCGAGGTGGGACTGACCACAACTGGACAAAGTACTCAAGGTGTGATTGACCAGATTGGACACAGTACTCGAAGTGGGTCTGACCACAACTGGACACAGTACTCGAGGTGGGATTGACCAGAACTGGACACAGTGCTCGAGTGGGACTGACCAGAACTGGACACAGTACTCGAGGTGTAATTGAACAGATTGGACACAATACTCGAGGTGGGACAGAGCAGAACTGGACACAGTACTCGAGGAGGGACTGACCAGAACTTGACACGGCCCTCGAGATGGGACTGACCAGAACTGGACACAGTACTCGATGTGGAACTGACCAGATCTGGAAACAGTACTCGATGTGTGATTGACCAGAAATGGTCACAGTACTCGAGGTGGGACTGCCCACAACTGGACACAGTACTCAAGGTGGGACTGACCAGAACTGGACACAGTACTCGAGGTGGGTCTGACCACAACTGGACACAGTACTCAAGGTGGGACTGACCAGAACTGGACACAGTACTCGAGGTGGGACTGGCGAGAACTGCACACAGTACTCGAGGTGGATCTGACCACAACTGGACACAGTACTCGAGATTAGACTGACCAGAACTGGACAAAGTACTCGAGGTGGGACTGACCACAACTGTACACAGTACTCAAGGTGTGATTGACCAGATTGGACACTGTACTCGAGGTGGGACTGACCAGAACTGGACACAGTACTCGAGGATAGACTTACCAGAACTGGACAATGTACTCGAGGTGGGAATGACCACAACTGGACACAGTACTCAAGGTGTGATTGACCAGATTGGACACAGTACTCGAGGTGGGACTGACCAGAACTGGACACAGTACTCGAGGTGGGACTGACCACAACTGGAAGCAGTACTCGAGGTGGGACTGACCAGAACTGGACACAGTACTCGAGGTGGGACTGACCACAACTGGACACAGTACTCGAGGTGGGACTGACCAGAACTGGACACAGTACTCGAGTGGGGCTGACCAGAACTGGACACAGTACTCGAGGTGTAATTGAACAGATTGGTCACAGTACTCGAGGTTGGACTGTCCAGAACTGGACACAGTACTCGAGGTGGGACTGACCAGAAGTGGACACAGTACTTGAGGTGTGATTGACCAGAAATGGACACAGTACTCGAGGTGGGTCTGAACAGAACTGGACACATTACTTGAGGTGAGACTGACCAGAACTGGACACAGTACTCGAGGTGTAATTGAACAGATTGGACACAGTACTCGAGGTGGGACTGACCAGAACTGGACACGGTACTTTGAGGTGGGACTGACCAGAACTGGACACAGTAGTCGAGGTGGGACTGACCACAACTGGACACAGTTCTCGAGGTGGGACTGACCAGAATTGGATGCTGAACTCGAGGTGGGACTGACCAGAACTGGATGCAGAACTCGAGGTGGGACTGACCAGATTGGACACAGTACTCGAGATGGGACTGACCAGAACTGGACACGGTACTCGAGGTGGGACTGTCCACAACTGGACACACTACTCGAGGTGGGATTGACCAGAACTGGACACAGTGCTCGAGTGGGACTGACCAGAACTGGACACAGTACTCGAGGTGGGATTGACCAGAACTGGACACAGTGCTCGAGTGGGACTGACCAGAACTGAACACAGTACTCGAGGTGTAATTGAACAGATTGGACACAATACTCGAGGTGGGACAGAGCAGAACTGGACACAGTACTCGAGGTGGGACTGACCAGAACTGGACGCAGTACTCGAGGTGGAACTGACTAGAACTGGACATAGTACTCGAGGTGGATCTGACCAAAACTGGACACAGTGCTAGAGGTTGGATTAACCAGAACTGTACACAGTACTTGAGGTGGGTCTGACCAAAACTGGATGCAGTGCTCGAGGTGGGACTGACCATAACTGGACACAGTGCTCGAGGTGGGACAGACCAGAACTGGACACAGTACTCGAGGTGGGACTGACCACAACTGGACACAGTCCTCGAGTTGGGACTGATCAGAACTGGACACAGGACTCGAGGTGGGACTGACCACAACTGGACACAGTCCTCGAGGTGAGACTGACCAGAACTGGACATAGTGCTCGAGGTGGGACTGACCAGAAATGGTCACAGTACGAGAGGTGGGACTGCCCACAACTGGACACAGTACTCAAGGTGGGATTGACCAGAACTGGACACAGTGCTCAAGGTGTGATTGACCAGGTTGGACACTGTACTCGAGGTGGGACTGACCAGAACTGGACACATTACTTGAGGTGGGACTGACCAGAACTGGAAACAGGACTCGAGGTGGGTCTGACCACAACTGGACACAGTACTCGAGGTGGGACTGACCAGAACTGGACACAGTTCTCGAGGTGGGACTGACCAGACGTGGACACAGTACTCGAGGTGGGACTGACCAGAACTGGATGCAGAACTCGAGGTGGGACCGACCAGAACTGGACATAGTACTCAAGGAGGGTCTGAACAAAACTGGACGCAGTGCTCGAGGTGGGACTGACCAGAACTGGACACAGTACTCGAGCTGGGGCTGACCAGAATTGGACACAGTACTCGAGGTGGGACTGACCAGAACTGGACACAGTACTCGAGGTGGGACTGACGAGAACTGGACGCAGTGCTCGAGGTCGTTCTGACCACAACTGAACACAATACTCGAGGTTAGACTGACCAGAACTGGACAAAGTACTCGAGGTGGGACTGACCAGAACTGGACAAAGTACTCGAGGTGGGACTGACCACAACTGGACAAAGTACTCAAGGTGTGATTGACCAGATTGGACACAGTACTCGAAGTGGGTCTGACCACAACTGGACACAGTACTCGAGGTGGGATTGACCAGAACTGGACACAGTGCTCGAGTGGGACTGACCAGAACTGGACACAGTACTCGAGGTGTAATTGAACAGATTGGACAAAATACTCGAGGTGGGACAGAGCAGAACTGGACACAGTACTCGAGGTGGGACTGACCAGAACTTGACACGGCCCTCGAGATGGGACTGACCAGAACTGGACACAGTACTCGATGTGGGACTGACCAGATCTGGAAACAGTACTCGATGTGTGATTGACCAGATTGGACACAGTACTCGAGGTGGGACTGACCAGAACTGGACACAGTACTCGAGGTGGGACTGACCAGAACTGGACACAGTACATGAGGTGGGTCTGACCAGAACTGGAAACAGGACTCGAGGTGGGTCTGACCACAACTGGACACAGTACTCGAGGTGGGACTGACCAGAACTGGACACAGTACTCGAGCTGGGGCTGACCAGAATTGGACACAGTACTCGAGGTGGGACTGACCAGAACTGGACACAGTACTCGAGGTGGGACTGACGAGAACTGGACGCAGTGCTCGAGGTCGTTCTGACCACAACTGGACACAATACTCGAGGTTAGACTGACCAGAACTGGACAAAGTACTCGAGGTGGGACTGACCAGAACTGGACAAAGTACTCGAGGTGGGACTGACCACAACTGGACAAAGTACTCAAGGTGTGATTGACCAGATTGGACACAGTACTCGAAGTGGGTCTGACCACAACTGGACACAGTACTCGAGGTGGGATTGACCAGAACTGGACACAGTGCTCGAGTGGGACTGACCAGAACTGGACACAGTACTCGAGGTGTAATTGAACAGATTGGACACAATACTCGAGGTGGGACAGAGCAGAACTGGACACAGTACTCGAGGAGGGACTAACCAGAACTTGACACGGCCCTCGAGATGGGACTGACCAGAACTGGACACAGTACTCGATGTGGGACTGACCAGATCTGGAAACAGTACTCGATGTGTGATTGACCAGAAATGGTCACAGTACTCGAGGTGGGACTGCCCACAACTGGACACAGTACTCAAGGTGGGACTGACCAGAACTGGACACAGTACTCGAGGTGGGTCTGACCACAACTGGACACAGTACTCAAGGTGGGACTGACCAGAACTGGACACAGTACTCGAGGTGGGACTGGCGAGAACTGCACACAGTACTCGAGGTGGATCTGACCACAACTGGACACAGTACTCGAGATTAGACTGACCAGAACTGGACAAAGTACTCGAGGTGGGACTGACCACAACTGTACACAGTACTCAAGGTGTGATTGACCAGATTGGACACTGTACTCGAGGTGGGACTGACCAGAACTGGACACAGTACTCGAGGTTAGACTTACCAGAACTGGACAATGTACTCGAGGTGGGAATGACCACAACTGGACACAGTACTCAAGGTGTGATTGACCAGATTGGACACAGTACTCGAGGTGGGACTGACCAGAACTGGACACAGTACTCGAGGTGGGACTGACCACAACTGGAAGCAGTACTCGAGGTGGGACTGACCAGAACTGGACACAGTACTCGAGGTGGGACTGACCACAACTGGACACAGTACTCGAGGTGGGACTGACCAGAACTGGACACAGTACTCGAGTGGGGCTGACCAGAACTGGACACAGTACTCGAGGTGTAATTGAACAGATTGGTCACAGTACTCGAGGTTGGACTGTCCAGAACTGGACACAGTACTCGAGGTGGGACTGACCAGAAGTGGACACAGTACTTGAGGTGTGATTGACCAGAAATGGACACAGTACTCGAGGTGGGTCTGAACAGAACTGGACACATTACTTGAGGTGAGACTGACCAGAACTGGACACAGTATTCGAGGTGTAATTGAACAGATTGGACACAGTACTCGAGGTGGGACTGACCAGAACTGGACACGGTACTTTGAGGTGGGACTGACCAGAACTGGACACGGTACTTTGAGGTGGGACTGACCACAACTGGACACAGTTCTCGAGGTGGGACTGACCAGAATTGGATGCTGAACTCGAGGTGGGACTGACCAGAACTGGATGCAGAACTCGAGGTGGGACTGACCAGATTGGACACAGTACTCGAGATGGGACTGACCAGAACTGGACACGGTACTCGAGGTGGGACTGTCCACAACTGGACACACTACTCGAGGTGGGATTGACCAGAACTGGACACAGTGCTCGAGTGGGACTGACCAGAACTGGACACAGTACTCGAGGTGGGATTGACCAGAACTGGACACAGTGCTCGAGTGGGACTGACCAGAACTGAACACAGTACTCGAGGTGTAATTGAACAGATTGGACACAATACTCGAGGTGGGACAGAGCAGAACTGGACACAGTACTCGAGGTGGGACTGACCAGAACTGGACGCAGTACTCGAGGTGGAACTGACTAGAACTGGACATAGTACTCGAGGTGGATCTGACCAAAACTGGACACAGTGCTAGAGGTTGGATTAACCAGAACTGTACACAGTACTTGAGGTGGGTCTGACCAAAACTGGATGCAGTGCTCGAGGTGGGACAGACCAGAACTGGACACAGTACTCGAGGTGGGACTGACCACAACTGGACACAGTCCTCGAGTTGGGACTGATCAGAACTGGACACAGGACTCGAGGTGGGATTGACCAGAACTGGACACAGTGCTCGAGTGGGACTGACCAGAACTGAACACAGTACTCGAGGTGTAATTGAACAGATTGGACACAATACTCGAGGTGGGACAGAGCAGAACTGGACACAGTACTCGAGGTGGGACTGACCAGAACTGGACGCAGTACTCGAGGTGGAACTGACTAGAACTGGACATAGTACTCGAGGTGGATCTGACCAAAACTGGACACAGTGCTAGAGGTTGGATTAACCAGAACTGTACACAGTACTTGAGGTGGGTCTGACCAAAACTGGATGCAGTGCTCGAGGTGGGACTGACCATAACTGGACACAGTGCTCGAGGTGGGACAGACCAGAACTGGACACAGTACTCGAGGTGGGACTGACCACAACTGGACACAGTCCTCGAGTTGGGACTGATCAGAACTGGACACAGGACTCGAGGTGGGACTGACCACAACTGGACACAGTCCTCGAGGTGAGACTGACCAGAACTGGACATAGTGCTCGAGGTGGGACTGACCAGAAATGGTCACAGTACGAGAGGTGGGACTGCCCACAACTGGACACAGTACTCAAGGTGGGATTGACCAGAACTGGACACAGTGCTCAAGGTGTGATTGACCAGGTTGGACACTGTACTCGAGGTGGGACTGACCAGAACTGGACACATTACTTGAGGTGGGACTGACCAGAACTGGAAACAGGACTCGAGGTGGGTCTGACCACAACTGGACACAGTACTCGAGGTGGGACTGACCAGAACTGGACACAGTTCTCGAGGTGGGACTGACCAGACGTGGACACAGTACTCGAGGTGGGACTGACCAGAACTGGATGCAGAACTCGAGGTGGGACCGACCAGAACTGGACATAGTACTCAAGGAGGGTCTGAACAAAACTGGACGCAGTGCTCGAGGTGGGACTGACCAGAACTGGACACAGTACTCGAGCTGGGGCTGACCAGAATTGGACACAGTACTCGAGGTGGGACTGACCAGACCTGGACACAGTACTCGAGGTGGGACTGACGAGAACTGGACGCAGTGCTCGAGGTCGTTCTGACCACAACTGGACACAATACTCGAGGTTAGACTGACCAGAACTGGACAAAGTACTCGAGGTGGGACTGACCAGAACTGGACAAAGTACTCGAGGTGGGACTGACCACAACTGGACAAAGTACTCAAGGTGTGATTGACCAGATTGGACACAGTACTCGAAGTGGGTCTGACCACAACTGGACACAGTACTCGAGGTGGGATTGACCAGAACTGGACACAGTGCTCGAGTGGGACTGACCAGAACTGGACACAGTACTCGAGGTGTAATTGAACAGATTGGACACAATACTCGAGGTGGGACAGAGCAGAACTGGACACAGTACTCGAGGTGGGACTGACCAGAACTTGACACGGCCCTCGAGATGGGACTGACCAGAACTGGACACAGTACTCGATGTGGGACTGACCAGATCTGGAAACAGTACTCGATGTGTGATTGACCAGATTGGACACAGTACTCGAGGTGGGACTGACCAGAACTGGACACAGTACTCGAGGTGGGACTGACCAGAACTGGACACAGTACATGAGGTGGGTCTGACCAGAACTGGAAACAGGACTCGAGGTGGGTCTGACCACAACTGGACACAGTACTCGAGGTGGGACTGACCAGAACTGGACACAGTACTCGAGCTGGGGCTGACCAGAATTGGACACAGTACTCGAGGTGGGACTGACCAGAACTGGACACAGTACTCGAGGTGGGACTGACGAGAACTGGACGCAGTGCTCGAGGTCGTTCTGACCACAACTGGACACAATACTCGAGGTTAGACTGACCAGAACTGGACAAAGTACTCGAGGTGGGACTGACCAGAACTGGACAAAGTACTCGAGGTGGGACTGACCACAACTGGACAAAGTACTCAAGGTGTGATTGACCAGATTGGACACAGTACTCGAAGTGGGTCTGACCACAACTGGACACAGTACTCGAGGTGGGATTGACCAGAACTGGACACAGTGCTCGAGTGGGACTGACCAGAACTGGACACAGTACTCGAGGTGTAATTGAACAGATTGGACACAATACTCGAGGTGGGACAGAGCAGAACTGGACACAGTACTCGAGGAGGGACTGACCAGAACTTGACACGGCCCTCGAGATGGGACTGACCAGAACTGGACACAGTACTCGATGTGGGACTGACCAGATCTGGAAACAGTACTCGATGTGTGATTGACCAGAAATGGTCACAGTACTCGAGGTGGGACTGCCCACAACTGGACACAGTACTCAAGGTGGGACTGACCAGAACTGGACACAGTACTCGAGGTGGGTCTGACCACAACTGGACACAGTACTCAAGGTGGGACTGACCAGAACTGGACACAGTACTCGAGGTGGGACTGGCGAGAACTGCACACAGTACTCGAGGTGGATCTGACCACAACTGGACACAGTACTCGAGATTAGACTGACCAGAACTGGACAAAGTACTCGAGGTGGGACTGACCACAACTGTACACAGTACTCAAGGTGTGATTGACCAGATTGGACACTGTACTCGAGGTGGGACTGACCAGAACTGGACACAGTACTCGAGGTTAGACTTACCAGAACTGGACAATGTACTCGAGGTGGGAATGACCACAACTGGACACAGTACTCAAGGTGTGATTGACCAGATTGGACACAGTACTCGAGGTGGGACTGACCAGAACTGGACACAGTACTCGAGGTGGGACTGACCACAACTGGAAGCAGTACTCGAGGTGGGACTGACCACAACTGGACACAGTACTCGAGGTGGGACTGACCAGAACTGGACACAGTACTCGAGTGGGGCTGACCAGAACTGGACACAGTACTCGAGGTGTAATTGAACAGATTGGTCACAGTACTCGAGGTTGGACTGTCCAGAACTGGACACAGTACTCGAGGTGGGACTGACCAGAAGTGGACACAGTACTTGAGGTGTGATTGACCAGAAATGGACACAGTACTCGAGGTGGGTCTGAACAGAACTGGACACATTACTTGAGGTGAGACTGACCAGAACTGGACACAGTACTCGAGGTGTAATTGAACAGATTGGACACAGTACTCGAGGTGGGACTGACCAGAACTGGACACGGTACTTTGAGGTGGGACTGACCAGAACTGGACACAGTAGTCGAGGTGGGACTGACCACAACTGGACACAGTTCTCGAGGTGGGACTGACCAGAATTGGATGCTGAACTCGAGGTGGGACTGACCAGAACTGGATGCAGAACTCGAGGTGGGACTGACCAGATTGGACACAGTACTCGAGATGGGACTGACCAGAACTGGACACGGTACTCGAGGTGGGACTGTCCACAACTGGACACACTACTCGAGGTGGGATTGACCAGAACTGGACACAGTGCTCGAGTGGGACTGACCAGAACTGGACACAGTACTCGAGGTGGGATTGACCAGAATTGGACACAGTGCTCGAGTGGGACTGACCAGAACTGAACACAGTACTCGAGGTGTAATTGAACAGATTGGACACAATACTCGAGGTGGGACAGAGCAGAACTGGACACAGTACTCGAGGTGGGACTGACCAGAACTGGACGCAGTACTCGAGGTGGAACTGACTAGAACTGGACATAGTACTCGAGGTGGATCTGACCAAAACTGGACACAGTGCTAGAGGTTGGATTAACCAGAACTGTACACAGTACTTGAGGTGGGTCTGACCAAAACTGGATGCAGTGCTCGAGGTGGGACTGACCATAACTGGACACAGTGCTCGAGGTGGGACAGACCAGAACTGGACACAGTACTCGAGGTGGGACTGACCACAACTGGACACAGTCCTCGAGTTGGGACTGATCAGAACTGGACACAGGACTCGAGGTGGGACTGACCACAACTGGACACAGTCCTCGAGGTGAGACTGACCAGAACTGGACATAGTGCTCGAGGTGGGACTGACCAGAAATGGTCACAGTACGAGAGGTGGGACTGCCCACAACTGGACACAGTACTCAAGGTGGGATTGACCAGAAGTGGACACAGTGCTCAAGGTGTGATTGACCAGGTTGGACACTGTACTCGAGGTGGGACTGACCAGAACTGGACACATTACTTGAGGTGGGACTGACCAGAACTGGAAACAGGACTCGAGGTGGGTCTGACCACAACTGGACACAGTACTCGAGGTGGGACTGACCAGAACTGGACACAGTTCTCGAGGTGGGACTGACCAGACGTGGACACAGTACTCGAGGTGGGACTGACCAGAACTGGATGCAGAACTCGAGGTGGGACCGACCAGAACTGGACATAGTACTCAAGGAGGGTCTGAACAAAACTGGACGCAGTGCTCGAGGTGGGACTGACCAGAACTGGACACAGTACTCGAGCTGGGGCTGACCAGAATTGGACACAGTACTCGAGGTGGGACTGACCAGACCTGGACACAGTACTCGAGGTGGGACTGACGAGAACTGGACGCAGTGCTCGAGGTCGTTCTGACCACAACTGGACACAATACTCGAGGTTAGACTGACCAGAACTGGACAAAGTACTCGAGGTGGGACTGACCAGAACTGGACAAAGTACTCGAGGTGGGACTGACCACAACTGGACAAAGTACTCAAGGTGTGATTGACCAGATTGGACACAGTACTCGAAGTGGGTCTGACCACAACTGGACACAGTACTCGAGGTGGGATTGACCAGAACTGGACACAGTGCTCGAGTGGGACTGACCAGAACTGGACACAGTACTCGAGGTGTAATTGAACAGATTGGACACAATACTCGAGGTGGGACAGAGCAGAACTGGACACAGTACTCGAGGTGGGACTGACCAGAACTTGACACGGCCCTCGAGATGGGACTGACCAGAACTGGACACAGTACTCGATGTGGGACTGACCAGATCTGGAAACAGTACTCGATGTGTGATTGACCAGATTGGACACAGTACTCGAGGTGGGACTGACCAGAACTGGACACAGTACTCGAGGTGGGACTGACCAGAACTGGACACAGTACATGAGGTGGGTCTGACCAGAACTGGAAACAGGACTCGAGGTGGGTCTGACCACAACTGGACACAGTACTCGAGGTGGGACTGACCAGAACTGGACACAGTACTCGAGCTGGGGCTGACCAGAATTGGACACAGTACTCGAGGTGGGACTGACCAGAACTGGACACAGTACTCGAGGTGGGACTGACGAGAACTGGACGCAGTGCTCGAGGTCGTTCTGACCACAACTGGACACAATACTCGAGGTTAGACTGACCAGAACTGGACAAAGTACTCGAGGTGGGACTGACCAGAACTGGACAAAGTACTCGAGGTGGGACTGACCACAACTGGACAAAGTACTCAAGGTGTGATTGACCAGATTGGACACAGTACTCGAAGTGGGTCTGACCACAACTGGACACAGTACTCGAGGTGGGATTGACCAGAACTGGACACAGTGCTCGAGTGGGACTGACCAGAACTGGACACAGTACTCGAGGTGTAATTGAACAGATTGGACACAATACTCGAGGTGGGACAGAGCAGAACTGGACACAGTACTCGAGGAGGGACTGACCAGAACTTGACACGGCCCTCGAGATGGGACTGACCAGAACTGGACACAGTACTCGATGTGGGACTGACCAGATCTGGAAACAGTACTCGATGTGTGATTGACCAGAAATGGTCACAGTACTCGAGGTGGGACTGCCCACAACTGGACACAGTACTCAAGGTGGGACTGACCAGAACTGGACACAGTACTCGAGGTGGGTCTGACCACAACTGGACACAGTACTCAAGGTGGGACTGACCAGAACTGGACACAGTACTCGAGGTGGGACTGGCGAGAACTGCACACAGTACTCGAGGTGGATCTGACCACAACTGGACACAGTACTCGAGATTAGACTGACCAGAACTGGACAAAGTACTCGAGGTGGGACTGACCACAACTGTACACAGTACTCAAGGTGTGATTGACCAGATTGGACACTGTACTCGAGGTGGGACTGACCAGAACTGGACACAGTACTCGAGGTTAGACTTACCAGAACTGGACAATGTACTCGAGGTGGGAATGACCACAACTGGACACAGTACTCAAGGTGTGATTGACCAGATTGGACACAGTACTCGAGGTGGGACTGACCAGAACTGGACACAGTACTCGAGGTGGGACTGACCACAACTGGAAGCAGTACTCGAGGTGGGACTGACCAGAACTGGACACAGTACTCGAGGTGGGACTGACCACAACTGGACACAGTACTCGAGGTGGGACTGACCAGAACTGGACACAGTACTCGAGTGGGGCTGACCAGAACTGGACACAGTACTCGAGGTGTAATTGAACAGATTGGTCACAGTACTCGAGGTTGGACTGTCCAGAACTGGACACAGTACTCGAGGTGGGACTGACCAGAAGTGGACACAGTACTTGAGGTGTGATTGACCAGAAATGGACACAGTACTCGAGGTGGGTCTGAACAGAACTGGACACATTACTTGAGGTGAGACTGACCAGAACTGGACACAGTACTCGAGGTGTAATTGAACAGATTGGACACAGTACTCGAGGTGGGACTGACCAGAACTGGACACAGTACTCGAGGTGGGACTGACCACAACTGGACACAGTACTCGAGGTGGGACTGACCAGAACTGGACACAGTACTCGAGTGGGGCTGACCAGAACTGGACACAGTACTCGAGGTGTAATTGAACAGATTGGTCACAGTACTCGAGGTTGGACTGTCCAGAACTGGACACAGTACTCGAGGTGGGACTGACCAGAAGTGGACACAGTACTTGAGGTGTGATTGACCAGAAATGGACACAGTACTCGAGGTGGGTCTGAACAGAACTGGACACATTACTTGAGGTGAGACTGACCAGAACTGGACACAGTACTCGAGGTGTAATTGAACAGATTGGACACAGTACTCGAGGTGGGACTGACCAGAACTGGACACGGTACTTTGAGGTGGGACTGACCAGAACTGGACACAGTAGTCGAGGTGGGACTGACCACAACTGGACACAGTTCTCGAGTTGGAACTGACCAGAATTGGATGCTGAACTCGAGGTGGGACTGACCAGAACTGGATGCAGAACTCGAGGTGGGACTGACCAGATTGGACACAGTACTCGAGATGGGACTGACCAGAACTGGACACGGTACTCGAGGTGGGACTGTCCACAACTGGACACACTACTCGAGGTGGGATTGACCAGAACTGGACACAGTGCTCGAGTGGGACTGACCAGAACTGGACACAGTACTCGAGGTGGGATTGACCAGAACTGGACACAGTGCTCGAGTGGGACTGACCAGAACTGAACACAGTACTCGAGGTGTAATTGAACAGATTGGACACAATACTCGAGGTGGGACAGAGCAGAACTGGACACAGTACTCGAGGTGGGACTGACCAGAACTGGACGCAGTACTCGAGGTGGAACTGACTAGAACTGGACATAGTACTCGAGGTGGATCTGACCAAAACTGGACACAGTGCTAGAGGTTGGATTAACCAGAACTGTACACAGTACTTGAGGTGGGTCTGACCAAAACTGGATGCAGTGCTCGAGGTGGGACTGACCATAACTGGACACAGTGCTCGAGGTGGGACAGACCAGAACTGGACACAGTACTCGAGGTGGGACTGACCACAACTGGACACAGTCCTCGAGTTGGGACTGATCAGAACTGGACACAGGACTCGAGGTGGGACTGACCACAACTGGACACAGTCCTCGAGGTGAGACTGACCAGAACTGGACATAGTGCTCGAGGTGGGACTGACCAGAAATGGTCACAGTACTCGAGGTGGGACTGCCCACAACTGGACACAGTACTCAAGGTGGGATTGACCAGAACTGGACACAGTGCTCAAGGTGTGATTGACCAGGTTGGACACTGTACTCGAGGTGGGACTGACCAGAACTGGACACAGTACTTGAGGTGGGACTGACCAGAACTGGAAACAGGACTCGAGGTGGGTCTGACCACAACTGGACACAGTACTCGAGGTGGGACTGACCAGAACTGGACACAGTACTCGAGGTGGGACTGACCAGAACTGGATGCAGAACTCGAGGTGGGACCGACCAGAACTGGACGCAGTGCTCGAGGTCGTTCTGACCACAACTGGACACAATACTCGAGGTTAGACTGACCAGAACTGGACAAAGTACTCGAGGTGGGACTGACCAGAACTGGACAAAGTACTCGAGGTGGGACTGACCACAACTGGACAAAGTACTCAAGGTGTGATTGACCAGATTGGACACAGTACTCGAAGTGGGTCTGACCACAACTGGACACAGTACTCGAGGTGGGATTGACCAGAACTGGACACAGTGCTCGAGTGGGACTGACCAGAACTGGACACAGTACTCGAGGTGTAATTGAACAGATTGGACACAATACTCGAGGTGGGACAGAGCAGAACTGGACACAGTACTCGAGGTGGGACTGACCAGAACTTGACACGGCCCTCGAGATGGGACTGACCAGAACTGGACACAGTACTCGATGTGGGACTGACCAGATCTGGAAACAGTACTCGATGTGTGATTGACCAGATTGGACACAGTACTCGAGGTGGGACTGACCAGAACTGGACACAGTACTCGAGGTGGGACTGACCAGAACTGGACACAGTACATGAGGTGGGTCTGACCAGAACTGGAAACAGGACTCGAGGTGGGTCTGACCACAACTGGACACAGTACTCGAGGTGGGACTGCCGAGAACTGGACGCAGTGCTCGAGGTCGTTCTGACCACAACTGGACACAATACTCGAGGTTAGACTGACCAGAACTGGACAAAGTACTCGAGGTGGGACTGACCAGAACTGGACAAAGTACTCGAGGTGGGACTGACCACAACTGGACAAAGTACTCAAGGTGTGATTGACCAGATTGGACACAGTACTCGAAGTGGGTCTGACCACAACTGGACACAGTACTCGAGGTGGGATTGACCAGAACTGGACACAGTGCTCGAGTGGGACTGACCAGAACTGGACACAGTACTCGAGGTGTAATTGAACAGATTGGACACAATACTCGAGGTGGGACAGAGCAGAACTGGACACAGTACTCGAGGAGGGACTGACCAGAACTTGACACGGCCCTCGAGATGGGACTGACCAGAACTGGACACAGTACTCGATGTGGGACTGACCAGATCTGGAAACAGTACTCGATGTGTGATTGACCAGAAATGGTCACAGTACTCGAGGTGGGACTGCCCACAACTGGACACAGTACTCAAGGTGGGACTGACCAGAACTGGACACAGTACTCGAGGTGGGTCTGACCACAACTGGACACAGTACTCAAGGTGGGACTGACCAGAACTGGACACAGTACTCGAGGTGGGACTGGCGAGAACTGCACACAGTACTCGAGGTGGATCTGACCACAACTGGACACAGTACTCGAGATTAGACTGACCAGAACTGGACAAAGTACTCGAGGTGGGACTGACCACAACTGTACACAGTACTCAAGGTGTGATTGACCAGATTGGACACTGTACTCGAGGTGGGACTGACCAGAACTGGACACAGTACTCGAGGTTAGACTTACCAGAACTGGACAATGTACTCGAGGTGGGAATGACCACAACTGGACACAGTACTCGAGGTGGGACTGACCACAACTGGAAGCAGTACTCGAGGTGGGACTGACCAGAACTGGACACAGTACTCGAGGTGGGACTGACCACAACTGGACACAGTACTCGAGGTGGGACTGACCAGAACTGGACACAGTACTCGAGTGGGGCTGACCAGAACTGGACACAGTACTCGAGGTGTAATTGAACAGATTGGTCACAGTACTCGAGGTTGGACTGTCCAGAACTGGACACAGTACTCGAGGTGGGACTGACCAGAAGTGGACACAGTACTTGAGGTGTGATTGACCAGAACTGGACACAGTACTCGAGGTGTTACTTATCAGAACTGGACACACTACTCGAGGTGGGACTGACCAGAACTGGACACAGTGCTCGAGGTGGGACTGACCAGAAGTGGACACAGTACTTGAGGTGGGACTGACCAGAATTGGACGCAGTACTCGAGGTGGGACTGACCAGAACTGGACATAGTACTCGAGGTGGATCTGAACACAACTGGACACAGGACTCAAGGTGGGACTGACCAGAACTGGACACGGTACTCGAGGTGGGACTGACCACAACTGGACACAGTACTCGAGGTGACACTGACCAGAACTGGACACAATGCTCGAGGTGGGATTGACCAGAAATGGTCACAGTGCTCGAGGTGGGACTGACCAGAACTGAACACAGTACTCGAGGTGTAATTGAACAGATTGGACACAATACTCGAGGTGGGACAGAGCAGAACTGGACACAGTACTCGAGGTGGGACTGACCAGAACTGGACGCAGTACTCGAGGTGGAACTGACTAGAACTGGACATAGTACTCGAGGTGGATCTGACCAAAACTGGACACAGTGCTAGAGGTGGGACTGACCAGAAATGGTCACAGTACTCGAGGTGTAATTGAACAGATTGGACACAATACTCGAGGTGGGACAGAGCAGAACTGGACACAGTACTCGAGGTGGGACTGACCAGAACTGGACGCAGTACTCGAGGTGGAACTGACTAGAACTGGACACAGTCCTCGAGGTGAGACTGACCAGAACTGGACATAGTGCTCGAGGTGGGACTGACCAGAAATGGTCACAGTACTCGAGGTGGGACTGCCCACAACTGGACACAGTACTCAAGGTGGGATTGACCAGAACTGGACACAGTGCTCAAGGTGTGATTGACCAGGTTGGACACTGTACTCGAGGTGGGACTGACCAGAACTGGACACAGTACTTGAGGTGGGACTGACCAGAACTGGAAACAGGACTCGAGGTGGGTCTGACCACAACTGGACACAGTACTCGAGGTGGGACTGACCAGAACTGGACACAGTACTCGAGGTGGGACTGACCAGAACTGGATGCAGAACTCGAGGTGGGACCGACCAGAACTGGACGCAGTGCTCGAGGTCGTTCTGACCACAACTGGACACAATACTCGAGGTTAGACTGACCAGAACTGGACAAAGTACTCGAGGTGGGACTGACCAGAACTGGACAAAGTACTCGAGGTGGGACTGACCACAACTGGACAAAGTACTCAAGGTGTGATTGACCAGATTGGACACAGTACTCGAAGTGGGTCTGACCACAACTGGACATAGTACTCGAGGTGGGATTGACCAGAACTGGACACAGTGCTCGAGTGGGACTGACCAGAACTGGACACAGTACTCGAGGTGTAATTGAACAGATTGGACACAATACTCGAGGTGGGACAGAGCAGAACTGGACACAGTACTCGAGGTGGGACTGACCAGAACTTGACACGGCCCTCGAGATGGGACTGACCAGAACTGGACACAGTACTCGAAGTGGGACTGACCAGATCTGGAAACAGGACTCGATGTGTGATTGACCAGATTGGACACAGTACTCGAGGTGGGACTGACCAGAACTGGACACAGTACTCGAGGTGGGACTGACCAGAACTGGACACAGTACATGAGGTGGGTCTGACCAGAACTGGAAACAGGACTCGAGGTGGGACTGACCACAACTGGACACAGTACTCGAGGTGGGACTGACCAGAACTGGACACAGTACTCGAGCTGGGGCTGACCAGAATTGGACACAGTACTCGAGGTGGGACTGACCAGAACTGGACACAGTACTCGAGGTGGGACTGCCGAGAACTGGACGCAGTGCTCGAGGTCGTTCTGACCACAACTGGACACAATACTCGAGGTTAGACTGACCAGAACTGGACAAAGTACTCGAGGTGGGACTGACCAGAACTGGACAAAGTACTCGAGGTGGGACTGACCACAACTGGACAAAGTACTCAAGGTGTGATTGACCAGATTGGACACAGTACTCGAAGTGGGTCTGACCACAACTGGACACAGTACTCGAGGTGGGATTGACCAGAACTGGACACAGTGCTCGAGTGGGACTGACCAGAACTGGACACAGTACTCGAGGTGTAATTGAACAGATTGGACACAATACTCGAGGTGGGACAGAGCAGAACTGGACACAGTACTCGAGGAGGGACTGACCAGAACTTGACACGGCCCTCGAGATGGGACTGACCAGAACTGGACACAGTACTCGATGTGGGACTGACCAGATCTGGAAACAGTACTCGATGTGTGATTGACCAGAAATGGTCACAGTACTCGAGGTGGGACTGCCCACAACTGGACACAGTACTCAAGGTGGGACTGACCAGAACTGGACACAGTACTCGAGGTGGGTCTGACCACAACTGGACACAGTACTCAAGGTGGGACTGACCAGAACTGGACACAGTACTCGAGGTGGGACTGGCGAGAACTGCACACAGTACTCGAGGTGGATCTGACCACAACTGGACACAGTACTCGAGATTTGACTGACCAGAACTGGACAAAGTACTCGAGGTGGGACTGACCACAACTGTACACAGTACTCAAGGTGTGATTGACCAGATTGGACACTGTACTCGAGGTGGGACTGACCAGAACTGGACACAGTACTCGAGGTTAGACTTACCAGAACTGGACAATGTACTCGAGGTGGGAATGACCACAACTGGACACAGTACTCGAGGTGGGACTGACCACAACTGGAAGCAGTACTCGAGGTGGGACTGACCAGAACTGGACACAGTACTCGAGGTGTGACTGACCACAACTGGACACAGTACTCGAGGTGGGACTGACCAGAACTGGACACAGTACTCGAGTGGGGCTGACCAGAACTGGACACAGTACTCGAGGTGTAATTGAACAGATTGGTCACAGTACTCGAGGTTGGACTGTCCAGAACTGGACACAGTACTCGAGGTGGGACTGACCAGAAGTGGACACAGTACTTGAGGTGTGATTGACCAGAACTGGACACAGTACTCGAGGTGTTACTTATCAGAACTGGACACACTACTCGAGGTGGGACTGACCAGAACTGGACACAGTGCTCGAGGTGGGACTGACCAGAAGTGGACACAGTACTTGAGGTGGGACTGACCAGAATTGGACGCAGTACTCGAGGTGGGACTGACCAGAACTGGACATAGTACTCGAGGTGGATCTGAACACAACTGGACACAGGACTCAAGGTGGGACTGACCAGAACTGGACACGGTACTCGAGGTGGGACTGACCACAACTGGACACAGTACTCGAGGTGACACTGACCAGAACTGGACACAATGCTCGAGGTGGGATTGACCAGAAATGGTCACAGTGCTCGAGGTGGGACTGCCCACAACTGGACACAGTACTCAAGGTGGGACTGACCAGAACTGGACACAGTACTCGAGGTGGGTCTGACCACAACTGGACACAGTACTCACGGTGGGACTGACCAGAACTTGACACAGTACTCGAGGTGGGACTGGCGAGAACTGCACACAGTACTCGAGGTGGGACTGACCAGAACTGGACAAAGTACTCGAGGTGGGACTGACCACAACTGTACACCGTACTCAAGGTGTGATTGACCAGATTGGACACTGTAATCGAGGTGGGACTGGCCAGAACTGGACACAGTACTCGAGGTTAGACTTACCAGAACTGGACAATGTACTCGAGGTGGGAATGACCACAACTGGACACAGTACTCAAGGTGTGATTGACCAGATTGGACACAGTACTCGAGGTGGAACTGACCAGAACTGGACACGGTACTCGAGGTGGGACTGACCACAACTGGACACAGTACTCGAGTGGGGCTGACCAGAACTGGACACAGTACTCGAGGTGTAATTGAACAGATTGGTCACAGTACTCGAGGTTGGACTGTCCAGAACTGGACACAGTACTCGAGGTGGGACTGACCAGAAGTGGACACAGTACTTGAGGTGTGATTGACCAGAACTGGACACAGTACTCGAGGTGTTACTTATCAGAACTGGACACACTACTCGAGGTGGGACTGACCAGAACTGGACACAGTGCTCGAGGTGGGACTGACCAGAAGTGGACACAGTACTTGAGGTGTTACTTATCAGAACTGGACACAGTACTCGAGGTGTAATTGAACAGATTGGTCACAGTACTCGAGGTTGGACTGTCCAGAACTGTACACGGTACTCGAGGTGGGACTGACCAGAACTGGACACAGTACTCGAGGTGGGACTGACCAGAAGTGGACACAGTGCTTGAGGTGTGATTGACCAGAACTGGACACAGTACTCGAGGTGTTACTTATCAGAACTGGACAAACTACTCGAGGTGGGACTGACCAGAACTGGACACAGTGCTCGAGGTGGGACTGACCAGAAGTGGACACAGTACTTGAGGTGGGACTGACCAGAACTGGACGCAGTACTCGAGGTGGGACTGACCAGAACTGGACAGAGTACTCGAGGTGGATCTGAACACAACTGGACACAGGACTCAAGGTGGGACTGACCAGAACTGGACACGGTACTCGAGGTGGGACTGACCACAACTGGACACAGTACTCGAGGTGACACTGACCAGAACTGGACACAGTGCTCGAGGTGGGATTGACCAGAAATGGTCACAGTACTCGAGGTGGGACTGCCCACAACTGGACACAGTACTCAATGTGGGACTGACCAGAACTGGACACAGTACTCGAGGTGGGTCTGACCACAACTGGACACAGTACTCAAGGTGGGACTGACCAGAACTGGACACAGGACTCGAGGTGGGACTGGCGTGAACTGCACACAGTACTCGAGGTGGGTCTGACCACAACTGGACACAGTACTCGAGGTTAGACTGACCAGAACTGGACAAAGTACTCGAGGTGGGACTGACCACAACTGTACACAGTACTCAAGGTGTGATTGACCAGATTGGACACTGTACTCGAGGTGGGACTGACCAGAACTGGACACAGTACTCGAGGTTAGACTTACCAGAACTGGACAAAGTACTCGAGGTGGGAATGACCACAACTGGACACAGTACTCAAGGTGTGATTGACCAGATTGGACACAGTACTCGAGGTGGGACTGACCAGAATTGGAAACGGTACTCGAGGTGGGACTGACCACAACTGGACACAGTACTCGAGGTGGGACTGACCAGAACTGGACACAGTACTCGAGTGGGGCTGACCAGAACTGGACACAGTACTCGAGGTGTAATTGAACAGATTGATCACAGTACTCGAGGTTGGACTGTCCAGAACTGTACACGGTACTCGAGGTGGGACTGACCAGAACTGGACACAGTACTCGAGGAGGGACTGACCAGAAGTGGACACAGTACTTGAGGTGTGATTGACCAGAACTGGACACAGTACTCGAGGTGTTTCTTATCAGAACTGTACACACTACTCGAGGTGGGACTGACCAGAACTGGACACAGTGCTCGAGGTGGGACTGACCAGAAGTGGACACAGTACTTGAGGTATTACTTATCAGAACTGGACACAGTACTCGAGGTGCGACTGACCAGAACTGGACACAGTACTCGAGGTGGGACTGACCAGAACTGGACGCAGTACTCGAGGTGGGACTGACCAGAACTGGACATAGTACTCGAGGTGGATCTGAACACAACTGGACACAGGACTCAAGGTGGGACTGACCACAACTGGACACAGTACTCGAGTTGGGACTGAACAGAACTGGACACGGTACTCGAGGTGGGACTGACCACAACTGGACACAGTACTCGAGGTGACACTGACCAGAACTGGACACAGTGCTCGAGGTGGGATTGACCAGAAATGGTCACAGTACTCGAGGTGGGACTGACCAGAACTGGACACGGGACTGGAGGTGGGACTGACCAGAACTGGACACAGTGCTCGAGGTGAGACTGACCAGAACTGGACGCAGTGCTCGAGGTGGGACTAACCAGAACTGGATTCAGTTCTCGAGGTGGAAATGACCAGAACTGGACACAGTACTCGAGGTGGGACTGACCACAACTGGACACAGTACTCAAGGTGGGAGTGACCAGAACTGGACACAGTACTCGAGGTGGGACTGGCGAGAACTGGACGCAGTACTCGAGGTGGGTCTGACCACAACTGGACACAGTACTCGAGGTTAGACTGACCAGAACTGGACAAAGTACTCGAGGTGGGACTGACCACAACTGGACACAGTACTCAAGGTGTGATTGACCACACCTGGACACAGGACTCAAGCTGGGACTGACCAGAACTGGACACAGTACTCAAGGTGCGATTGACCAGAACTGGACACAGTATTCGAGGTGGGACTGACCAGAACTGGATGCAGTACTCGAGGTTGGTCTGACCACAACTGGACACAGGACTCAAGGTGGGACTGACCACACCTGGACACAGTACTCGAGGAGGGACTTTCCAGAACTGGACACAGTACTCGAGTTCGGACTGTCCACAACTGGACACAGTACTCAAGGTGGGACTGACCAGAACTGGACACAGCACTCGAGGAGGGACTTTCCAGAACTGGACACAGTACTCGAGCTGAGACTGACCACAACCGGACACAGTATTCGAGGTGTGATTGACCAGATTGGACACAGTACTCGATGTGGGACTGAGCAGATCTGGACACGGTACTCGAGGTGGGTCTGACCAGAACTGGACACAGTACTCGAGGTGGGTCTGACCACAACTGGACACATTACTCGAGGTGGAACTGACCAGGACTGGATACTGAACTCGAGGTGGGACTGACCAGAACTGGACACAGTACTCGAGGTTAGACTGACCAGAACTGGACAAAGTACTCGAGGTGGGAATGACCACAACTGGACACAGTACTCAAGGTGTGATTGACCAGATTGGACTCAGTACTCGAGGTGGGACTGACCAGAACTGGACACAGTACTCGAGGTGTAATTGAACAGATTGGTCACAGTACTCGAGGTTGGACTGTCCAGAACTGTACACGGTACTCGAGGTGGGACTGACCAGAATTGGACACAGTACTCGAGGTGTAATTGAACAGATTGGTCACAGTACTCGAGGTGGGACTGACCAGAATTGGACACAGTACTCGAGGTGGGACTGACTAGAACTGGACACAGTGCTCAAGGTGGGACTGACCAGAACTGGACACAGTGCTCGAGGTGGGAATGACCAGAACTGGACACAGTACTCAAGGTGGGACTGACCACAACTGGACACAGTACTCGAGGTGAAACTGACCAGAACTGGACACAGTACTCGAGGTGGGACTGCCCACAACTGGACACAGTGCTCGAGGTGGGACTGATGAGAACTGGGCGCAGTACTCGAGGTGGGTCTGACCACAACCGGACACAGTACTCGAGGTTAGACTGACCAGAACTGGACACAGTACTCGAGGTGGGACTGACCAGAACTGGACATGGTACTCGAGGTGGGACTGACCACAACTGGACACAGTACTCGAGGTGGGACTGACCAGAACTGGACATGGTACTCGAGGTGGGACTGACCACAACTGGACACAGTACTCGAGGTAGGAGTGACCAGAACTGGACACAGTACTTGAGGTGGGATTGACCACAACTGGACACAGTACTCGAGCTGAGACTGACCAGAACTGGACACAGTTTTCGAGTTGGGACTGACCACAACTGGACACAGTACTCGAGGTGAGACTGACTAGAACTGGACACAGTGCTCGAGGTGGGACTCACCAGAACTGGACAAAGTACTTGAGGTGGGATTGACCACAACAGGACACAGGATTCGAGGTGGGACTGATCAGTCCTGGACACAGTACTCGAGGTGGGACTGACCAGAACTGGACACAGTACTCGAGGTGGGATTGACCACAACTGGACACTGTACTCGAGTTGGGACTGACCACAACTGGACACAGGACTCAAGGTGGGTCTGACCACACCTGGACACAGTACTCGAGTTCGGACTGTCCACAACTGGACACAGTACTCAAGGTGGGACTGACCAGAACTGGACACAGTACTCGAGGTGGGACTGACCAGAACTGGATACTGAACTCGAGGTGGGACTGACCAGAACTGGACACAGTACTCGAGGTTAGACTGACCAGAACTGGACAAAGTACTCGAGGTGGGAATGACCACAACTGGACACAGTACTCAAGGTGTGATTGACCAGATTGGACTCAGTACTCGAGGTGGGACTGACCAGAACTGGACACAGTACTCGAGGTGTAATTGAACAGATTGGTCACAGTACTCGAGGTTGGACTGTCCAGAACTGTACACGGTACTCGAGGTGGGACTGACCAGAACTGGACACAGTACTCGAGGTGTAATTGAACAGATTGGTCACAGTACTCGAGGTGGGACTGACCAGAATTGGACACAGTACTCGAGGTGGTACTGACCAGAACTGGACACGGGACTCGAGGTGGGACTGACCAGAACTGGACACGGGACTCGAGGTGGGACTGACCAGAACTGGACGCAGTGCTCGAGGTGGGACTGACTAGAACTGGATTCAGTTCTCGAAGTGGGACTGACCACAACTGGATACAGTGCTCAAGGTGGGACTGACCAGAACTGGACACAGTGCTCGAGGTGGGAATGACCAGAACTGGACACAGCACTCAAGGTGGGACTGACCACAACTGGACACAGTACTCGAGGTGAAACTGACCAGAACTGGACACAGTGCTCGAGGTGGGACTGACCAGAAATGGTCACAGTACTCGAGGTGGGACTGCCCACAACTGGACACAGTGCTCGAGGTGGGACTGATGAGAACTGGACGCAGTACTCGAGGTGGGTCTGACCACAACCGGACACAGTACTCGAGGTTAGACTGACCAGAACTGGACACAGTACTCAAGGTGGGACTGACCAGAACTGGACATGGTACTCGAGGTGGGACTGACCACAACTGGACACAGTACTCGAGGTAGGAGTGACCAGAACTGGACACAGTACTTGAGGTGGGATTGACCACAACTGGACACAGTACTCGAGCTGAGACTGACCAGAACTGGACACAGTTTTCGAGTTGGGACTGACCACAACTGGACACAGTACTCGAGGTGAGACTGACTAGAACTGGACACAGTGCTCGAGGTGGGACTGATCAGTCCTGGACACAGTACTCGAGGTGGGACTGACCAGAACTGGACACAGTACTCGAGGTGGGACTGACCAGAACTGGACATGGTACTCGAGGTGGGACTGACCACAACTGGACACAGTACTCGAGGTAGGAGTGACCAGAACTGGACACAGTACTTGAGGTGGGATTGACCACAACTGGACACAGTACTCGAGCTGAGACTGACCAGAACTGGACACAGTTTTCGAGTTGGGACTGACCACAACTGGACACAGTACTCGAGGTGAGACTGACTAGAACTGGACACAGTGCTCGAGGTGGGACTAACCAGAACTGGACAAAGTACTTGAGGTGGGATTGACCACAACAGGACACAGGATTCGAGGTGGGACTGATCAGTCCTGGACACAGTACTCGAGGTGGGACTGACCAGAACTGGACACAGTACTCGAGGTGGGATTGACCACAACTGGACACTGTACTCGAGTTGGGACTGACCACAACTGGACACAGGACTCAAGGTGGGTCTGACCACACCTGGACACAGTACTCGAGTTCGGACTGTCCACAACTGGACACAGTACTCAAGGTGGGACTGACCAGAACTGGACACAGTACTCGAGGTGGGACTGACCAGAACTGGATACTGAACTCGAGGTGGGACTGACCAGAACTGGACACAGTACTCGAGGTTAGACTGACCAGAACTGGACAAAGTACTCGAGGTGGGAATGACCACAACTGGACACAGTACTCAAGGTGTGATTGACCAGATTGGACTCAGTACTCGAGGTGGGACTGACCAGAACTGGACACAGTACTCGAGGTGTAATTGAACAGATTGGTCACAGTACTCGAGGTTGGACTGTCCAGAACTGTACACGGTACTCGAGGTGGGACTGACCAGAACTGGACACAGTACTCGAGGTGTAATTGAACAGATTGGTCACAGTACTCGAGGTGGGACTGACCAGAATTGGACACAGTACTCGAGGTGGTACTGACCAGAACTGGACACGGGACTCGAGGTGGGACTGACCAGAACTGGACACGGGACTCGAGGTGGGACTGACCAGAACTGGACGCAGTGCTCGAGGTGGGAATGACTAGAACTGGATTCAGTTCTCGAAGTGGGACTGACCACAACTGGATACAGTGCTCAAGGTGGGACTGACCAGAACTGGACACAGTGCTCGAGGTGGGAATGACCAGAACTGGACACAGCACTCAAGGTGGGACTGACCACAACTGGACACAGTACTCGAGGTGAAACTGACCAGAACTGGACACAGTGCTCGAGGTGGGACTGACCAGAAATGGTCACAGTACTCGAGGTGGGACTGCCCACAACTGGACACAGTGCTCGAGGTGGGACTGATGAGAACTGGACGCAGTACTCGAGGTGGGTCTGACCACAACCGGACACAGTACTCGAGGTTAGACTGACCAGAACTGGACACAGTACTCGAGGTGGGACTGACCAGAACTGGACATGGTACTCGAGGTGGGACTGACCACAACTGGACACAGTACTCGAGGTAGGAGTGACCAGAACTGGACACAGTACTTGAGGTGGGATTGACCACAACTGGACACAGTACTCGAGCTGAGACTGACCAGAACTGGACACAGTTTTCGAGTTGGGACTGACCACAACTGGACACAGTACTCGAGGTGAGACTGACTAGAACTGGACACAGTGCTCGAGGTGGGACTGATCAGTCCTGGACACAGTACTCGAGGTGGGACTGACCAGAACTGGACACAGTACTCGAGGTGGGATTGACCACAACTGGACACTGTACTCGAGTTGGGACTGACCACAACTGGACATAGGACTCAAGGTGGGTCTGACCACACCTGGACACAGTACTCGAGTTCGGACTGTCCACAACTGGACACAGTACTCAAGGTGGGACTGACCAGAACTGGACACAGTACTCGAGGTGGGACTGACCAGAACTGGATACTGAACTCGAGGTGGGACTGACCAGAACTGGACACAGTACTCGAGGTTAGACTGACCAGAACTGGACAAAGTACTCGAGGTGGGAATGACCACAACTGGACACAGTACTCAAGGTGTGATTGACCAGATTGGACTCAGTACTCGAGGTGGGACTGACCAGAACTGGACACAGTACTCGAGGTGGGTCTGACCACAACTGGAGACAGTACTCGAGGTTAGACTGACCAGAACTGGACAAAGTACTCGAGGTGGGACTGACCACAAATGGACACAGTACTCAAGGTGTGATTGACCAGATTGGACACAGTACTCGAGGTGGGACTGACCAGAACTGGACACAGTACTCGAGGTTAAACTGACCAGAACTGGACACAGTACTCGAGGTGGGAATGACCACAACTGGACACAGTACTCAAGGTGTGATTGACCAGATTGGACACAGTACTCGAGGTGGGACTGACCACAACTGGACACAGTACTCAAGGTGTGATTGACCAGATTGGACACAGTACTCGAGGTGGGACTGACCAGAACTGGACACAGTACTCGAGGTTAGACTGACCAGAACTGGACAAAGTACTCGAGGTGGGAATGACCACAACTGGACACAGTACTCAAGGTGTGATTGACCAGATTGGACTCAGTACTCGAGGTGGGACTGACCAGAACTGGACACAGTACTCGAGGTGTAATTGAACAGATTGGTCACAGTACTCGAGGTTGGACTGTCCAGAACTGTACACGGTACTCGAGGTGGGACTGACCAGAACTGGACACAGTACTCGAGGTGTAATTGAACAGATTGGTCACAGTACTCGAGGTGGGACTGACCAGAATTGGACACAGTACTCGAGGTGGTACTGACCAGAACTGGACACGGGACTCGAGGTGGGACTGACCAGAACTGGACACGGTACTCGAGGTGGGACTGACCACAACTGGACACAGTACTCGAGGTGGGACTGACCAGAACTGGACACGGTACTCGAGTGGGGCTGACCAGAACTGGACACAGTACTCGAGGTGTAATTGAACAGATTGGTCACAGTACTCGAGGTTGGACTGTCCAGAACTGTACACGGTACTCGAGGTGGGACTGACCAGAACTGGACACAGTACTCGAGGTGGGACTGACCAGAAGTGGACACAGTACTTGAGGTGTGATTGACCAGAACTGGACACAGTACTCTAGGTGTTACTTATCAGAACTGGACACACTACTCGAGGTGGGACTGACCAGAACTGGACACAGTGCTCGAGGTGGGACTGACTAGAAGTGGACACAGTACTTGAGGTGTTACTGATCAGAACTGGACACAGTACTCGAGGTGGGACTGACAAGAACTGGACACAGTACTCGAGGTGGGACTGACCAGAACTGGACGCAGTACTCGAGGTGGGACTGACCAGAACTGGACATAGTACTCGAGGTGGATCTGAATACAACTGGACACAGGACTCAAGGTGGGACTGACCAGAACTGGACACGGTACTCGAGGTGGGACTGACCACAACTGGACACAGTACTCGAGGTGGGATTGACCAGAAATGGTCACAGTACTCGAGGTGGGACTGCCCACAACTGGACACAGTACTCAAGGTGGGACTGACCAGAACTGGACACAGTACTCGAGGTGGGTCTGACCACAACTGGACACAGTACTCAAGGTGGGACTGACCAGAACTGGACACAGTACTCGAGGTGGGACTGGCGAGAACTGGACGCAGTACTCGAGGTGGGTCTGACCACAACTGGACACAGTACTCGAGGTTAGACTGACCAGAACTGGACAAAGTACTCGAGGTGGGACTGACCACAACTGGACACAGTACTCAAGGTGTGATTGACCAGATTGGACACAGTACTCGAGGTGGGACTGACCAGAACTGGACACAGTACTCGAGGTGGGACTGACCACAACTGGAAGCAGTACTCGAGGTGGGACTGACCAGAACTGGACACAGTACTCGAGGTGGGACTGACCACAACTGGACACAGTACTCGAGGTGGGACTGACCAGAACTGGACACAGTACTCGAGTGGGGCTGACCAGAACTGGACACAGTACTCGAGGTGGGACTGACCAGAACTGGACGCAGTACTCGAGGTGGGTCTCACCACAACTGGACACAGTATTCGAGGTGGGGCTGACCAGAACTGGACACAGTATTCGAGGTTGGTCTGACCACAACTGGACACAGTACTCGAGGTGGGACTGACCACAACCGGACACAGTATTCGAGGTGTGATTGACCAGATTGGACACAGTGCTCGAGGTGGGACTGAACAGATCTGGACACGGTACTCGAGGTGGGACTGACCAGAACTGGACACAGTACTCAAGGTGGGTCTGACCACAACTGGACACAGTACTCGAGGTGGGACTGACCAGAACTGGACACATTACTCGAGTTGAGACTGACCAGAACTGGACACAGTACTCAAGGTGGAACTGACCAGAACTGGATACTGAACTCGAGGTGGGACTGACCAGAACTGGACACAGTTCTTGAGGTGGGACTGACCAGAACTGGACACAGTACTCGAGCTGGGACTGACCAGAACTGGACACAGGACTCAAGGTTGGACTGACCACACCTGGACACAGTACTCGAGTTGAGACTGACCAGAACTGGACACAGTACTCAAGGTGGGACTGAACAGAACTGGACACTGTACTCGAGGTGGGACTGACCAGAACTGGACACAGTACTCGAGGTGAGACTGACCATACCTGGACACAGTGCTCGAGGTGGGACTGATCAGAACTGGACAGAGTACTTGAGATAGGATTGACCACAACTGGACACAGGACTCGAGGCGGGACTGAGCAGAACAGGACACAGTATTCGAGGTGGGACTGACCAGAACTGGACACAGTGCTCGAGGTGGGACTGACCAGAAGTGGACACAGTACTTGAGGTGTTACTTATCAGAACTGGACACAGTACTCGAGGTGGGACTGACAAGAACTGGACACAGTACTCAAGGTGGGACTGACCAGAACTGGACGCAGTACTCGAGGTGGGACTGACCAGAACTGGACATAGTACTCGAGGTGGATCTGACCACAACTGGACACAGGACTCAAGGTAGGACTGACCACAACTGGACACAGTACTCGAGTTTGGACTGACCAGAACTGGACACGGTACTCGAGGTGGGACTGACCACAACTGGACACAGTACTCGAGGTGACACTGACCAGAACTGGACACAGTGCTCGAGGTGGGATTGACCAGAAATGGTCACAGTACTCGAGGTGGGACTGCCCACAACTGGACACAGTACTCAAGCTGGGACTGACCAGAACTGGACACAGTACTCGAGGTGGGTCTGACCACAACTGGACACAGTACTCAAGGTGGGACTGACCAGAACTGGACACAGTACTCGAGGTGGGACTGGCGAGAACTGGACGCAGTACTCGAGGTGGGTCTGACCACAACTGGACACAGTACTCGAGGTTAGACTGACCAGAACGGGACAAAGTACTCGAGGTGGGACTGACCACAACTGGACACAGTACTCAAGGTGTGATTGACCAGATTGGACACAGTACTCGAGGTGGGACTGACCAGAACTGGACACAGTACTCGAGGTTAGACTGACCAGAACTGGACACAGTACTCGAGGTGAGACTGACCAGAACTGGACACAGTTTTCGAGGTGGGACTGGCCACAACTGGACACAGTACTCGAGGTGAGACTGACCAGAACTGGACACAGTGCTCGAGGTGGTACTAAACAGAAACGGACACAGTACTCGAGGTGGGACTGACCAGAACTGGACGCAGTACTCGAGGTGGGTCTGACCACAACTGGACACAGTATTCGAGGTGGGGCTGACCAGAACTGGACACAGTATTCGAGGTTGGTCTGACCACAACTGGACACAGTGCTCGAGGTGGGACTGACCAGAACTGGACACAGTACTCGAGGTGGGACTGACCAGAACTGGACACAGGACTCAAGGTTGGACTGACCACACCTGGACACAGTACTCGAGTTGAGACTGACCAGAACTGGACACAGTACTCAAGGTGGGACTGAACAGAACTGGACACTGTACTCGAGGTGGGACTGACCAGAACTGGACACAGTACTCGAGGTGAGACTGACCAGAACTGGACACAGTACTCGAGGTGGGACTGAACAGAACTGGACACTGTACTCGAGGTGGGACTGACCAGAACTGGACACAGTACTCGAGGTGAGACTGACCATACCTGGACACAGTGCTCGAGGTGGGACTGATCAGAACAGGACAGAGTACTTGAGATGGGATTGACCACAACTGGACACAGGACTCGAGGTGGGACTGAGCAGATGTGGACACAGTACTCGAGGTGGGTCTGACCAGAACTGGACACAGTACTCGAGGTGGGTCTGACCAGAACTGGACACAGTACTCGAGGTGGGTCTGACCAGAACTGGACACAGTACTCGAGGTGGGACTGAGCAGAACAGGACACAGTATTCGAGGTGGGACTGACCAGAACTGGACACAGTACTCGAGGTGGGACTGACCAGAAGTGGACACAGTACTCGAGGTGGGACTGACCAGAACTGGACATAGTACTCGAGGTGGATCTGACCACATCTGGACACAGGACTCAAGGTGGGACTGACCACAACTGGACACAGTACTCGAGTTTGGACTGACCAGAACTGGACACGGTACTCGAGGTGGGACTGACCACAACTGGACACAGTACTCGAGGTGACACTGACCAGAACTGGACACAGTGCTCGAGGTTAGACTGACCAGAACTGGACAAAGTACTCGAGGTGGGAATGACCACAACTGGACACAGTACTCAAGGTGTGATTGACCAGATTGGACACAGTACTCGAGGTGGGACTGACCACAACTGGACACGGTACTCGAGGTGGGACTGACCACAACTGGAAGCAGTACTCGAGGTGGGACTGACCAGAACTGGACACAGTACTCGAGGTGTAATTGAACAGATTGGTCACAGTACTCGAGGTTGGACTGTCCAGAACTGTACACGGTACTCGAGGTGGGACTGACCACAACTGGACACAGTACTCGAGGTGGGACTGACCAGAACTGGACACGGTACTCGAGTGGGGCTGACCAGAACTGGACACAGTACTCGAGGTGTAATTGAACAGATTGGTCACAGTACTCGAGGTTGGACTGTCCAGAACTGTACACGGTACTCGAGGTGGGACTGACCAGAACTGGACACAGTACTCGAGGTGGGACTGACCAGAAGTGGACACAGTACTTGAGGTGTGATTGACCAGAACTGGACACAGTACTCTAGGTGTTACTTATCAGAACTGGACACACTACTCGAGGTGGGACTGACCAGAACTGGACACAGTGCTCGAGGTGGGACTGACCAGAAGTGGACACAGTACTTGAGGTGTTACTGATCAGAACTGGACACAGTACTCGAGGTGGGACTGACCACAACTGGACACAGTACTCGAGGTGGGACTGACCAGAACTGGACGCAGTACTCGAGGTGGGACTGACCAGAACTGGACATAGTACTCGAGGTGGATCTGAATACAACTGGACACAGGACTCAAGGTGGGACTGACCAGAACTGGACACGGTACTCGAGGTGGGACTGACCACAACTGGACACAGTACTCGAGGTGGGATTGACCAGAACTGGACACAGTACTCGAGGTGGGACTGGCGAGAACTGGACGCAGTACTCGAGGTGGGTCTGACCACAACTGGACACAGTACTCGAGGTTAGACTGACCAGAACTGGACAAAGTACTCGAGGTGGGACTGACCACAACTGTACACAGTACTCAAGGTGTGATTGACCAGATTGGACACAGTACTCGAGGTGGGACTGACCAGAACTGGACACAGTACTCGAGGTTAGACTGACCAGAACTGGACACAGTACTCGAGGTGAGACTGACCAGAACTGGACACAGTTTTCGAGGTGGGACTGGCCACAACTGGACACAGTACTCGAGGTGAGACTGACCAGAACTGGACACAGTGCTCGAGGTGGTACTAAACAGAAACGGACACAGTACTCGAGGTGGGACTGACCAGAACTGGACGCAGTACTCGAGGTGGGACTGACCACAACTGGACACAGTACTCAAGGTGGGACTGACCAGAACTGGACACAGTACTCGAGGTGGGACTGACCACATCTGGACACAGTACTCGAGGTGGGACTGACCAGAACTGGACGCAGTACTCGAGGTGGGACTGACCAGAACTGGACATAGTACTCGAGGTGGATCTGAATACAACTGGACACAGGACTCAAGGTGGGACTGACCAGAACTGGACACGGTACTCGAGGTGGGACTGACCACAACTGGACACAGTACTCGAGGTGGGATTGACCAGAACTGGACACAGTACTCGAGGTGGGACTGGCGAGAACTGGACGCAGTACTCGAGGTGGGTCTGACCACAACTGGACACAGTACTCGAGGTTAGACTGACCAGAACTGGACAAAGTACTCGAGGTGGGACTGACCACAACTGTACACAGTACTCAAGGTGTGATTGACCAGATTGGACACAGTACTCGAGGTGGGACTGACCAGAACTGGACACAGTACTCGAGGTTAGACTGACCAGAACTGGACACAGTACTCGAGGTGAGACTGACCAGAACTGGACACAGTTTTCGAGGTGGGACTGGCCACAACTGGACACAGTACTCGAGGTGAGACTGACCAGAACTGGACACAGTGCTCGAGGTGGTACTAAACAGAAACGGACACAGTACTCGAGGTGGGACTGACCAGAACTGGACGCAGTACTCGAGGTGGGTCTGACCACAACTGGACACAGTACTCGAGGTGGGACTGACCACAACCGGACACAGTATTCGAGGTGTGATTGACCAGATTGGACACAGTGCTCGAGGTGGGACTGAACAGATCTGGACACGGTACTCGAGGTGGGACTGACCACAACCGGACACAGTATTCGAGGTGTGATTGACCAGATTGGACACAGTGCTCGAGGTGGGACTGAACAGAACTGGACACAGTACTCGAAGTGGGACTGACCAGAACTGGACACAGTACTCAAGGTGGGTCTGACCACAACTGGACACAGTACTCGAGGTGGGACTGACCAGAACTGGACACATTACTCGAGTTGAGACTGACCAGAACTGGACACAGTACTCAAGGTGGAACTGACCAGAACTGGATACTGAACTCGAGGTGGGACTGACCAGAACTGGACACAGTTCTTGAGGTGGTACTGACCAGAACTGGACACAGTACTCGAGGTGGGACTGACCAGAACTGGACACAGTACTCGAGCTGGGACTGACCAGAACTGGACACAGGACTCAAGGTTGGACTGACCACACCTGGACACAGTACTCGAGTTGAGACTAACCAGAACTGGACACAGTACTCAAGGTGGGATTGAACAGAACTGGACACTGTACTCGAGGTGGGACTGACCAGAACTGGACACAGTACTCGAGGTGAGACTGACCATACCTGGATACAGTGCTCGAGGTGGGACTGATCAGAACTGGACAGAGTACTTGAGATGGGATTGACCACAACTGGACACAGGACTCGAGGTGGGACTGAGCAGATGTGGACAGAGTACTCGAGGTGGGACTGACCAGAACTGGACACAGTACTCGAGGTGGGACTGAGCAGAACAGGACACAGTATTCGAGGTGGGACTGACCAGAAGTGGACACAGTACTTGAGGTGTGATTGACTAGAACTGGACACAGTACTCGAGGTGGGACTGACCAGAAGTGGACACAGTACTTGAGGTGTGATTGACTAGAACTGGACACAGTACTCGAGGTGTTACTTATCAGAACTGGACACACTACTCGAGGTGGGACTGACCAGAACTGGACACAGTGCTCGAGGTGGGACTGACCAGAAGTGGACACAGTACTTGAGGTGTTACTTATCAGAACTGGACACAGTACTCGAGGTGGGACTGACAAGAACTGGACACAGTACTCGAGGTGGGACTGACCAGAACTGGACGCAGTACTCGAGGTGGGACTGACCAGAACTGGACATAGTACTCGAGGTGGATCTGACCACAACTGGACACAGAACTCAAGGTGGGACTGACCACAACTGGACACAGTACTCGAGTTTGGACTGACCAGAACTGGACACGGTACTCGAGGTGGGACTGACCACAACTGGACACAGTACTCGAGGTGACACTGACCAGAACTGGACACAGTGCTCGAGGTGGGATTGACCAGAAATGGTCACAGTACTCGAGGTGGGACTGCCCACAACTGGACACAGTACTCAAGGTGGGACTGACCAGAACTGGACACAGTACTCGAGGTGGGTCTGACCACAACTGGACACAGTACTCAAGGTGGGACTGACCAGAACTGGACACAGTACTCGAGGTGGGACTGGCGAGAACTGGACGCAGTACTCGAGGTGGGTCTGACCACAACTGGACACAGTACTCGAGGTTAGACTGACCAGAACGGGACAAAGTACTCGAGGTGGGACTGACCACAACTGGACACAGTACTCAAGGTGTGATTGACCAGATTGGACACAGTACTCGAGGTGGGACTGACCAGAACTGGACACAGTACTCGAGGTTAGACTGACCAGAACTGGACACAGTACTCGAGGTGAGACTGACCAGAACTGGACACAGTTTTCGAGGTGGGACTGGCCACAACTGGACACAGTACTCGAGGTGAGACTGACCAGAACTGGACACAGTGCTCGAGGTGGTACTAAACAGAAACGGACACAGTACTCGAGGTGGGACTGACCAGAACTGGACGCAGTACTCGAGGTGGGTCTGACCACAACTGGACACAGTATTCGAGGTGGGGCTGACCAGAACTGGACACAGTATTCGAGGTTGGTCTGACCACAACTGGACACAGTACTCGAGGTGGGACTGACCACAACCGGACACAGTTTTCGAGGTGTGATTGACCAGATTGGACACAGTGCTCGAGGTGGGACTGAACAGATCTGGACACGGTACTCGAGGTGGAACTGACCAGAACTGGATACTGAACTCGAGGTGGGACTGACCAGAACTGGACACAGTTCTTGAGGTGGGACTGACCAGAACTGGACACAGTACTCGAGCTGGGACTGACCAGAACTGGACACAGGACTCAAGGTTGGACTGACCACACCTGGACACAGTACTCGAGTTGAGACTGACCAGAACTGGACACAGTACTCAAGGTGGGACTGAACAGAACTGGACACTGTACTCGAGGTGGGACTGACCAGAACTGGACATAGTACTCGAGGTGAGACTGACCATACCTGGACACAGTGCTCGAGGTGGGACTGATCAGAACTGGACAGAGTACTTGAGATGGGATTGACCACAACTGGACACAGGACTCGAGGTGGGACTGAGCAGATGTGGACAGAGTACTCGAGGTGGGACTAATCAGAACTGGACACAGTACTCGAGGTGGGTCTGACCAGAACTGGACACAGTACTCGAGGTGGGACTGAGCAGAACAAAACACAGTATTCGAGGTGGGACTGACCAGAACTGGACACAGTACTCGAGGTGGGACTGACCAGAAGTGGACACAGTACTTGAGGTGTGATTGACTAGAACTGGACACAGTACTCGAGGTGGGACTGACCAGAACTGGACGCAGTACTCGAGGTGGGACTGACCAGAACTGGACATAGTACTCGAGGTGGATCTGACCACATCTGGACACAGGACTCAAGGTGGGACTGACCACAACTGGACACAGTACTCGAGTTTGGACTGACCAGAACTGGACACGGTACTCGAGGTGGGACTGACCACAACTGGACACAGTACTCGAGGTGACACTGACCAGAACTGGACACAGTGCTCGAGGTGGGATTGACCAGAAATGGTCACAGTACTCGAGGTGGGACTGCCCACAACTGGACACAGTACTCAAGGTGGGACTGACCAGAACTGGACACAGTACTCGAGGTGGGTCTGACCACAACTGGACACAGTACTCAAGGTGGGACTGACCAGAACTGGACACAGTACTCGAGGTGGGACTGGCGAGAACTGGACGCAGTACTCGAGGTGGGTCTGACCACAACTGGACACAGTACTCGAGGTTAGACTGACCAGAACTGGACAAAGTACTCGAGGTGGGACTGACCACAACTGGACACAGTACTCAAGGTGTGATTGACCAGATTGGACACAGTACTCGAGGTGGGACTGACCAGAACTGGACACAGTACTCGAGCTGGGATTGACCAGAACTGGACACAGTACTCGAGGTGGACTGACCAGAACTGGAAACATTGCTCGAGGTGGGACTTACCAAAACTGGACACAGTACTCGAGCTGGGATTGACCAGAACTGGATACTGAACTCGAGGTGGGACTGACCAGAACTGGACACAGTACCCGAGGTTAGACTGACCAGAACTGGACAAAGTACTCGAGGTGGGAATGACCACAACTGGACACAGTACTCAAGGTGTGATTGACCAGATTGGACTCAGTACTCGAGGTGGGACTGACCACAACTGGACACAGTACTCAAGGTGTGATTGACCAGATTGGACACAGTACTCGAGGTGGGACTGACCAGAACTGGACACAGTACTCGAGGTTAGACTGACCAGAACTGTACAAAGTACTCGAGGTGGGAATGACCACAACTGGACACAGTACTCAAGGTGTGATTGAATAGATTGGACACAGTACTCGAGGTGGGATTGACCAGAACTGGACACGGTACTCGAGGTGGGACTGACCACAACTGGAAGCAGTACTCAAGTGGGTCTGACCACAACTGGACACAGTACTCGAGGTGGGACTGACCAGAACTGGACACGGTACTCGAGTGGGGCTGACCAGAACTGGACACAGTACTCGAGGTGTAATTGAACAGATTGGTCACAGTACTCGAGGTTGGACTGTCCAGAACTGTACACGGTACTCGAGGTGGGACTGACCAGAACTGGACACAGTACTCGAGGTGGGACTGACCAGAAGTGGACACAGTGCTTGAGGTGTGATTGACCAGAACTGGACATAGTACTCGAGGTGTTACTTATCAGAACTGGACACACTACTCGAGATGGGACTGACCAGAACTGGACACAGTGCTCGAGGTGGGACTGACCAGAAGTGGACACAGTACTTGAGGTGGGACTGACCAGAACTGGACGCAGTACTCGAGGTGGGACTGACCAGAACTGGACAGAGTACTCGAGGTGGATCTGAACACAACTGGACACAGGACTCAAGGTGGGACTGACCAGAACTGGACACGGTACTCGAGGTGGGACTGACCACAACTGGACACAGTACTCGAGGTGACACTGACCAGAACTGGACACAGTGCTCGAGGTGGGATTGACCAGAAATGGTCACAGTACTCGAGGTGGGACTGCCCACAACTGGACATAGTACTCAATGTGGGACTGACCAGAACTGGACACAGTACTCGAGGTGGGTCTGACCACAACTGGACACAGTACTCAAGGTGGGACTGACCAGAACTGGACACAGGACTCGAGGTGGGACTGGCGAGAACTGCACACAGTACTCGAGGTGGGTCTGACCACAACTGGACACAGTACTCGAGGTTAGACTGACCAGAACTGGACAAAGTACTCGAGGTGGGACTGACCACAACTGTACACAGTACTCAAGGTGTGATTGACCAGATTGGACACTGTACTCGAGGTGGGACTGACCAGAACTGGACACAGTACTCGAGGTTAGACTTACCAGAACTGGACAAAGTACTCGAGGTGGGAATGACCACAACTGGACACAGTACTCAAGGTGTGATTGACCAGATTGGACACCATACTCGAGGTGGGACTGACCAGAACTGGACACGGTACTCGAGGTGGGACTGACCACAACTGGACACAGTACTCGAGGTGGGACTGACCAGAACTGGACACAGTACTCGAGTGGGGCTGACCAGAACTGGACACAGTACTCGAGGTGTAATTGAACAGATTGATCACAGTACTCGAGGTTGGACTGTCCAGAACTGTACACGGTACTAAAGGTGGGACTGACCAGAACTGGACACAGTACTCGAGGTGGGACTGACCAGAAGTGGACACAGTACTTGAGGTGTGATTGACCAGAACTGGACACAGTACTCGAGGTGTTACTTATCAGAACTGTACACACTACTCGAGGTGGGACTGACCAGAACTGGACACAGTACTCGAGCTGAGACTGACCACAACCGGACACAGTATTCGAGGTGTGATTGACCAGATTGGACACAGTACTCGATGTGGGACTGAGCAGATCTGGACACGGTACTCGAGGTGGGACTGACCACAACTGGGCACAGTACTCGAGGTGTAATTGAACAGATTGGTCACAGTACTCGAGGTGGGACTGACCAGAATTGGACACAGTACTCGAGGTGGTACTGACCAGAACTGGACACCGGACTCGAGGTGGGACTGACCAGAACTGGACACGGGACTTGAGGTGGGACTGACCAGAACTGGACGCAGTGCTCGAGGTGGGACTGACTAGAACTGGATTCAGTTCTCGAAGTGGGACTGACCACAACTGGACACAGTGCTCAAGGTGGGACTGACCAGAACTGGACACAGTGCTCGAGGTGGGAATGACCAGAACTGGACACAGTACTCAAGGTGGGACTGACCACAACTGGACACAGTACTCGAGGTGAAACTGACCAGAACTGGACACAGTGCTCGAGGTGGGACTGACCAGAAATGGTCACAGTACTCGAGGTGGGACTGCCCACAACTGGACACAGTGCTCGAGGTGGGACTGATGAGAACTGGGCGCAGTACTCGAGGTGGGTCTGACCACAACCGGACACAGTACTCGAGGTTAGACTGACCAGAACTGGACACAGTACTCGAGGTGGGACTGACCAGAACTGGACATGGTACTCGAGGTGGGACTGACCACAACTGGACACAGTACTCGAGGTGGGACTGACCAGAACTGGACATGGTACTCGAGGTGGGACTGACCACAACTGGACACAGTACTCGAGGTAGGAGTGACCAGAACTGGACACAGTACTCGAGGTGGGACTGACAAGAACTGGACACAGTACTCGAGGTGGGACTGACCAGAACTGGACGCAGTACTCGAGGTGGGACTGACCAGAACTGGACATAGTACTCGAGGTGGATCTGACCACAACTGGACACAGGACTCAAGGTGGGACTGACCACAACTGGACACAGTACTCGAGTTTGGACTGACCAGAACTGGACACGGTACTCGAGGTGGGACTGACCACAACTGGACACAGTACTCGAGGTGACACTGACCAGAACTGGACACAGTGCTCGAGGTGGGATTGACCAGAAATGGTCACAGTACTCGAGGTGGGACTGCCCACAACTGGACACAGTACTCAAGGTGGGACTGACCAGAACTGGACACAGTACTCGAGGTGGGTCTGACCACAACTGGACACAGTACTCAAGGTGGGACTGACCAGAACTGGACACAGTACTCGAGGTGGGACTGGCGAGAACTGGACGCAGTACTCGAGGTGGGTCTGACCACAACTGGACACAGTACTCGAGGTTAGACTGACCAGAACGGGACAAAGTACTCGAGGTGGGACTGACCACAACTGGACACAGTACTCAAGGTGTGATTGACCAGATTGGACACAGTACTCGAGGTGGGACTGACCAGAACTGGACACAGTACTCGAGGTTAGACTGACCAGAACTGGACACAGTACTCGAGGTGAGACTGACCAGAACTGGACACAGTTTTCGAGGTGGGACTGGCCACAACTGGACACAGTACTCGAGGTGAGACTGACCAGAACTGGACACAGTGCTCGAGGTGGTACTAAACAGAAACGGACACAGTACTCGAGGTGGGACTGACCAGAACTGGACGCAGTACTCGAGGTGGGTCTGACCACAACTGGACACAGTATTCGAGGTGGGGCTGACCAGAACTGGACACAGTATTCGAGGTTGGTCTGACCACAACTGGACACAGTACTCGAGGTGGGACTGACCACAACCGGACACAGTTTTCGAGGTGTGATTGACCAGATTGGACACAGTGCTCGAGGTGGGACTGAACAGATCTGGACACGGTACTCGAGGTGGAACTGACCAGAACTGGATACTGAACTCGAGGTGGGACTGACCAGAACTGGACACAGTTCTTGAGGTGGGACTGACCAGAACTGGACACAGTACTCGAGCTGGGACTGACCAGAACTGGACACAGGACTCAAGGTTGGACTGACCACACCTGGACACAGTACTCGAGTTGAGACTGACCAGAACTGGACACAGTACTCAAGGTGGGACTGAACAGAACTGGACACTGTACTCGAGGTGGGACTGACCAGAACTGGACATAGTACTCGAGGTGAGACTGACCATACCTGGACACAGTGCTCGAGGTGGGACTGATCAGAACTGGACAGAGTACTTGAGATGGGATTGACCACAACTGGACACAGGACTCGAGGTGGGACTGAGCAGATGTGGACAGAGTACTCGAGGTGGGACTAATCAGAACTGGACACAGTACTCGAGGTGGGTCTGACCAGAACTGGACACAGTACTCGAGGTGGGACTGAGCAGAACAGGACACAGTATTCGAGGTGGGACTGACCAGAACTGGACACAGTACTCGAGGTGGGACTGACCAGAAGTGGACACAGTACTTGAGGTGTGATTGACTAGAACTGGACACAGTACTCGAGGTGGGACTGACCAGAACTGGACGCAGTACTCGAGGTGGGACTGACCAGAACTGGACATAGTACTCGAGGTGGATCTGACCACATCTGGACACAGGACTCAAGGTGGGACTGACCACAACTGGACACAGTACTCGAGTTTGGACTGACCAGAACTGGACACGGTACTCGAGGTGGGACTGACCACAACTGGACACAGTGCTCGAGGTGGGATTGACCAGAAATGGTCACAGTACTCGAGGTGGGACTGCCCACAACTGGACACAGTACTCAAGGTGGGACTGACCAGAACTGGACACAGTACCCGAGGTGGGTCTGACCACAACTGGACACAGTACTCAAGGTGGGACTGACCAGAACTGGACACAGTACTCGAGGTGGGACTGGCGAGAACTGGACGCAGTACTCGAGGTGGGTCTGACCACAACTGGACACAGTACTCGAGGTTAGACTGACCAGAACTGGACAAAGTACTCGAGGTGGGACTGACCACAACTGGACACAGTACTCAAGGTGTGATTGACCAGATTGGACACAGTACTCGAGGTGGGACTGACCAGAACTGGACACAGTACTCGAGCTGGGATTGACCAGAACTGGACACAGTACTCGAGGTGGACTGACCAGAACTGGAAACATTGCTCGAGGTGGGACTTACCAAAACTGGACACAGTACTCGAGCTGGGATTGACCAGAACTGGATACTGAACTCGAGGTGGGACTGACCAGAACTGGACACAGTACTCGAGGTTAGACTGACCAGAACTGGACAAAGTACTCGAGGTGGGAATGACCACAACTGGACACAGTACTCAAGGTGTGATTGACCAGATTGGACTCAGTACTCGAGGTGGGACTGACCACAACTGGACACAGTACTCAAGGTGTGATTGACCAGATTGGACACAGTACTCGAGGTGGGACTGACCAGAACTGGACACAGTACTCGAGGTTAGACTGACCAGAACTGGACAAAGTACTCGAGGTGGGAATGACCACAACTGGACACAGTACTCAAGGTGTGATTGAATAGATTGGACACAGTACTCGAGGTGGGACTGACCAGAACTGGACACGGTACTCGAGGTGGGACTGACCACAACTGGAAGCAGTACTCAAGTGGGTCTGACCACAACTGGACACAGTACTCGAGGTGGGACTGACCAGAACTGGACACGGTACTCGAGTGGGGCTGACCAGAACTGGACACAGTACTCGAGGTGTAATTGAACAGATTGGTCACAGTACTCGAGGTTGGACTGTCCAGAACTGTACACGGTACTCGAGGTGGGACTGACCAGAACTGGACACAGTACTCGAGGTGGGACTGACCAGAAGTGGACACAGTGCTTGAGGTGTGATTGACCAGAACTGGACATAGTACTCGAGGTGTTACTTATCAGAACTGGACACACTACTCGAGATGGGACTGACCAGAACTGGACACAGTGCTCGAGGTGGGACTGACCAGAAGTGGACACAGTACTTGAGGTGGGACTGACCAGAACTGGACGCAGTACTCGAGGTGGGACTGACCAGAACTGGACAGAGTACTTGAGGTGGATCTGAACACAACTGGACACAGGACTCAAGGTGGGACTGACCAGAACTGGACACGGTACTCGAGGTGGGACTGACCACAACTGGACACAGTACTCGAGGTGACACTGACCAGAACTGGACACAGTGCTCGAGGTGGGATTGACCAGAAATGGTCACAGTACTCGAGGTGGGTCTGACCACAACTGGACACAGTACTCGAGGTTAGACTGACCAGAACTGGACAAAGTACTCGAGGTGGGACTGACCACAACTGTACACAGTACTCAAGGTGTGATTGACCAGATTGGACACTGTACTCGAGGTGGGACTGACCAGAACTGGACACAGTACTCGAGGTTAGACTTACCAGAACTGGACAAAGTACTCGAGGTGGGAATGACCACAACTGGACACAGTACTCAAGGTGTGATTGACCAGATTGGACACCATACTCGAGGTGGGACTGACCAGAACTGGACACAGTACTCGAGGTGGGACTGACCACAACTGGACACAGTACTCGAGGTGGGACTGACCAGAACTGGACACAGTACTCGAGTGGGGCTGACCAGAACTGGACACAGTACTCGAGGTGTAATTGAACAGATTGATCACAGTACTCGAGGTTGGACTGTCCAGAACTGTACACGGTACTCGAGGTGGGACTGACCAGAACTGGACACAGTACTCGAGGTGGGACTGACCAGAAGTGGACACAGTACTTGAGGTGTGATTGACCAGAACTGGACACAGTACTCGAGGTGTTACTTATCAGAACTGTACACACTACTCGAGGTGGGACTGACCAGAACTGGACACAGTGCTCGAGGTGGGACTGACCAGAAGTGGACACAGTACTTGAGGTATTACTTATCAGAACTGGACACAGTACTCGAGGTGCGACTGACCAGAACTGGACACAGTACTCGAGGTGGGACTGACCAGAACTGGACGCAGTACTCGAGGTGGGACTGACCAGAACAGGACATAGTACTCGAGGTGGATCTGAACACAACTGGACACAGGACTCAAGGTGGGACTGACCAGAACTGGACACAGTACTCGAGGTGGGACTGGCGAGAACTGGACGCAGTACTCGAGGTGGGTCTGACCACAACTGGACACAGTACTCGAGGTTAGACTGACCAGAACTGGACAAAGTACTCGAGGTGGGACTGACCACAACTGTACACAGTACTCAAGGTGTGATTGACCAGATTGGACACAGTACTCGAGGTGGGACTGACCAGAACTGGACACAGTACTCGAGGTTAGACTGACCAGAACTGGACACAGTACTCGAGGTGAGACTGACCAGAACTGGACACAGTTTTCGAGGTGGGACTGGCCACAACTGGACACAGTACTCGAGGTGAGACTGACCAGAACTGGACACAGTGCTCGAGGTGGTACTAAACAGAAACGGACACAGTACTCGAGGTGGGACTGACCAGAACTGGACGCAGTACTCGAGGTGGGTCTGACCACAACTGGACACAGTACTCGAGGTGGGACTGACCACAACCGGACACAGTATTCGAGGTGTGATTGACCAGATTGGACACAGTGCTCGAGGTGGGACTGAACAGATCTGGACACGGTACTCGAGGTGGGACTGACCACAACCGGACACAGTATTCGAGGTGTGATTGACCAGATTGGACACAGTGCTCGAGGTGGGACTGAACAGAACTGGACACAGTACTCGAAGTGGGACTGACCAGAACTGGACACAGTACTCAAGGTGGGTCTGACCACAACTGGACACAGTACTCGAGGTGGGACTGACCAGAACTGGACACATTACTCGAGTTGAGACTGACCAGAACTGGACACAGTACTCAAGGTGGAACTGACCAGAACTGGATACTGAACTCGAGGTGGGACTGACCAGAACTGGACACAGTTCTTGAGGTGGTACTGACCAGAACTGGACACAGTACTCGAGGTGGGACTGACCAGAACTGGACACAGTACTCGAGCTGGGACTGACCAGAACTGGACACAGGACTCAAGGTTGGACTGACCACACCTGGACACAGTACTCGAGTTGAGACTAACCAGAACTGGACACAGTACTCAAGGTGGGATTGAACAGAACTGGACACTGTACTCGAGGTGGGACTGACCAGAACTGGACACAGTACTCGAGGTGAGACTGACCATACCTGGATACAGTGCTCGAGGTGGGACTGATCAGAACTGGACAGAGTACTTGAGATGGGATTGACCACAACTGGACACAGGACTCGAGGTGGGACTGAGCAGATGTGGACAGAGTACTCGAGGTGGGACTGACCAGAACTGGACACAGTACTCGAGGTGGGACTGAGCAGAACAGGACACAGTATTCGAGGTGGGACTGACCAGAAGTGGACACAGTACTTGAGGTGTGATTGACTAGAACTGGACACAGTACTCGAGGTGGGACTGACCAGAAGTGGACACAGTACTTGAGGTGTGATTGACTAGAACTGGACACAGTACTCGAGGTGTTACTTATCAGAACTGGACACACTACTCGAGGTGGGACTGACCAGAACTGGACACAGTGCTCGAGGTGGGACTGACCAGAAGTGGACACAGTACTTGAGGTGTTACTTATCAGAACTGGACACAGTACTCGAGGTGGGACTGACAAGAACTGGACACAGTACTCGAGGTGGGACTGACCAGAACTGGACGCAGTACTCGAGGTGGGACTGACCAGAACTGGACATAGTACTCGAGGTGGATCTGACCACAACTGGACACAGAACTCAAGGTGGGACTGACCACAACTGGACACAGTACTCGAGTTTGGACTGACCAGAACTGGACACGGTACTCGAGGTGGGACTGACCACAACTGGACACAGTACTCGAGGTGACACTGACCAGAACTGGACACAGTGCTCGAGGTGGGATTGACCAGAAATGGTCACAGTACTCGAGGTGGGACTGCCCACAACTGGACACAGTACTCAAGGTGGGACTGACCAGAACTGGACACAGTACTCGAGGTGGGTCTGACCACAACTGGACACAGTACTCAAGGTGGGACTGACCAGAACTGGACACAGTACTCGAGGTGGGACTGGCGAGAACTGGACGCAGTACTCGAGGTGGGTCTGACCACAACTGGACACAGTACTCGAGGTTAGACTGACCAGAACGGGACAAAGTACTCGAGGTGGGACTGACCACAACTGGACACAGTACTCAAGGTGTGATTGACCAGATTGGACACAGTACTCGAGGTGGGACTGACCAGAACTGGACACAGTACTCGAGGTTAGACTGACCAGAACTGGACACAGTACTCGAGGTGAGACTGACCAGAACTGGACACAGTTTTCGAGGTGGGACTGGCCACAACTGGACACAGTACTCGAGGTGAGACTGACCAGAACTGGACACAGTGCTCGAGGTGGTACTAAACAGAAACGGACACAGTACTCGAGGTGGGACTGACCAGAACTGGACGCAGTACTCGAGGTGGGTCTGACCACAACTGGACACAGTATTCGAGGTGGGGCTGACCAGAACTGGACACAGTATTCGAGGTTGGTCTGACCACAACTGGACACAGTACTCGAGGTGGGACTGACCACAACCGGACACAGTTTTCGAGGTGTGATTGACCAGATTGGACACAGTGCTCGAGGTGGGACTGAACAGATCTGGACACGGTACTCGAGGTGGAACTGACCAGAACTGGATACTGAACTCGAGGTGGGACTGACCAGAACTGGACACAGTTCTTGAGGTGGGACTGACCAGAACTGGACACAGTACTCGAGCTGGGACTGACCAGAACTGGACACAGGACTCAAGGTTGGACTGACCACACCTGGACACAGTACTCGAGTTGAGACTGACCAGAACTGGACACAGTACTCAAGGTGGGACTGAACAGAACTGGACACTGTACTCGAGGTGGGACTGACCAGAACTGGACATAGTACTCGAGGTGAGACTGACCATACCTGGACACAGTGCTCGAGGTGGGACTGATCAGAACTGGACAGAGTACTTGAGATGGGATTGACCACAACTGGACACAGGACTCGAGGTGGGACTGAGCAGATGTGGACAGAGTACTCGAGGTGGGACTAATCAGAACTGGACACAGTACTCGAGGTGGGTCTGACCAGAACTGGACACAGTACTCGAGGTGGGACTGAGCAGAACAAAACACAGTATTCGAGGTGGGACTGACCAGAACTGGACACAGTACTCGAGGTGGGACTGACCAGAAGTGGACACAGTACTTGAGGTGTGATTGACTAGAACTGGACACAGTACTCGAGGTGGGACTGACCAGAACTGGACGCAGTACTCGAGGTGGGACTGACCAGAACTGGACATAGTACTCGAGGTGGATCTGACCACATCTGGACACAGGACTCAAGGTGGGACTGACCACAACTGGACACAGTACTCGAGTTTGGACTGACCAGAACTGGACACGGTACTCGAGGTGGGACTGACCACAACTGGACACAGTACTCGAGGTGACACTGACCAGAACTGGACACAGTGCTCGAGGTGGGATTGACCAGAAATGGTCACAGTACTCGAGGTGGGACTGCCCACAACTGGACACAGTACTCAAGGTGGGACTGACCAGAACTGGACACAGTACTCGAGGTGGGTCTGACCACAACTGGACACAGTACTCAAGGTGGGACTGACCAGAACTGGACACAGTACTCGAGGTGGGACTGGCGAGAACTGGACGCAGTACTCGAGGTGGGTCTGACCACAACTGGACACAGTACTCGAGGTTAGACTGACCAGAACTGGACAAAGTACTCGAGGTGGGACTGACCACAACTGGACACAGTACTCAAGGTGTGATTGACCAGATTGGACACAGTACTCGAGGTGGGACTGACCAGAACTGGACACAGTACTCGAGCTGGGATTGACCAGAACTGGACACAGTACTCGAGGTGGACTGACCAGAACTGGAAACATTGCTCGAGGTGGGACTTACCAAAACTGGACACAGTACTCGAGCTGGGATTGACCAGAACTGGATACTGAACTCGAGGTGGGACTGACCAGAACTGGACACAGTACCCGAGGTTAGACTGACCAGAACTGGACAAAGTACTCGAGGTGGGAATGACCACAACTGGACACAGTACTCAAGGTGTGATTGACCAGATTGGACTCAGTACTCGAGGTGGGACTGACCACAACTGGACACAGTACTCAAGGTGTGATTGACCAGATTGGACACAGTACTCGAGGTGGGACTGACCAGAACTGGACACAGTACTCGAGGTTAGACTGACCAGAACTGTACAAAGTACTCGAGGTGGGAATGACCACAACTGGACACAGTACTCAAGGTGTGATTGAATAGATTGGACACAGTACTCGAGGTGGGATTGACCAGAACTGGACACGGTACTCGAGGTGGGACTGACCACAACTGGAAGCAGTACTCAAGTGGGTCTGACCACAACTGGACACAGTACTCGAGGTGGGACTGACCAGAACTGGACACGGTACTCGAGTGGGGCTGACCAGAACTGGACACAGTACTCGAGGTGTAATTGAACAGATTGGTCACAGTACTCGAGGTTGGACTGTCCAGAACTGTACACGGTACTCGAGGTGGGACTGACCAGAACTGGACACAGTACTCGAGGTGGGACTGACCAGAAGTGGACACAGTGCTTGAGGTGTGATTGACCAGAACTGGACATAGTACTCGAGGTGTTACTTATCAGAACTGGACACACTACTCGAGATGGGACTGACCAGAACTGGACACAGTGCTCGAGGTGGGACTGACCAGAAGTGGACACAGTACTTGAGGTGGGACTGACCAGAACTGGACGCAGTACTCGAGGTGGGACTGACCAGAACTGGACAGAGTACTCGAGGTGGATCTGAACACAACTGGACACAGGACTCAAGGTGGGACTGACCAGAACTGGACACGGTACTCGAGGTGGGACTGACCACAACTGGACACAGTACTCGAGGTGACACTGACCAGAACTGGACACAGTGCTCGAGGTGGGATTGACCAGAAATGGTCACAGTACTCGAGGTGGGACTGCCCACAACTGGACATAGTACTCAATGTGGGACTGACCAGAACTGGACACAGTACTCGAGGTGGGTCTGACCACAACTGGACACAGTACTCAAGGTGGGACTGACCAGAACTGGACACAGGACTCGAGGTGGGACTGGCGAGAACTGCACACAGTACTCGAGGTGGGTCTGACCACAACTGGACACAGTACTCGAGGTTAGACTGACCAGAACATGACAAAGTACTCGAGGTGGGACTGACCACAACTGTACACAGTACTCAAGGTGTGATTGACCAGATTGGACACTGTACTCGAGGTGGGACTGACCAGAACTGGACACAGTACTCGAGGTTAGACTTACCAGAACTGGACAAAGTACTCGAGGTGGGAATGACCACAACTGGACACAGTACTCAAGGTGTGATTGACCAGATTGGACACCATACTCGAGGTGGGACTGACCAGAACTGGACACGGTACTCGAGGTGGGACTGACCACAACTGGACACAGTACTCGAGGTGGGACTGACCAGAACTGGACACAGTACTCGAGTGGGGCTGACCAGAACTGGACACAGTACTCGAGGTGTAATTGAACAGATTGATCACAGTACTCGAGGTTGGACTGTCCAGAACTGTACACGGTACTAAAGGTGGGACTGACCAGAACTGGACACAGTACTCGAGGTGGGACTGACCAGAAGTGGACACAGTACTTGAGGTGTGATTGACCAGAACTGGACACAGTACTCGAGGTGTTACTTATCAGAACTGTACACACTACTCGAGGTGGGACTGACCAGAACTGGACACAGTGCTCGAGGTGGGACTGACCAGAAGTGGACACAGTACTTGAGGTATTACTTATCAGAACTGGACACAGTACTCGAGGTGCGACTGACCAGAACTGGACACAGTACTCGAGGTGGGACTGACCAGAACTGGACGCAGTACTCGAGGTGGGACTGACCAGAACAGGACATAGTACTCGAGGTGGATCTGAACACAACTGGACACAGGACTCAAGGTGGGACTGACCACAACTGGACACAGTACTCGAGTTGGGACTGACCAGAACTGGACAAGGTACTCGAGGTGGGACTGACCACAACTGGACACAGTACTCGAGGTGACACTGACCAGAACTGGACACAGTGCTCGAGGTGGGATTGACCAGAAATGGTCACAGTACTCGAGGTGGGACTGACCAGAACTGGACACGGGACTGGAGGTGGGACTGACCAGAACTGGACACAGTGCTCGAGGTGAGACTGACCAGAACTGGACGCAGTGCTCGAGGTGGGACTAACCAGAACTGGATTCAGTTCTCGACGTGGAAATGACCAGAACTGGACACAGTACTCGAGGTGGGACTGACCACAACTGGACACAGTACTCAAGGTGGGAGTGACCAGAACGGGACACAGTACTCGAGGTGGGACTGGCGAGAACTGGACGCAGTACTCGAGGTGGGTCTGACCACAACTGGACACAGTACTCGAGGTTAGACTGACCAGAACTGGACAAAGTACTCGAGGTGGGACTGACCACAACTGGACACAGTACTCAAGGTGTGATTGACCACACCTGGACACAGGACTCAAGGTGGGACTGACCAGAACTGGACACAGTACTCAAGGTGCGATTGTCCAGAACTGGACACAGTATTCGAGGTGGGACTGACCAGAACTGGATGCAGTACTCGAGGTTGGTCTGACCACAACTGGACACAGGACTCAAGGTGGGACTGACCACACCTGGACACAGTACTCGAGGAGGGACTTTCCAGAACTGGACACAGTACTCGAGTTCGGACTGTCCACAACTGGACACAGTACTCAAGGTGGGACTGACCAGAACTGGACACAGCACTCGAGGAGGGACTTTCCAGAACTGGACACAGTACTCGAGCTGAGACTGACCACAACCGGACACAGTATTCGAGGTGGTACTGACCAGAACTGGACACGGGACTCGAGGTGGGACTGACCAGAACTGGACACGGGACTCGAGGTGGGACTGACCAGAACTGGATGCAGTGCTCGAGGTGGGACTGACTAGAACTGGATTCAGTTCTCGAAGTGGGACTGACCACAACTGGACACAGTGCTCAAGGTGGGACTGACCAGAACTGGACACAGTGCTCGAGGTGGGAATGACCAGAACTGGACACAGTACTCAAGGTGGGACTGACCACAACTGGACACAGTACTCGAGGTGAAACTGACCAGAACTGGACACAGTGCTCGAGGTGGGACTGACCAGAAATGGTCACAGTACTCGAGGTGGGACTGCCCACAACTGGACACAGTGCTCGAGGTGGGACTGATGAGAACTGGGGCAGTACTTGAGGTGGGTCTGACCACAACCGGACACAGTACTCGAGGTTACACTGACCAGAACTGGACACAGTACTCGAGGTGGGACTGACCAGAACTGGACATGGTACTCGAGGTGGGACTGACCAGAACTGGACACAGTACTCGAGGTGGGACTGACCAGAACTGGACATGGTACTCGAGGTGGGACTGACCACAACTGGACACAGTACTCGAGGTAGGAGTGACCAGAACTGGACACAGTACTTGAGGTGGGATTGACCACAACTGGACACAGTACTCGAGCTGAGACTGACCAGAACTGGACACAGTTTTCGAGTTGGGACTGACCACAACTGGACACAGTACTCGAGGTGAGAATGACTAGAACTGGACACAGTGCTCGAGGTGGGACTAACCAGAACTGGACAAAGTACTTGAGGTGGGATTGACCACAACTGGACACAGGATTCGAGGTGGGACTGATCAGTCCTGGACACAGTACTCGAGGTGGGACTGACCAGAACTGGACACAGTACTCGAGGTGGGATTGACCACAACTGGACACTGTACTCGAGTTGGGACTGACCACAACTGGACACAGGACTCAAGGTGGGTCTGACCACACCTGGACACAGTACTCGAGTTCGGACTGTACACAACTGGACAAAGTACTCAAGGTGGGACTGACCAGAACTGGACACAGTACTCGAGGTGGGACTGACCAGAACTGGATACTGAACTCGAGGTGGGACTGACCAGAACTGGACAAAGTACTCGAGGTGGGAATGACCACAACTGGACACAGTACTCAAGGTGTGATTGACCAGATTGGACTCAGTACTCGAGGTGGGACTGACCAGAACTGGACACAGTACTCGAGGTGTAATTGAACAGATTGGTCACAGTACTCGAGGTTGGACTGTCCAGAACTGTACACGGTACTCGAGGTGGGACTGACCAGAACTGGACACAGTACTCGAGGTGTAATTGAACAGATTGGTCACAGTACTCGAGGTGGGACTGACCAGAATTGGACACAGTACTCGAGGTGGTACTGACCAGAACTGGACACGGGACTCGAGGTGGGACTGACCAGAACTGGACACGGGACTCGAGGTGGGACTGACCAGAACTGGACGCAGTGCTCGAGGTGGGACTGACTAGAACTGGATTCAGTTCTCGAAGTGGGACTGACCACAACTGGATACAGTGCTCAAGGTGGGACTGACCAGAACTGGACACAGTGCTCGAGGTGGGAATGACCAGAACTGGACACAGTACTCAAGGTGGGACTGACCACAACTGGACACAGTACTCGAGGTGAAACTGACCAGAACTGGACACAGTGCTCGAGGTGGGACTGACCAGAAATGGTCACAGTACTCGAGGTGGGACTGCCCACAACTGGACACAGTGCTCGAGGTGGGACTGATGAGAACTGGACGCAGTACTCGAGGTGGGTCTGACCACAACCGGACACAGTACTCGAGGTTAGACTGACCAGAACTGGACACAGTACTCGAGGTGGGACTGACCAGAACTGGACATGGTACTCGAGGTGGGACTGACCACAACTGGACACAGTAATCGAGGTGGGACTGACCAGAACTGGACATGGTACTCGAGGTGGGACTGACCACAACTGGACACAGTACTCGAGGTAGGAGTGACCAGAACTGGACACAGTACTTGAGGTGGGATTGACCACAACTGGACACAGTACTCGAGCTGAGACTGACCAGAACTGGACACAGTTTTCGAGTTGGGACTGACCACAACTGGACACAGTACTCGAGGTGAGACTGACTAGAACTGGACACAGTGCTCGAGGTGGGACTAACCAGAACTGGACAAAGTACTTGAGGTGGGATTGACCACAACTGGACACAGGATTCGAGGTGGGACTGATCAGTCCTGGACACAGTACTCGAGGTGGGACTGACCAGAACTGGACACAGTACTCGAGGTGGGATTGACCACAACTGGACACTGTACTCGAGTTGGGACTGACCACAACTGGACACAGGACTCAAGGTGGGACTGACCACCCCTGGACACAGTACTCGAGTTCGGACTGTCCACAACTGGACACAGTACTCAAGGTGGGACTGACCAGAACTGGACACAGTACTCGAGAGGGACTGACCAGAACTGGACACATTACTCGAGGTGGAACTGACCAGAACTGGATACTGAACTCGAGGTGGGACTGACCAGAACTGGACACAGTTCTTGAGGTGGGACTGACCAGAACTGGACACAGGACTCAAGGTGGGACTGACCAGAACTGGACACAGTACTCGAGGTGGGACTGACCACAACTGGACACAGTACTTGAGGTGGGACTGACCAGAACTGGACACAGTGCTCAAGGTGGGACTGAACAGAAATGGACACAGTACTCAAGGTGGGACTGACCAGAACTTGATGCAGTACTCGAGGTGGGACTGACCAGAACTGGACACGGTACTCGAGGTGAGACTGACCAGAACTGGACACAGTGATCGAGGTGGGACTGACCACAACTGGACACAGTACTCGAGGTGGGACTGACCAGAACTGGACACAGTGATCGAGGTGGGACTGACCACAACTGGACACAGTGCTCGAGGTGGGACTGACCACAACTGGACACAGTACTCGAGGTAGGACTGACCACAACTGGACACAGTACTCGAGGTGGGACTGACCACAACTGGACACAGTACTCGAGGTGAGACTGACCAGAACTGGACACAGTGCTCGAGGTGTGACTAACCAGAACTGGACACAGTACTTGTGGTGGGATTGACCACAACTGGACACAGGATTCGAGGTGGGACTGATCATAACTGGACACAGTACTCGAGGTGGGATTGACCACACCTGGACACAGGACTCAAGGTGGGACTGACCAGAACTGGAAACAGTACTCGAGGTGCGATTGACCAGAACTGGACACAGTATTCGAGGTGGGACTGACCAGAGCTGGACGCAGTACTCGAGGTTGGTCTGACCACAACTGGACACAGGACTCAAGGTGGGACTGACCACACCTGGACACAGTACTCGAGGAGGGACTTTCCAGAACTGGACACAGTACTCGAGTTCGGACTGTCCACAACTGGACACAGTACTCAAGGTGGGACTGACCAGAACTGGACACAGCTCTCGAGAAGGGACTTTCCAGAACTGGACACAGTACTCGAGCTGAGACTGACCAGAACTGGACACAGTTTTCGAGGTGGGACTGACCACAACCGGACACAGTATTCGAGGTGTGATTGACCAGAACTGGACACAGTTCTTGAGGTGGGACTGACCAGAACTGGATGCAGTACTCAAGGTGGGACTGACCAGAACTGGACACAGTACTCGAGGTGGGACTGACCAGAACTGGACACAGTTCTTGAGGTGGGACTGACCAGAACTGGATGCAGTACTCAAGGTGGGACTGACCAGAACTGGACACAGTACTCAAGGTGGGACTGACCAGAACTGGATGCAGTACTCGAGGTGGGACTGACCAGAACTGCACGCAGTACTCAAGGTGGGACTGACCAGAACTGGACACAGTACTCGAGGTGGGACTGACCAGAACTGGACACAGTACTCGAGGTGGGACTGACCAGAACTGGACACAGTAGTCGAGGTGGGACTGACCAGAACTGGACGCAGTACTCGAGGTGGGACTGACCAGAACTGGACGCAGTACTCGAGGTGGGACTGACCAGAACTGGATGCAGTACTCGAGGTGGGACTGACCAGAACTGGATGCAGTACTCGAGGTGGGACTGACCAGAACTGGATGCAGTACTCGAGGTGGGACTGACCAGAACTGGATGCAGTACTCGAGGTGGGACTGACCAGAACTGGACACAGTACTCAAGGTGGGACTGACCAGAACTGGATGCAGTACTCGAGGTGGGACTGACCAGAACTGGACACAGTACTCGAGGTGGGACTGACCAGAACTGGATGCAGTACTCGAGGTGGGACTGACCAGAACTGGATGCAGTACTCGAGGTGGGACTGACCAGAACTGGACACAGTGATCGAGGTGGGACTGACCAGAACTGGACACAGTGATCGAGGTGGGACTGACCACGACTGGACACAGCACTCGAGGTGGGACTGACCACAACTGGACACAGTGCTCGAGGTGGGACTGACCACGACTGGACACAGCACTCGAGGTAGGACTGACCAGAACTGGACACAGTACTTGAGGTGGGATTGACCACAACTGGACACAGTACTCGAGCTGAGACTGACCAGAACTGGACACAGTTTTCGAGTTGGGACTGACCACAACTGGACACAGTACTCGAGGTGAGACTGACCAGAAGTGGACACAGTGCTTGAGGTGGGACTGACCAGAACTGGACACAGTACTCGAGGTGGTACTGACCAGAACTGGACACGGGACTCGAGGTGGGACTGACCAGAACTGGACACGGGACTCGAGGTGGGACTGACCAGAACTGGACGCAGTGCTCGAGGTGGGACTGACTAGAACTGGATTCAGTTCTCGAAGTGGGACTGACCACAACTGGACACAGTGCTCAAGGTGGGACTGACCAGAACTGGAAACAGTGCTCGAGGTGGAAATGACCAGAACTGGACACAGTACTCGAGGTGGGACTGACCACAACTGGACACAGTACTCGAGGTGAAACTGACCAGAACTGGACACAGTGCTCGAGGTGGGACTGACCAGAAATGGTCACAGTACTCGAGGTGGGACTGCCCACAACTGGACACAGTGCTCGAGGTGGGACTGATGAGAACTGGACGCAGTACTCGAGGTGGGTCTGACCACAACCGGACACAGTACTCGAGGTTAGACTGACCAGAACTGGACACAGTACTCGAGGTGGGACTGACCAGAACTGGACATGGTACTCGAGGTGGGACTGACCACAACTGGACACAGTACTCGAGGTGGGACTGACCAGAACTGGACATGGTACTCGAGGTGGGACTGACCACAACTGGACACAGCACTCGAGGTAGGACTGACCAGAACTGGACACAGTACTTGAGGTGGGATTGACCACAACTGGACACAGTACTCGAGGTGGGACTTTCCAGAACTGGACACAGTACTCGAGTTCGGACTGTCCACAACTGGACACAGTACTCAAGGTGGGACTGACCAGAACTGGACACAGCTCTCGAGGAGGGACTTTCCAGAACTGGACACAGTACTCGAGCTGAGACTGACCAGAACTGGACACAGTTTTCGAGGTGGGACTGACCACAACCGGACACAGTATTCGAGGTGTGATTGACCAGAACTGGACACAGTTCTTGAGGTGGGACTGACCAGAACTGGATGCAGTACTCAAGGTGGGACTGACCAGAACTGGACACAGTACTCGAGGTGGGACTGACCAGAACTGGACACAGTTCTTGAGGTGGGACTGACCAGAACTGGATGCAGTACTCAAGGTGGGACTGACCAGAACTGGACACAGTACTCGAGGTGGGACTGACCAGAACTGGACACAGTACTCAAGGTGGGACTGACCAGAACTGGATGCAGTACTCGAGGTGGGACTGACCAGAACTGCACGCAGTACTCGAGGTGGGACTGACCAGAACTGGACACAGTACTCGAGGTGGGACTGACCAGAACTGGACACAGTACTCGAGGTGAGACTGACCAGAAGTGGACACAGTGCTTGAGGTGGGACTGACCAGAACTGGACACAGTACTCGAGGTGGTACTGACCAGAACTGGACACGGGACTCGAGGTGGGACTGACCAGAACTGGACACGGGACTCGAGGTGGGACTGACCAGAACTGGACGCAGTGCTCGAGGTGGGACTGACTAGAACTGGATTCAGTTCTCGAAGTGGGACTGACCACAACTGGACACAGTGCTCAAGGTGGGACTGACCAGAACTGGAAACAGTGCTCGAGGTGGAAATGACCAGAACTGGACACAGTACTCGAGGTGGGACTGACCACAACTGGACACAGTACTCGAGGTGAAACTGACCAGAACTGGACACAGTGCTCGAGGTGGGACTGACCAGAAATGGTCACAGTACTCGAGGTGGGACTGCCCACAACTGGACACAGTGCTCGAGGTGGGACTGATGAGAACTGGACGCAGTACTCGAGGTGGGTCTGACCACAACCGGACACAGTACTCGAGGTTAGACTGACCAGAACTGGACACAGTACTCGAGGTGGGACTGACCAGAACTGGACATGGTACTCGAGGTGGGACTGACCACAACTGGACACAGTACTCGAGGTGGGACTGACCAGAACTGGACATGGTACTCGAGGTGGGACTGACCACAACTGGACACAGCACTCGAGGTAGGACTGACCAGAACTGGACACAGTACTTGAGGTGGGATTGACCACAACTGGACACAGTACTCGTGGTGGGACTTTCCAGAACTGGACACAGTACTCGAGTTCGGACTGTCCACAACTGGACACAGTACTCAAGGTGGGACTGACCAGAACTGGACACAGCTCTCGAGGAGGGACTTTCCAGAACTGGACACAGTACTCGAGCTGAGACTGACCAGAACTGGACACAGTTTTCGAGGTGGGACTGACCACACCCGGACACAGTATTCGAGGTGTGATTGACCAGAACTGGACACAGTTCTTGAGGTGGGACTGACCAGAACTGGATGCAGTACTCAAGGTGGGACTGACCAGAACTGGACACAGTACTCGAGGTGGGACTGACCAGAACTGGACACAGTTCTTGAGGTGGGACTGACCAGAACTGGATGCAGTACTCAAGGTGGGACTGACCAGAACTGGACACAGTACTCGAGGTGGGACTGACCAGAACTGGACACAGTACTCAAGGTGGGACTGACCAGAACTGGATGCAGTACTCGAGGTGGGACTGACCAGAACTGCACGCAGTACTCGAGGTGGGACTGACCAGAACTGGACACAGTACTCGAGGTGGGACTGACCAGAACTGGACACAGTACTCGAGGTGGGACTGACCAGAACTGGACACAGTAGTCGAGGTGGGACTGACCAGAACTGGACGCAGTACTCGAGGTGGGACTGACCAGAACTGGACGCAGTACTCGAGGTGGGACTGACCAGAACTGGATGCAGTACTCGAGGTGGGACTGACCAGAACTGGATGCAGTACTCGAGGTGGGACTGACCAGAACTGGATGCAGTACTCGAGGTGGGACTGACCAGAACTGGACACAGTACTCAAGGTGGGACTGACCAGAACTGGATGCAGTACTCGAGGTGGGACTGACCAGAACTGGACACAGTACTCGAGGTGGGACTGACCAGAACTGGATGCAGTACTCGAGGTGGGACTGACCAGAACTGGATGCAGTACTCGAGGTGGGACTGACCAGAACTGGACACAGTGATCGAGGTGGGACTGACCACGACTGGACACAGCACTCGAGGTGGGACTGACCACAACTGGACACAGTGCTCGAGGTGGGACTGACCACGACTGGACACAGCACTCGAGGTAGGACTGACCAGAACTGGACACAGTACTTGAGGTGGGATTGACCACAACTGGACACAGTACTCGAGCTGAGACTGACCAGAACTGGACACAGTTTTCGAGTTGGGACTGACCACAACTGGACACAGTACTCGAGGTGAGACTGACCAGAAGTGGACACAGTGCTTGAGGTGGGACTGACCAGAACTGGACACAGTACTCGAGGTGGTACTGACCAGAACTGGACACGGGACTCGAGGTGGGACTGACCAGAACTGGACACGGGACTCGAGGTGGGACTGACCAGAACTGGACGCAGTGCTCGAGGTGGGACTGACTAGAACTGGATTCAGTTCTCGAAGTGGGACTGACCACAACTGGACACAGTGCTCAAGGTGGGACTGACCAGAACTGGAAACAGTGCTCGAGGTGGAAATGACCAGAACTGGACACAGTACTCGAGGTGGGACTGACCACAACTGGACACAGTACTCGAGGTGAAACTGACCAGAACTGGACACAGTGCTCGAGGTGGGACTGACCAGAAATGGTCACAGTACTCGAGGTGGGACTGCCCACAACTGGACACAGTGCTCGAGGTGGGACTGATGAGAACTGGACGCAGTACTCGAGGTGGGTCTGACCACAACCGGACACAGTACTCGAGGTTAGACTGACCAGAACTGGACACAGTACTCGAGGTGGGACTGACCAGAACTGGACATGGTACTCGAGGTGGGACTGACCACAACTGGACACAGTACTCGAGGTGGGACTGACCAGAACTGGACATGGTACTCGAGGTGGGACTGACCACAACTGGACACAGTACTCGAGGTAGGACTGACCAGAACTGGACACAGTACTTGAGGTGGGATTGACCACAACTGGACACAGTACTCGAGGTGAGACTGACTAGAACTGGACACAGTGCTCGAGCTGGGACTAAGCAGAACTGGACACAGTGCTAGAGCTGGGACTGACCAGAACTGGACACAGTTTTCGAGTTGGGACTGACCACAACTGGACACAGTACTCGAGGTGAGACTGACTAGAACTGGACACAGTGCTCGAGCTGGGACTAACCAGAACTGGACACAGTACTCGAGGTGGGATTGACCACAACTGGACACTGTACTCGAGTTGGGACTGACCACAACTGGACACAGGACTCAAAGTGGGACTGACCACACCTGGACACAGTACTCGAGTTCGGACTGTCCACAACTGGACACAGTACTCAAGGTGGGACTGACCAGAACTGGACACAGTACTCGAGGTGGGACTGACCAGAACTGGACACATTACTCGAGGTGGAACTGACCAGAACTGGATACTGAACTCGAGGTGGGACTGACCAGAACTGGACACAGTTCTTGAGGTGGGACTGACCAGAACTGGACACAGGACTCAAGGTGGGACTGACCAGAAGTGGACACAGTACTCGAGGTGGGACTGACCACAACTGGACACAGTGCTCAAGGTGGGACTGAACAGAACTGGACACAGTACTCAAGGTGGGACTGACCAGAACTTGATGCAGTACTCGAGGTGGGACTGACCAGAACTGGACACGGTACTCGAGGTGGGACTGACCAGAACTGGACACAGTGATCGAGGTGGGACTGACCACAACTGGACACAGTGCTCGAGGTGGGACTGACCACAACTGGACACAGTACTCGAGGTGAGACTGAGCAGAACTGGACACAGTGATCGAGGTGGGACTGACCACAACTGGACACAGTGCTCGAGGTGGGACTGACCACAACTGGACACAGTACTCGAGGTGGGACTGACCAGAACTGGACACAGGACTCAAGGTGGGACTGACCAGAACTGGACACAGTACTCGAGTTCGGACTGTCCACAACTGGACACAGTACTCAAGGTGGGACTGACCAGAACTGGACACAGTACTCGAGGTGGGACTGACCAGAACTGGATACTGAACTCGAGGTGGGACTGACCAGAACTGGACACAGTACTCGAGGTTAGACTGACCAGAACTGGACAAAGTACTCGAGGTGGGAATGACCACAACTGGACACAGTACTCAAGGTGTGATTGACCAGATTGGACTCAGTACTCGAGGTGGGACTGACCAGAACTGGACACAGTACTCGAGGTGTAATTGAACAGATTGGTCACAGTACTCGAGGTTGGACTGTCCAGAACTGTACACGGTACTCGAGGTGTAATTGAACAGATTGGTCACAGTACTCGAGGTGGGACTGACCAGAATTGGACACAGTACTCGAGGTGGTACTGACCAGAACTGGACACGGGACTCGAGGTGGGACTGACCAGAACTGGACACGGGACTCGAGGTGGGACTGACCAGAACTGGACGCAGTGCTCGAGGTGGGACTGACTAGAACTGGATTCAGTTCTCGAAGTGGGACTGACCACAACTGGGTACATTGCTCAAGGTGGGACTGACCAGAACTGGACACAGTGCTCGAGGTGGGAATGACCAGAACTGGACACAGTACTCAAGGTGGGACTGACCACAACTGGACACAGTACTCGAGGTGAAACTGACCAGAACTGGACACAGTGCTCGAGGTGGGACTGACCAGAAATGGTCACAGTACTCGAGGTGGGACTGCCCACAACTGGACACAGTGCTCGAGGTGGGACTGATGAGAACTGGACGCAGTACTCGAGGTGGGTCTGACCACAACCGGACACAGTACTCGAGGTTAGACTGACCAGAACCGGACACAGTACTCGAGGTTAGACTGACCAGAACTGGACACAGTACTCGAGGTGGGACTGACCAGAACTGGACATGGTACTCGAGGTGGGACTGACCACAACTGGACACAGTAATCGAGGTGGGACTGACCAGAACTGGACATGGTACTCGAGGTGGGACTGACCACAACTGGACACAGTACTCGAGGTAGGAGTGACCAGAACTGGACACAGTACTTGAGGTGGGATTGACCACAACTGGACACAGTACTCGAGCTGAGACTGACCAGAACTGGACACAGTTTTCGAGTTGGGACTGACCACAACTGGACACAGTACTCGAGGTGAGACTGACTAGAACTGGACACAGTGCTCGAGGTGGGACTAACCAGAACTGGACAAAGTACTTGAGGTGGGATTGACCACAACTGGACACAGGATTCGAGGTGGGACTGATCAGTCCTGGACACAGTACTCGAGGTGGGACTGACCAGAACTGGACACAGTACTCGAGGTGGGATTGACCACAACTGGACACTGTACTCGAGTTGGGACTGACCACAACTGGACACAGGACTCAAGGTGGGACTGACCACCCCTGGACACAGTACTCGAGTTCGGACTGTCCACAACTGGACACAGTACTCAAGGTGGGACTGACCAGAACTGGACACAGTATTCGAGGTGGGACTGACCAGAACTGGATGCAGTACTCGAGGTTGGTCTGACCACAACTGGACACAGGACTCAAGGTGGGACTGACCACACCTGGACACAGTACTCGAGGTAGGAGTGACCAGAACTGGACACAGTACTTGAGGTGGGATTGACCACAACTGGACACAGTACTCGAGCTGAGACTGACCAGAACTGGACACAGTTTTCGAGTTGGGACTGACCACAACTGGACACAGTACTCGAGGTGAGACTGACTAGAACTGGACACAGTGCTCGAGGTGGGACTAACCAGAACTGGACAAAGTACTTGAGGTGGGATTGACCACAACTGGACACAGGATTCGAGGTGGGACTGATCAGTCCTGGACACAGTACTCGAGGTGGGACTGACCAGAACTGGACACAGTACTCGAGGTGGGATTGACCACAACTGGACACTGTACTCGAGTTGGGACTGACCACAACTGGACACAGGACTCAAGGTGGGACTGACCACCCCTGGACACAGTACTCGAGTTCGGACTGTCCACAACTGGACACAGTACTCAAGGTGGGACTGACCAGAACTGGACACAGTACTCGAGAGGGACTGACCAGAACTGGACACATTACTCGAGGTGGAACTGACCAGAACTGGATACTGAACTCGAGGTGGGACTGACCAGAACTGGACACAGTACTCGAGGAGGGACTTTCCAGAACTGGACACAGTACTCGAGTTCGGACTGTCCACAACTGGACACAGTACTCAAGGTGGGACTGACCAGAACTGGACACAGTACTCGAGGTGGGACTGACCAGAACTGGACACAGTACTCAAGGTGGGACTGACCAGAACTGGATGCAGTACTCGAGGTGGGACTGACCAGAACTGCACGCAGTACTCGAGGTGGGACTGACCAGAACTGGACACAGTACTCGAGGTGGGACTGACCAGAACTGGACACAGTACTCGAGGTGGGACTGACCAGAACTGGACACAGTAGTCGAGGTGGGACTGACCAGAACTGGACGCAGTACTCGAGGTGGGACTGACCAGAACTGGACGCAGTACTCGAGGTGGGACTGACCAGAACTGGATGCAGTACTCGAGGTGGGACTGACCAGAACTGGATGCAGTACTCGAGGTGGGACTGACCAGAACTGGATGCAGTACTCGAGGTGGGACTGACCAGAACTGGATGCAGTACTCGAGGTGGGACTGACCAGAACTGGACACAGTACTCAAGGTGGGACTGACCAGAACTGGATGCAGTACTCGAGGTGGGACTGACCAGAACTGGACACAGTACTCGAGGTGGGACTGACCAGAACTGGATGCAGTACTCGAGGTGGGACTGACCAGAACTGGATGCAGTACTCGAGGTGGGACTGACCAGAACTGGACACAGTGATCGAGGTGGGACTGACCACGACTGGACACAGCACTCGAGGTGGGACTGACCACAACTGGACACAGTGCTCGAGGTGGGACTGACCACGACTGGACACAGCACTCGAGGTAGGACTGACCAGAACTGGACACAGTACTTGAGGTGGGATTGACCACAACTGGACACAGTACTCGAGCTGAGACTGACCAGAACTGGACACAGTTTTCGAGTTGGGACTGACCACAACTGGACACAGTACTCGAGGTGAGACTGACCAGAAGTGGACACAGTGCTTGAGGTGGGACTGACCAGAACTGGACACAGTACTCGAGGTGGTACTGACCAGAACTGGACACGGGACTCGAGGTGGGACTGACCAGAACTGGACACGGGACTCGAGGTGGGACTGACCAGAACTGGACGCAGTGCTCGAGGTGGGACTGACTAGAACTGGATTCAGTTCTCGAAGTGGGACTGACCACAACTGGACACAGTGCTCAAGGTGGGACTGACCAGAACTGGAAACAGTGCTCGAGGTGGAAATGACCAGAACTGGACACAGTACTCGAGGTGGGACTGACCACAACTGGACACAGTACTCGAGGTGAAACTGACCAGAACTGGACACAGTGCTCGAGGTGGGACTGACCAGAAATGGTCACAGTACTCGAGGTGGGACTGCCCACAACTGGACACAGTGCTCGAGGTGGGACTGATGAGAACTGGACGCAGTACTCGAGGTGGGTCTGACCACAACCGGACACAGTACTCGAGGTTAGACTGACCAGAACTGGACACAGTACTCGAGGTGGGACTGACCAGAACTGGACATGGTACTCGAGGTGGGACTGACCACAACTGGACACAGTACTCGAGGTGGGACTGACCAGAACTGGACATGGTACTCGAGGTGGGACTGACCACAACTGGACACAGTACTCGAGGTAGGACTGACCAGAACTGGACACAGTACTTGAGGTGGGATTGACCACAACTGGACACAGTACTCGAGGTGAGACTGACTAGAACTGGACACAGTGCTCGAGCTGGGACTAACCAGAACTGGACACAGTGCTCGAGCTGGGACTGACCAGAACTGGACACAGTTTTCGAGTTGGGACTGACCACAAATGGACACAGTACTCGAGGTGAGACTGACTAGAACTGGACACAGTGCTCGAGCTGGGACTAACCAGAACTGGACACAGTACTTGAGGTGGGATTGACCACAACTGGACACAGGATTCGAGGTGGGACTGATCAGTCCTGGACACAGTACTCGAGGTGGGACTGACCAGAACTGGACACAGTACTCGAGGTGGGATTGACCACAACTGGACACTATACTCGAGTTGGGACTGACCACAACTGGACACAGGACTCAAAGTGGGACTGACCACACCTGGACACAGTACTCGAGTTCGGACTGTCCACAACTGGACACAGTACTCAAGGTGGGACTGACCAGAACTGGACACAGTACTCGAGGTGGGACTGACCAGAACTGGATACTGAACTCGAGGTGGGACTGACCAGAACTGGACACAGTTCTTGAGGTGGGACTGACCAGAACTGGACACAGGACTCAAGGTGGGACTGACCAGAACTGGACACAGTACTCGAGGTGGGAGTGACCACAACTGGACACAGTGCTCAAGGTGGGACTGAACAGAACTGGACACAGTACTCAAGGTGGGACTGACCAGAACTTGATGCAGTACTCGAGGTGGGACTGACCAGAACTGGACACGGTACTCGAGGTGGGACTGACCAGAACTGGACACAGTGATCGAGGTGGGACTGACCACAACTGGACACAGTGCTCGAGGTGGGACTGATGAGAACTGGACGCAGTACTCGAGGTGGGACTGACCAGAACTGGACACAGTACTCGAGGTGAGACTGAGCAGAACTGGACACATTGCTCGAGGTGGGACTGACCAGAACTGGACACAGTACTAGAGGTGGGACTGAGCAGAACTGGACACATTGCTCGAGGTGGGACTGACCACAACTGGACACAGTACTCGAGGTGGGACTGACCAGAACTGACACAGGACTCAAGGTGGGACTGACCAGAACTGGACACAGTACTCGAGGTGGGACTGACCACAACTGGACACAGTGCTCAAGGTGGGACTGAACAGAACTGGACACAGTACTCAAGGTGGGACTGACCAGAACTGGACACAGTACTCGAGGTGGGATTGACCACAACTGGACACTGTACTCGAGTTGGGACTGACCACAACTGGACACAGGACTCAAAGTGGGACTGACCACACCTGGACACAGTACTCGAGTTCGGACTGTCCACAACTGGACACAGTACTCAAGGTGGGACTGACCAGAACTGGACACAGTACTCGAGGTGGGACTGACCAGAACTGGACACATTACTCGAGGTGGAACTGACCAGAACTGGATACTGAACTCGAGGTGGGACTGACCAGAACTGGACACAGTTCTTGAGGTGGGACTGACCAGAACTGGACACAGGACTCAAGGTGGGACTGACCAGAACTGGACACAGTACTCGAGGTGGGAGTGACCACAACTGGACACAGTGCTCAAGGTGGGACTGAACAGAACTGGACACAGTACTCAAGGTGGGACTGACCAGAACTTGATGCAGTACTCGAGGTGGGACTGACCAGAACTGGACACGGTACTCGAGGTGGGACTGACCAGAACTGGACACAGTGATCGAGGTGGGACTGACCACAACTGGACACAGTGCTCGAGGTGGGACTGATGAGAACTGGACGCAGTACTCGAGGTGGGACTGACCAGAACTGGACACAGTACTCGAGGTGAGACTGAGCAGAACTGGACACATTGCTCGAGGTGGGACTGACCAGAACTGGACACAGTACTAGAGGTGGGACTGAGCAGAACTGGACACATTGCTCGAGGTGGGACTGACCACAACTGGACACAGTACTCGAGGTGGGACTGACCAGAACTGACACAGGACTCAAGGTGGGACTGACCAGAACTGGACACAGTACTCGAGGTGGGACTGACCACAACTGGACACAGTGCTCAAGGTGGGACTGAACAGAACTGGACACAGTACTCAAGGTGGGACTGACCAGAACTTGATGCAGTACTCGAGGTGGGACTGACCAGAACTGGACACAGTGATCGAGGTGGGACTGACCACAACTGGACACAGTACTCGAGGTAGGACTGACCACAACTGGACACATTACTTGAGGTGGGATTGACCACAACTGGACACAGTACTCGAGGTGGGACTGACCACAACTGGACACAGTACTCGAGGTGAGACTGAGCAGAACTGGACACAGTGCTCGAGGTGGGATTGACCACAACTGGACACAGGATTCGAGGTGGGACTGATCATAACTGGACACAGTACTTGTGGTGGGATTGACCACAACTGGACACAGGATTCGAGGTGGGACTGATCATAACTGGACACAGTACTCGAGGTGGGATTGACCACACCTGGACACAGGACTCAAGGTGGGACTGACCAGAACTGGACACAGTACTCAAGGTGCGATTGACCAGAACTGGACACAGTATTCGAGGTGGGACTGACCAGAACTGGATGCAGTACTCGAGGTTGGTCTGACCACAACTGGACACAGGACTCAAGGTGGGACTGACCACACCTGGACACAGTACTCGAGGAGTGACTTTCCAGAACTGGACACAGTACTCGAGTTCGGACTGTCCACAACTGGACACAGTACTCAAGGTGGGACTGACCAGAACTGGACACAGCACTCGAGGAGGGACTTTCCAGAACTGGACACAGTACTCGAGCTGAGACTGACCACAACCGGACACAGTACTCGATGTGGGACTGAGCAGATCTGGACACATTACTCGAGGTGGAACTGACCAAAACTGGATACTGAACTCGAGGTGGGACTGACCAGAACTGGACACAGTTCTTGAGGTGGGACTGACCAGAACTGGACACAGTACTCGAGGTGGGACTGACCAGAACTGGACACAGTACTCGAGGTGGGACTGACCAGAACTGGATGCAGTACTCAAGGTGGGACTGACCAGAACTGGACACAGTACTCGAGGTGGGACTGACCAGAACTGGACACAGTACTCAAGGTGGGACTGACCAGAACGGGATGCAGTACTCGAGGTGGGACTGACCAGAACTGGACACAGTACTCGAGGTGGGACTGACCAGAACTGGACACAGTACTCGAGGTGGGACTGACCAGAACTGGACACAGTACTCGAGGTGGGACTGACCAGAACTGGACACAGTAGTCGAGGTGGGACTGACCAGAACTGGATGCAGTACTCGAGGTGGGACTGACCAGAACTGGACGCAGTACTCGAGGTGGGACTGACCAGAACTGGATGCAGTACTCGAGGTGGGACTCACCAGAACTGGATGCAGTACTCGAGGTGGGACTGACCAGAACTGGATGCAGTACTCGAGGTGGGACTGACCAGAACTGGATGCAGTACTCGAGGTGGGACTGACCAGAACTGGACACAGTACTCGAGGTGGGACTGACCAGAACTGGATGCAGTACTCGAGGTGGGACTGACCAGAACTGGACACAGTGCTCGAGGTGGGACTGACCAGAACTGGATGCAGTACTCGAGGTGGGACTGACCAGAACTGGATGCAGTACTCGAGGTGAGAATGACCAGAACTGGACACAGTGATCGAGGTTAGACTGACCACGACTGGACACAGCACTCGAGGTGGGACTGACCACAACTGGACACAGTGCTCGAGGTGGGACTGACCACGACTGGATACAGCACTCGAGGTAGGACTGACCAGAACTGGACACAGTACTTGAGGTGGGATTGACCACAACTGGACACAGTACTCGAGCTGAGACTGACCAGAACTGGACAAAGTTTTCGAGTTGGGACTGACCACAACTGGACACAGTACTCGAGGTGAGACTGACCAGAACTGCACACAGTGCTCGAGGTGGTACTAACCAGAACTGGACACAGTACTTGAGGTGGGATTGACCACAACGAGACACAGGATTCGAGGTGGGACTTATCAGTCCTGGACACAGTACTCGAGATGGGACTGACCAGAACTGGACACAGTACTCGAGGTGGGACTGATCATAACTGGACACAGTACTCGAGGTGGGATTGACCATATACCTGGACACAGTACTCGAGTTGGGACTGACCACAACTGGACACAGGACTCAAGGTTGGACTGACCACACCTGGACATAGTACTCGAGTTCGGACTGTCCACAACTGGACACAGTACTCAAGGTGTGACTGACCAGAACTGGACACATTACTCGAGGTGGAACTGACCAGATCTGGATACTAAACTCAAGGTGGGACTGACCAGAACTGGACACAGTTCTTGAGATGGGACTGACCAGAACTGGAAACAGTACTCGAGCTGGGACTGACCAGAACTGGACACAGGACTCAAGGTGGGACTAACCACACCTGGACACAGTACTCGAGTTGAGACTGACCATAACTGGACACAGTACTCAAGGTGGGACTGAACAGAACTGGACACTGTACTCGAGGTGGGACTGACCAGAACTGGACACAGTACTCGAGGTGAGACTGACCAGAACAGGTCAAAGTGCTCGAGGTGGGACTGACCAGAACTGGACACAGTCCTCGAGGTGGGACTGACCAGAACTGGATGCAGTACTTGAGGTGGGACTGACCAGAACTGGACACAGTACTCAAGGTGGGACTGACCAGAACTTGATGCAGTACTCGAGGTGGGACTGACCAGAACTGGACACAATACTCGAGGTGGGACTGACCAGAACTGGACACAGTGCTCGAGGTGGGACTGACCACAACTGGACACAGTATTCGAGGTAGGACTGACCAGAACTGGACACAGTACTTGAGGTGGGATTGACCACAACTGGACACAGTACTCGAGCTGAGACTGACCAGAACTGGACACAGTTTTCGAGTTGGGACTGACCACAACTGGACACAGTACTCGAGATGAGACTGACCAGAACTGGGCACAGTGCTCGAGGTGTGACTAACCAGAACTGGACACAGTACTTGAGGTGGGATTGACCATAACTGGACACAGGATTCGAGGTGGGACTTATCAGTCCTGGACACAGTACTCGAGGTGGGACTGACCAGAACTGGACACAGTACTCGAGGTGGGACTGACCAGAACTGGTCACAGGACTCAAGGTGGGACTGACCACACCTGGACACAGTACTCGAGTTCGGACTGTCCACAACTGGACACAGTACTCAAGGTGGGACTGACCAGAAATGGACACAGCACTCGAGGAGGGACTTTCCAGAACTGGACACAGTACTCGAGCTGAGACTGACCAGAACTGGACACAGTTTTCGAGGTGGGACTGACCACAACTGGACACAGTACGCGAGGTGTGACTGACCAGAACTGGACATAGTACTTGAGGTGGGATTGACCACAACTGGACACAGGAATCGAGGTGGGATTGAGCAGAACTGGACACAGTACTCGAGGTGGGACTAATCAGAACTGGACACAGTACTCGAGGTGGGATTGACCACAACTGGACACAAGACCTGAGGTGGAACTGACCACAACTGGACACAGTACTCGAGTTGGGACTGACCACAACTGCACTGGACACAGTACTCGAGGTGGGTCTGACCAAAACTGGACACAGTGCTCGAGGTGGGACTGACCACACCTGGACACAGTACTCGAGTTCGGACTGTCCACAACTGGACACAGTACTCAAAGTGGGACTGACCAGAAATGGACACAGCACTCGAGGAGGGACTTTCCAGAACTGGACACAGTACTCGAGCTGAGACTGACCAGAACTGGACACAGTTTTCGAGGTGGGACTGACCACAACTGGACACAGTACGCGAGGTGTGACTGACCAGAACTGGACATAGTACTTGAGGTGGGATTGACCACAACTGGACACAGGAATCGAGGTGGGATTGAGCAGAACTGGACACAGTATTCGAGGTGGGACTAATCAGAACTGGACACAGTACTCGAGGTGGGATTGACCACAACTGGACACAAGACCTGAGGTGGAACTGACCACAACTGGACACAGTACTCGAGTTGGGACTGACCACAACTGCACTGGACACAGTACTCGAGGTGGGTCTGACCAAAACTGGACACAGTGCTCGAGGTGGGACTGACCAGAACTGGACACAGTACTCGAGGTGAGACTGACCAGAACTGGTCAAAGTACTCGAGGTGGGACTGACCAGAACTGGACACAGTCCTCGAGGTGGGACTGACCAGAACTGGATGCAGTACTTGAGGTGGGACTGACCAGAACTGGACACAGTACTCAAGGTGGGACTGACCAGAACTGGACACGGTACTCGAGGTGGGACTGACCAGAACTGGACACAGTGATCGAGGTGGGACTGACCACATCTGGACACAGTGCTCGAGGCGGGACTGACCACAACTGGACACAGCACTCGAGGTAGGACTGACCAGAACTGGACACAGTACTTGAGGTGGGATTGACCACAACTGGACACAGTACTCAAGCTGAGACTGACCAGAACTGGACACAGTACTTGAGGTGGGATTGACCACAACTGGACACAGGATTCGAGGTGGGACTTATCAGTCCTGGACACAGTACTCGAGATGGGACTGACCAGAACTGGACACAGTACTCGAGGTGGGACTGATCATAACTGGACACAGTACTCGAGGTGGGATTGACCACACCTGGACACAGTACTCGAGTTGGGACTGACCACAACTGGACACAGGACTCAAGGTGGGACTGACCACACCTGGACACAGTACTCGAGTTCGGACTGTCCACAACTGGACACAGTACTCAACGTGTGACTGACCAGAACTGGACACATTACTCAAGGTGGAACTGACCAGAACTGGATACTGAACTCGAGGTGGGACTGACCAGAACTGGACACAGTTCTTGAGGTGGGACTGACCAGAACTGGAAACAGTACTCGAGCTGGGACTGACCAGAACTGGACACAGGACTCAAGGTGGGACTGACCACACCTGGACACAGTACTCAAGGTGGGACTGACCATAACTGGACACAGTACTCAAGGTGGATCTGAACAGAACTGGACACTGTACTCGAGGTGGGACTGACCAGAACTGGACACAGTACTCGAGGTGAGTCTGACCAGAACTGGTCAAAGTGCTTGAGGTGGGACTGACCAGAACTGGACACAGTCCTCGAGGTGGGACTGACCAGAACTGGATGCAGTACTTGAGATGGGACTGACCAGAACTGGACACAGTACTCAAGGTGGGACTGACCAGAACTTGATGCAGTCCTCGAGGTGGTACTGACCAGAACTGGACACGGTACTCGAGGTGGGACTGACCCGAACTGGACACAGTGATCGAGGTGGGACTGACCACAACTGGACACAGTGCTCGAGTGGGACTGACCACAACTGGACACAGTATTCGAGGTAGGACTGACCAGAACTGGACACAGTACTTGAGGTGGGATTGACCACAACTGGACACAGTACTCGAGGTGAGACTGACCAGAACTGGACACAGTGCTCGAGGTGTGATTAACCAGAACTGGACACAGTACTTGAGGTGGGATTGACCACAACTGGACACAGGATTCGAGGTGGGACTGATCAGTCCTGGACACAGTACTCGAGGTGGGACTGACCAGAACTGGACACAGTACTCGAGGTGGGACTGATCATAACTGGACACAGTACTCGAGGTGGGATTGACCACACCTGGACACAGTACTCGAGTTGGTACTGACCACAACTGATCACAGGACTCAAGGTGGGACTGGCCACACCTGGACACAGTACTCGAGTTCGGACTGTCCACAACTGGACACAGTACTCAAGGTGGGACTGACCAGAAATGGACACAGCACTCGAGGAGGGACTTTCCAGAACTGGACACAGTACTCGAGCTGAGACTGACCACAACTGGACACAGGAATCGAGGTGGGATTGAGCAGAACTGGACACAGTACTCGAGGTGGGATTGACCACAACTGGACACGGTACTCGAGGTGGGTCTGACCACAACTGGACACAGTGCTCGAGGTGTGACTGACCCAAACTGGACACAGTACTCGAGGTGGGTTTGACCAGAACTAGATAATATACTCGAGGTGGGAGTGACCAGAACTGGACACAGTGCTCGAAGTGAGACTGACCAGAACTGGACACAGTACTCGAGGTGGGACTGACCCAAACTGGCCACAGTACTCGAGGTGGGACTGACCCAAACTGGCCACAGTACTCGAGGTGGGACTGACCCAAACTGGCCACAGTACTCGAGGTGGGACTGACCCAAACTGGACACGGTACTCGAGGTGGGACTGACCAGAACTGGACACAGTACTCGAGGTGGGACTGACCCAAACTGGACACAGTGCTCGAGTGGGACTGACCAGAACTGGACACGGTCCTCGACGTGTCTGATTCCAATGGACTGGATTAATAATCCGGACACCTGAGTTCTAATTCCACCACGGCTGTTTGACAATTAGAATTCTGTTTAAACATAACAATTAATTAAATCTGTGATAAAAAGCAGATATCGGTAATGGTGAGCATGAAGCTTTCGGATTGTGAGAAAAATCCAACTGGGTCACTTAATGTCCGTCAGGGAGGGCAACTTGCCGTCCTTACCCGTTCTGGCCTATATGTGACTCCACTCCCACAACAATGTGGCTGACAACTGCCCTCTGAAATGGCCCGAAAGCCCCTCAGTTATATCAAACCGCTACAAGGAAGTATAATAGGAATAAAATGGGACGGGCCACTCGACTTTGACCCAGGGCTCATCATTGGACACGACAAAGGCACACCCAGCCCAGTCGCCCCACAAATTCCTCCTCACTAACATCGGGAGACTTGTACACAAGTTGTGAGAGCTTCCCCACAGACTATTCAAGCAATAGCTTCACATGGTCATACTCACAATATTGTACCAATCAGTACTGGTAGGAGTCACCACTGCACAGTCCGTGTGGAGACAAAGTTCTGATGGAGGTCAATCATCCCAGCCCCAGGACACCACTGCAGGAGTTCCTCAGAGCAGTGTCCGAGGCTCTACCATCTTCAGCTGCTTAATCAATGACCTTCCCCATCATAAGGTCAGAAGTGGGGATGTTCACTGATGATTGCACAGTGTTCAGTTCCATTCGCAATTCCTCAGATAATGAAGCAGTTAATGCCCACATGCAACGAGACCTGGACTCATCCAGGTAAGTGGAAAGTATTCCATCGGACATCTGAATTGTGGCTTGTAGATGGTTGAAAGTGTTTGAGGAGTCAGGAGGTGAGTCACTCGCCACAGAATACCCAACCTTTGGCTTGCTCTTGTAGCCACAGTATTTATGTGGCTGGTTCTGTTAAGTTTCTGGTCAATGGTGACCCCGGGATGTTGATGGGGGATTCAACAATGGTAATGTCATTGAATGTCAAGGGAAGGAAATGAGATATTCTCTTGTTGGAGATGGTCATTGCCTGGCCCTTTTGTGGCCCGAATGTTTCTTGCTAACTATCAGCCCAAGCCTGGATGTTGTCTAGCGGCACGGTGGTGCCATACAACACCATGGAGGGTGTGCTCAGTGTGAAGACGGGACTTTATCTCCACAAGGACTGTCATGGACAGATGCATCTGCGACAGGTTGAGATCAAGTAGGTTTTTCCCTCGTGTTGGTTCTCTCACCACCTGCCGCAAGCCCTGTCTGATAGCTATGTCCTTCAGGACTCGACCAGCTCGGTCAGTAGTGGTGCTACCGAGCTACTCTTGGTGATGGACATTGAGGTCCCCACCCAGAGTACATTCTGTGCCCCTGATTCCCAGTTGTGTTCAACATGGAGGAGCACAGACTGATCAGCTGAGGGAGGGCGCGAGAAGGTTTCCTTGTCCAGGTTTGACCTGATGCCATGAGACTTCGTGGCTGTCGGTTTTATTATTGGACCATAAATTCTGGCCTCTACAGATGCGGATGATGTGCACACACCCGGAGAGGCCCCACAAGGCCCGGGTCACGATGCGCAAACACCCAGAGAGGCCCCACAAGGCCCGGGTCACGATGTGCAAACACCCAGAGAGGCCCCACAAGGCCCGGGTCACGATGTGCACACACCCAGAGAGGCCTCACAAGGGTCAGGTCATGATGTGCACACACCCAGAGAGGCCCCGCAAGGGCCGGGTCACGATGTGCACACACCCAGAGAGGCCCCGCAAGGCCCGGGTCACGATGTGCACACACCCAGAGAGGCCCCGCAAGGGCCGGGTCACGATGTGCACACACCCGGAGAGGCCCCGCAAGGGCCGGGTCATGATGTGCACACACCCAGAGAGGCCCCGCAAGGGCCGGGTCACGATGTGCAAACACCCAGAGAGGTCCCACAAGGGCCGGGTCACGATGTGCAAACACCCAGAGAGGTCCCACAAGGGCCGGGTCACGATGTGCAAACACCCAGAGAGGTCCCACAAGGGCCGGGTCACGATGTGCAAACACCCAGAGAAGCCCCGCAAGGGCCGGGTCACGATGTGCAAACACCCAGAGAGGCCCCGCAAGGGTCGGGTCACGATGTGCAAACACCCAGAGAGGTCCCACAAGGGCCGGGTCACGATGTGCAAACACCCAGAGAGGTCCCACAAGGGCCGGGTCACGATGTGCAAACACCCAGAGAGGCCCCGCAAGGGTCGGGTCACGATGTGCAAACACCCAGAGAGGTCCCACAAGGGCCGGGTCACGATGTGCAAACACCCAGAGAGGCCCCGCAAGGGTCGGGTCACGATGTGCAAACACCCAGAGAGGTCTCACAAGGGCCGGGTCACGATGTGCAAACACCCAGAGAGGCCCCGCAAGGGCCGGGTCATGATGTGTGCACACCCGGAGAGGCCCCGCAAGGGCCGGGTCATGATGTGTGCACACACCCAGAGAGGCCCCGCATTTGCGAACTGTGAAAATGTCTTTTGATGGATCGCTGCATCCCCAGGAGGACATTCACGCGCAAAGATTTGGGCTATTTGCCCAACTCCTGCCCAGCGAATGTCCTTCAAATTCTTTTGTCTGTGTAATAGTTTTAAAAGATAGAAAAATTTAATTTTATCACTAATTTTTATATTAACAACCTTGTCCATTAAGGAAAGTTTATTTTAACCCTATTAAAACATATTAAAAAAAATACAAAAAAATAAATTCTGGCCTGAAACATTTAATTAAATACAACTTCAATTAATTTTAAAGATGTGAGGTGTTATCTTAATTTATTGTGTTGTGTTTCTGTGTTTTTGGGGAGTATTCTCCTTGATAGCCATGGGAGCTCGAACAAACGGAGTTCCCATTATTATCAATGAGAACACTCCATGTTCAGTGGTGGTCCAGGCCCACGTGATCCTCGGTTGCAGTTACGTTCCTGGGATGTGTGGGTCCACACACTGGGCTGCGAATGGATGGCTCAGACCACAAGTCTACCTTCCTCCGGGACCACCAGCTACTTTTGTAAAAATAATTTGGGTGGGACGTATCCGCCCGCAGGAAGACTCCGATTACAATTTCTGGGCCATTATTATACCTTCTCGTAGCGGTTTGATACAACTGAGTGGCTCGCTCGGCCCGTTCAGAGGGCAGGTCAGAATCAACCACATTGCTGTGGGTCTGGAGTCACATATAGGCCAGGCCAGGTAGGGACCCTTCCTGAAACAACATTAGTGAACCAATTGGGTTTTTACAATAATCTGCTAGCTTTTGATTCCAGATTTATTTATTTATTTAAATTCAAATTCACAACCTGCCATGGTAGGTTTTGCACCCCCATCTCCGGATTCTCAGTCCAGGCCCCTGTATTACTGGCCCAGTAACACAATCACTGTCCCACCGTGCCCATTTGCTGAGGGACTGAGATTAAGAATGCTGCGAATGTTAAGTGCTTCCGGGAGGGCGCTGAGCACCTCGAGTCTTGTCGCCGAGAGTGTGCAGAAACCAAGCTCAATGCCTTTTCGATAAGCATATGCTGTCTTCAGTTTGTTCATTGTCTTCTCTCTGTATGGACACACACATGTATTAGTTTTGAGATATTGAGTCCCTCTGTTTTCGGTGTTGAACTGATTTGAAGTAATTGAGCAGATTGAGGGTTTGATTAAATTATCAAATTATGAATAATAACAGAAAATGCTGGAAATCTCAGCAGGTCAGGCAGCATCTGTGGAGGTGAAGCAGAGTTAACATTTCAGGTCGATGACCCTTCGTCAGATTTCCAGCATTTTCTGCTTTTATTCCAGATTCCAGCATCCGCAGTATTTTGCTTTTGTATCAAATGCTGAAACTGTTTTTCTGTGTTTGGCCACTACAGACAGCGAGTTATTTACACTGTGTGTGAGTAATCCTCGGGATCGCAACCTGGGATTATCACATGAAGCTTTCTGAGTTCACCCATTGCAGGGATCAGTATTTTTAAGGTGCATGAAAGCGTGAATGTGGTGCTTGAGTTCATTTCAATTTAAGGTTGTGTCCCAGAAATAGGAGATTTGGGGGAATCTTTTGTGCTTCACATTTTAAGTTAAAGGATGGTGTTGGGTTGTCGATCAATTTGAACTTCTTCACAGCCCTTTGTTTTAATTGGATTACAGCTAAACACTGCTCTCACCTTCCGCAGTTTAAATGCGATGAACCAACTGAAATGCTGTTTTTCCTGACAAGAATGTGTTTAAAATTAATCAGAATTTAGTTGTATTAGGATCTCTGCGAGTTTTTACGGCGCGAAGACTTTTGGGGCTGGATTTTCGGTTGTCTAACGCCTCAGTTAGCGGCCAGAGGGGCGTTAATGGGAGCGTAAGAGGTTACCAATCGGGAGCCCAGCGTTTAGCGCCCCGACCGAAAATTCATTACAGGCTCACCGGGGGCACAAGCCAGTAGCGCCAGGCTGCTGGTGATCACGCCGATCATGATGTATTCCTGGTACAACGCCCACACTTGTGCCCCAGTCGGACAATTAGTTGCGGCCGCCTCATTTAGCGGCTGCCAAGAACAGTGTCTGTAAAACCAGTGGGTCCAGGCTTGCAGAGTCAGTAACTGGGGCTACTTAAAGGGACGAGGAAGCACTTCCCTCGGAGGTCACAGTCAGTGCAACGTTTACACACAGCACGGTGGTGAGCCTCCGGGTGTGCAGCGACAGACAGAACTAAGAGTTCAGCTTGAGTAAAAGTGATTTTGAAAACGTTAATGGATGCGTTACTATGCCGTGCTTTTAAGACTCAGCTTTTCCCGGGATCTGATTCGGAGATCCGCGCATGCGCAACGTGTCCGCCAAATTTACTGAACAAACTTTCGTTATCGCCCTCTCACCCCAGCTCAGGTGTGCACCGGCTGGTTTATCGCCCCTGTCAGATCTTCCACTGATTCTGATGAATTTCTCGGTGGAAGGCCCAAACTTTTTCAAGGCGCTAAATTTGCTGCTCCGCCTAAATTAACACCCCAAATGAGGCGTGTCCAAATTTCTCCCCCTTGGAGTTGGGTCCTTTGTCTCTGGGCGATCGATGTGTTTAACTTTCGGTGAAAGTTGCCTTACACAAGCGGCGTGAGTCTGACCATATCTGGCTCCGCCTCCTGATAAACAGGTAACGCAGTTAACCCCTTCCGCTGACCCTGTTTCTAATTCACCAGCAACAACTTTCACATTGCTCAATGGCAACACATTTTGGGCATTGTTACATTGTAAGTTTCTGAATATGAGTGCATATTTCCCCAGGGTGACAGGAGAAGATCATGAATTGACGAATTAACCCCTTGTACTCTCAGGAAGAGCCACAGTGGATTTTCTGGTTTTTGGGACTGCAGGAGTGTTAATGGTGCAGGATTACTGAGAGTCACTCTTTGACATAAAAATGCATTCCCAGAGTTACGGGGCAACCTTTGCTGGGAAAGTGTTGGTGCGGGCGGGGAACCAGCAGGGTATAGAATTCAAGACCTCATCTACAGGCATCAAACGTCCCAGCGTGGTGACAAGTTGGACTGAGGCATTGCTCTCAAAGGCTCAGCTTTCACCCATTGAGGGTCATTTTGTATTTTCGGAGACAGCTTGGTCAAGGCGGAGGAAGATATGGGAGTTCTCTTCAGCCTACTGTCTCTACTGTAAACCCACCAAGCCTGGGCATCGCTTGTTGCTGGAATTGGAATTGATGAGACAAATGAATCTGACTTGCTGTCCAAACTCTCGAGAAAGGAAAATTCACCGGAAGTTTACATCGAGTCTACAGCACAGAAACAGGCCCTTCGGCCCAACTGGTCTATGCTGGCATTTATGCTCCACATAAGCCTCCTCCCCCACTCTTCATCTCACCCGATCAGCATATCCTTCCGTTCCTTTCCCCTCATGGACTTATCGAGCTTCCCCTTAAATGTATCTGTGCAAACAACCCAACTACACCTTGTGGTAGTGAGTTTCACATTCTCACCACTCTCTGGGTAAAGAAGTTCCTCCTGAATTCCCCATTGGATTTATCAGTGACTATCTTATATTTATGGCCCCTAGATCAGGTCTCCCCAAAAGTGGAAACATCTTCACTACGTCTACCCTCTCAAACCCTTTCATAATCTGAAAGCCCTCTGTCAGGTCGCCCCTCAGCCTTCTCTATTTTATAGATACGAGCCCCAGCTTGTTCCACCTTCCCTGATCAGTATATCCTCTCAGGTCTGGTATCATCCCAGTAAATCCATGTTGCACCTTCCCCAGTGCCTCTATACCGTGTTATAATATGGAGACCAGCCGAGTGCACAGGACAGGAAGTGTGGTTTTGCGAGCCGGGCTCCATTAGCATCGGGACAATGGTGTGTGTCCGGAGATCGAGCTCCCCGGGGTAACCCGCCGGCTCCCAGCTGCTGAAATAGCGGCGGCCCGACCGGCCTCGGGCCCAGGAGAAGGAAGGTCCGTTGTGAGGGCGGAGCGGCAGCAGCTCAGGCTGGGTTTGTGGAGCCGGGAGGAGTCTCCCAGCCCCACACAAATAAAAAGGAACTTTCCCACCGGATCCTCTTCAGCCAGGCTGCCAGCTGATTGCAATCTTTGGCCTGAACTGGGATCACACTCCATCCAGTTCTGTTCAATAATGACAATCGGAATCCTCTGCACGTCACAGGACCCTGAGTTACATTTTAGACGGGCCTCCCACCTGACTCAGAGGCCACTCAGGAACCAGTGGTAGGCCCGGGGGACGTTACCGTGTTTTTGGATGATATCGCCAAGGGGCAGCACATAGATGAGAAACAGCGGGGTGGAGGGGGCAAAGACAGATCCATGGGGGGGACACCAGAGGTAACGATGCGGGAGTGGGAAGAGAAGCCATTGCTGGAGATTTTCTGGCTACGATTAGACAGATAAGAATGGAATATATTAGCATGTATCGCGGACTGGTTAACTAACAGAAAACAGAGAGTCGCGATAAATGGGTCATTTTCCGGTTGGCAAACAGTAACTAGTGGGGTGCCACAGGGATCAGTGCTGGGGCCCCAACTATTTACAATCTATATTAATGACTTGGATGAAGGGACCGAGTGTAATGTAGCCAAGTTTGCTGATGATACAAAGATGGGTGGGAAAGCCACCTTACTTAAGGAAGGATATAGTAGCTTTGGGGGGGGTACAGAGACGATTCACTAGGCTGATTCCGGAGATGAGGGGGTTACCTTATGATGATAGATTGAGTAGACTGGGTCTTTACTCGGAGTTCAGAAGGATGAGGGGTGATCTTATAGAAACATTTAAAATAATGAAAGGGATAGACAAGATAGAGGCAGAGAGGTTGTTTCCACTGGTCGGGGAGACTAGAACTAGGGGGCACAACCTCAAAATATGGGGGAGCCAATTTAAAACCGAGTTGAGAAGGAATTTCTTCTCCCAGAGGGTTGTGAATCTGTGGAATTCTCTGCCCAAGGAAGCAGTTGAGGCTAGCTCATTGAATGTATTCAAGTCACAGATAGATAGATTTTTAACCAATAAGGGAATTAAGGGTTACGGGGAGCGGGCGGGTAAGTGGAGCTAAGTCCACGGCCAGATCAGCCATGATCTTTTTGAATGGCGGAGCAGGCTCAAGGGGCTAGATGGCCTACTCCTGTTTCTAATTCTTATGTTCTTATGTTCTTATGTAAAGCAAGTTGCGAGGAGGACACAAAAAATCTGCAAAGGGATATAAACAGGATAAGTGAGTGGGCAAACATTTGGCAGATGGAGTACAATGTGGAAAAGTGTGAGGTTATCCACTTTGGCAGGAAAAATGAAAAAGCGAATTATTATTTAAATGGAGAGAGATTACAAAATATTGCAGCATTTGTGCATGAAACACAAAAGGTTAGTATGCAGTTACAGCAAGTGATCAGGAAGGCCTTTATTGCAAAGGGGATGGAGTATAAAAGCAGGGAAGTCTTGCTACAGTTGTACAGGTTATTGGTGAGGGATATACTTGCTTTGGAGGCAGTTCAGAGAAGGTTCATGAGGTTAATCCTGGAGATGAAGGGGTTGACTTATGAAGAAAGGTTGAACATCTTAGGCCTGTGCTCATTGGAGTTTAGAAGAATGAGAGGTGACCTTATTGAAACATATAAGATACTCAGGGGGCTCGACAGGGTGGATGCAGAGAGGATGTTTCCACTCATGGGGGAATCTAGAACTAGGCAGCATAGTTTAAAAATAAGGGTCGCCAGTTTAGAACTAAGATGAGGAGGAATTTCTTCTCTCAGAGAGTCATGAATCTTTGGAATTCTCTGCCCCAGAGAGCTGTGGTGACTGGGTCATTGAATATATTTAAGGCGGAGATAGACAGATTTTTGAAAGATAAGGGAGTGAGGGTTTATGGGGAGTGGGCAGGGAAGTGGAGCTGAGCCCAAGATCAGATCACCCATGATCTTATTAAATGGGGGAACAGGCGCGAGGGGCCGAATGGCCTACTCCTGCTCCTATGTCTTATGTTCTTCCCACTCCCACATTGTTACCTCTGGTGTCCCCCAAGGGTCTATCCTTGGCCCCCTCCTATTTCTCATCTACATGTTGCCCCTTGGTGACATAATCCGGAAACACGGCGTCAGTTTCCACATGTACGCTGACGACACCCAGCTCTACCTCCCCATCACTTCTCTCCACGGTCTCTAACTTGTTAGACTGCTTGTCCAACATCCAGTACTGGATAAGCAGAAATGTTCTCCAATTAAATATTGGGAAGATTGAAGCCATTATCTTTGGTTCCCGCCACAAACTGCGTTGTCTAGCTACTGACTCCATCCCTAGCATCAATCTGAGGGTGAACCAGACTGTTCGCAACCTATGTTTCATATTTGACCCTGGAATGAGCTTCCAGCCACATATCTGCAGCATAACTAAAACGAGCTATTTCCACCTCCGTAACATCGCCCATCTCCTCCCTTGCCTCAGTTCATCTGCTGTTGAAACCGCATCCATGCCTTTGTTACCTCTAGACTTGACTACTCCAACGCACTCCTGGATGGCCTCCCACATTCTACCCTACGTAAGCGTGAGGTCATCCAAAACTCTGTTGACCATGAGCTACATTATGTTTGACCCCATTGCGGGTCATGAATTCCTTGAATTCAGCACTGGTAAAGCACGGCCCATTATCACTTACAAGGACATAAGGCAGGCCATGCATGGCAAACATGGCCCGTAGGCTTTCAATGGTGGCAGCGGACATGCTTGCCGAGATTATCACACATTCAATCCACTTGGAGTACCCATCTACAACCACTAAAAGCATTTTTCCCAAGAATGGGCCTGCATAGTCAACTTTGAACCCTAGACCAGGTTTTGGAGGGCCAAGACCATAAACATAGAGGCGCCTCCCTGGGTGCATTGCTTAACTGGGAACAGGTATTACATTTGTGCACATAGGACTCTAAGTCTGCATCGATACCGGACCACCACATGTGGGATCAGGCCATCGCTTTCATCATTACAATGCCTGGGTGGGTACTGTGGAGATTACTAATGAAAATGTCCCTGCCCTTTTTAGGCACAACTACCCGATTACCCCATAGGAGGCAGTCTGCCTGTATGGACATTTCATCTTTGCGCTGCTGGTACGGCCTTATTTCTTCCTGCATCTCTAACGGGACACGAGACCAACTCCCGTGGAACACACAGTTTTTCACTAAGGACAGTAAGGGGTCCTGGCTCGTCCAGCTTCTAATCTGTCAGGCGGTAACGGGTGATTGCTCACTCTCAAATGCTTCCATTACCATAACTAAATCTGCGGGCTGTGCCATCTCCACCCCGGTGGTGGGCAATGGCAGCCTACTGAGAGCATCGGCAAAGTTTTCTGTGCCTGGTCTGTGGCAGATGGTGTAGTTGTATGCGGACAACGTGAGCGCCCATCTCTGGATGCGGGCCGATGCATTCGTATTTATGAGCGAGAGTGTGTGTGTGTGTGTGTGTGGGGAAGAGGCTGAGAGAGAGAGAGAGAGAGTGTGTGTGTGTGTGTGTGTGTGTGGAGGGGAGAGAGAGAGAGAGTGTGTGTGTGGGGGGGGGGAGATAGATAGAGAGAGAGAGAGAGTGCCTGTGTGTTTGGAGGGGAGAGAGTGTTTGTGTGTGTTGGGGCGGGAGAGAGAGAGAGTGTGTGTGTGTGTGGAGGGGGGAGAGAGAGGGAGAGAGTGTGTGTGTGGGGGACAGAGAGAGAGAGAGTGAGAGAGCGTGTGCGCAGGGTAGAGAGAGCGAGTGTGTGCGGGAGAGAGAAAGAGAGAGTGTGTGTGGAGGAGGGAGAGAGAGAGAGTGGGGGAGGGAGAGCGACTGAATGGGGGAGGGAGAGAGAGAGTGTGGTGGGAGGAAGAGAGAGAGTATGTGTGGGTGGGAGGGAGAGAGAGAGTGTGGGGGGGAGGGAGATGGAGAGTGTGTGTGTGTGTGGAGGGGAGAGAAAGAGAGTGTGCATGTGTGTGGGGGGGGGGTGGGGAGGTGGAGAGAGAGCGTGTGTGTGGAGGGGAGAGAGAGTGTCTGTGTGGAGGGGAGAGAGAGAGAGTGTGTGTATGAGGGCAAGAGAGAGAGAGAGTGCGTGTGTGGGGCAGAGAGAGAGTGTGTGTGTGGGGGGAGAGAGAAAGAGTGTGTGTGTGGAGGGGAGAGAGAGAGAGTGTGTGTGTGGGTGGGGGGGGAGAGAGAGTGTGTGTGTGTGTGTGGGGGTGAGAGAGAGAGAGAGAGAGTGCATGTGTGGGGCAGAGAGAGAGTGTGTGTGTGGGGGGAGAGAGAAAGAGTGTGTGTGTGTGGGGAAGAGAGAGCGAGTGAGTGTGTGTGTGTGGAGGGGAGCAGAGAGTGTGTTTGTGGGGGGGAGAGAGTGAGAGAGAGAGAGTGTGTATGTGTGTGTGGGGAGGGCAAGAGAGAGACAGAGAGAATGTGTGTGGGTGAGAGAGAGAGTGTGTATGTGTTGGGTCGAGAGAGACAGAGAGAGAGAATGTGTGGGGGCGAGAGTGAGAGAGCGTGTGTGTGGGGGGGAGAGAGAGAGTGTGTGTGGGGGAGAGAGAGAGTGTGTGTGGGGGGGAGAGAGAGAGAATGTGTGTGGGGGGGAGAGAGAGAGAATGTGTGTGGGGGAGAGAGAGAGTGTGTGTGGGGGGGAGAGAGAGAGAATGTGTGTGGGGGGGAGAGAGAGAGAATGTGTGTGGGGGAGAGAGAGAGAGCGTGTGTGTGGGGGGGAGAGAGAGAGTGTGTGTGGGGGAGAGAGAGAGTGTGTGTGGGGGGGAGAGAGAGAGAATGTGTGTGGGGGGGAGAGAGAGAGAATGTGTGTGGGGGAGAGAGAGAGAGCGTGTGTGTGGGGGGGAGAGAGAGAGTGTGTGTGGGGGAGAGAGAGAGTGTGTGTGGGGGGGAGAGAGAGAGTGTGTGTGGGGGAGAGAGAGAGTGCGTATGTGTGGGGGAGAGAGAGAGTGTGTGTGGGGGGGAGAGAGAGAGAATGTGTGTGTGTGGGGGGGAGAGAGAGAGAGAGCTTGTCTGCGGGGGAGCGAGAGCATCATTGGCGGAGAGAGAGAGAGTGTGTGTGTGTGTGAGGGAGAGAGAGAGAGAGTGTGTGTATGTGAGGGGGGGAGAGAGAGTGTGTGTGTGGGGGAAGGGAGAGAGAGCGTGTGTGCGGGGGCGGGAGAGAGAGCGTGTGTGTGGAGGAGAGAGAGAGCATGTGTGTGGGAGAGGGAGAGAGCATGTGTGTGTGTGGGGGGGAGAGAGAGTGTGTGTGTGGGAGAAAGAGAGAGAGTGTGTGTGTGTATGGAGGGGAGAGAGAGAGAGAGTGTTAGTGGGGGAGAGAGAGAGATAGAGTGTGTGTGTGCGGGGGAGAGAGAGAGCATGTGCGTGGGGCAGAGAGAGAGAGAGAGTGTGTGTGGGGAGTGGAGAGAGAGTGTGAGAGGGGGAGAGAGAGAGTGTGTGTGCGGGAGAGAGAGTGTGGGGGGTAGGGAGAGAGAGAGTGGGGAAGCGAGAGCGACTTAATGGTGGAGGGAGAGAGAGTGTGAAGGGAGGGAGAGAGAGAGAGAGAGTGTGGAGGGAGGGAGAGAAAGAGGGGTTGTGGGTGGGAGGGAGAGAGAGAGAGAGTGGGGATGGAGAGAGAGAGAGAGAGAGAGAGAGAGAGTGTGTGGGGGGAGGGAGAGAGAGAAAGTGTGGGGAGGAGTGAGGGAGAGAGTGGGGGAGGGAGGGAGGGAGTATGTAGGGGGCATGGAGAGAGTGTGTGGGAGGAGGGAGAGAGTGTGGGGGGGGAGGGAGAGTGTGTGGGGGGAGGGAGAGAGTGTCGGGGTTGAGAGAGAATGTGGGTGGCGTGTGTGGAGGGGAGAGAGAGAGAGTGAGTGAGGGAGGGAGAAAGAGTGAGTGGGGGAGGGAGAGAGAGAGTGAGTGGTTTGGAGAGAGAGACAGAGTGTGTGTGTGTGTGTGTGGAGGGGAGAGAGAGAGAGCGAGTCTGTGTGTGTGGGGGATGTGGTGTATGTAGCACACAAATCACTGACTCCACACGGTCTGGTGTTAATCTAACTGCTGTAACCTTCGTCCTTTATTGTTCAGCTCCAGCGTGCCTCTCAGATGTGGTGGTCAGCTTTTTATATTGCCTGTTGCAGGTACTTCCAGGTTTCCCACCACAGCGCCCTCTGTATTGTGGTATAGTGCTCACATTACATTTAAGGTACCGGGACGATACACACATCATTACATAACATCACACTTGTCCAACGGAAGGCAGGTGGGCATAGACAGTGCGTTAGTATGGTACATATTATCTGGTACATTAACTGGTTATTGACTGGTAACGGATCCTTGATTTCCTTGTTCACTCTTATCATTAATTGTACTTCATATCCATTATTTTACACAAGTACAGTGGCCATTCAATATTAAAATATTAATTCTTATTACAAATTCACCATCTCACATTAACATTGCTCATTTTAGACTCGCTCTGCCTTACAGAAGTCCTGGTAAGACCCTTTTAAGACTCCCGGGTGCATTTCCTTTTTAAGGCGCCATCTTTGATGCAGGAGGATTCCACGAGGCTTCTCCTTGGGCGCCGCCATCTTTGATGCTCTGGACACGATGCCGCCGCCATCTTGCTCTCCGCTGCTCCGGATGCCCTCCACTGTCGCCGCCTCCGCTCCCCTCCGCTGCCACCTGACTTGCCGCCTCCCCTGCGGCCGCCGACCTCCAGCTGCTGCCTCTACGTGGGCCCCACCGATCCGCCGGCCATCATGGATCCCTCGCATCCCGCCCGCAGCGCCCCGCCGGCTCCCCCCCCCCCCCCACTCCCCCCCCACTAGGCCTGCCTCTGCAGGGCTGCTTGTCTGTGGGGGATGAGGCTGCAGGGTCTCTGTGTGAGATCCGGGCCTGGGACTTGCCTGTGGGGGCTGGGGCTGCAGGATCTCTGTGTGAGATCCGGGCCTGGGACTTGCCTGTGGGGGCTGAGGCTGCAGGGTCTCTGTGTGAGGTCCGGGCCTGGGGCTTGCCTGTGGGGGCTGGGGCTGCAGGGTCTCTGTGTGAGATCCGGGCCTGGGACTTGCCTGTGGGGGCTGAGGCTGCAGGGTCTCTGTGTGAGGTCCGGGCCTGGGGCTTGCCTGTGGGGGCTGAGGCTGCAGGGTCTCTGTGTGAGATCCGGGCCTGGGGCTTGCCTGTGGGGGCTGAGGCTGCAGGGTCTCTGTGTGAGGTCCGGGCCTGGGGCTTGCCTGTGGGGGCTGAGGCTGCAGGGTCTCTGTGTGAGGTCCGGGCCTGGGGCTTGCCTGTGGGGGCTGAGGCTGCAGGGTCTCTGTGTGAGGTCCGGGCCTGGGGCTTGCCTGTGGGGGGATTGAGGCTGCAGTTCCAGCTCGGTCGGCGCTGTTCTCTGGGGACCCGGGGCACGGCTGCACCCCGGGGAGCAGCAGCCTGTGGGGTGATGAAGTCTTCCCAGCTCCCACGGACTGTCGGTGCACGTATACAGTCCAAGCACCTCATCTTCTTCTTCCTGCTGCTCGCTGAACAGTGGATGATCCCCCATCTCCTCAGCCACATGGTGAGTCCAATTTCTTTTACACATACGCTGAAGGTGGCCTTTAACGTGGCAGGTATTGCACGTGTACTCCGCAAACCTGCACCGGTGAGCCCCATGGCTTCCTCCACAGCGCCAGCATGGTGCTGCTTGATTGGCCCCCCTCGGCGGACTCTGAGTTCCAGGATCCCGAGGTCCGTGCTCTCTGCCCCGGGCAGAGCCACGTTCTGCAGTTTTGTCCGTGCTGGGCGCTATCCTGTGGACAGTGCCTGCCGGGTTCGAGACTGTGTGGATTATTTGCTTGGTGCTGCAAGTCGAGGTCATATGTGCCCGGTTGATGGTGATGGCCTTTATCAGAGTGACTGTGGGTTCCGTGGCCAGCAGCTTATGAAGGAGGCCCTCGTGGCCAATCCCTATAACGAAAACGTCCCGCAAAGCCTCGTCAAGGTGTGCCCCAAAATCACACGGCGCCGCGAGTCTCCTGAGGTCCGCAGCATATTTGGTGATATCCTGGTCCTCAGGTCTGCAGTGATGGTAAAATTTGTATCTGGCCGTGAGGATGCTCTCCTTCGGTTTCAACTGGTCACGAATGAGTTCGATCAGCTCCTCGTATGACTTGTCCCTGGCGCTCCCAGGTGCCAGCAAACCCCTGACGAGACAGTAAACCTCATCTCCACAACTGGAGAGCAATATCGCCTTACGCTTCTCTCTCATTGAGTATGTGTCCTCCGTCAGGTCGTTTGCTGTGAAGTAGTACTCGAGCCTTTCCGTAAAGGCCTCCCAATCATTGCCCACGGTAAAATCCTTTAGCGAGCCCAGAGTCGCCATGGTTGCGTGGAGTTCGTCCGCTTCCTCGTTGCCAATGTGGTGTATGTAGCACACAAATCACTGACTCCACATGGTCTGGTGTAAGTCTAACTGCTGTGACCTTCGTCCTTTATTGTTCAGCTCCAGAGTGCCTCCCAGGTGTGGTGGTCAGCCTTATATAGTCCTTGTTACAGGTACTACCAGGGTTTCCCACTGCAGCGCCCTCTGTGGTGTGGCATAGTACTTACATTACATTTAAGGTACTGGGACGATACACACATCATTACATAACACACGGAGAGAGAGAGAGAGAGAGAGAGAGAGAGACATGGAGAGAGAGAGACACAGACACATGGAAAGAGAGAGAGAGAGGCATAGACACACGGAGAGAGAGAGAGACAGAGGGGCACAGACACTCAAAGAGAGAGAGAGAGAGACACAGAGAGAGAGAGGGAGAGACAGACACACGGAGAGAGAGTGAGAGAGATACAGACAGACGGAGAGAGAGAGAGCGAGGCACACGGAGAGAGAAAGAGAGAGAGAGAGTGAGGCACACGGAGAGAGAAAGAGACACACACAGACAGAGAGAGAGAGAGAGAGTGAGACAGACAGTGAGAGAGAGAGAGAGAGACACAGACACAGGGAGAGAAAGAAAGAGAGAGACACACGGAGAGAGAGAGAGAGAGATACACGGAGAGAGAGAGAGAGAGAGAGAGAGAGTGTGCGGGAGGGAGAGAGAGCATGTGTGTGGAGGAGAGAGAGAGCATGTGTGTGGGAAACAGAGTGTGTGTGTGGGGGGGAGAGAGAGAGAGTGAGTGTGTGTGTGGGGGTGAGAGAGAGAGAGAGAGAGATTGTGTGTGCAGGGGAGAGAGAGAGAGTGTCTGTGTGGGGGTGCAAGAGAGAGCGTGTGTGCGGGGGAAAGAGAGCGTGTGTGGGGGAGAGAGAGAGAGCGTATGTGCGGTGGAGTGAGAGCATGTGTATGGCGGAGAGAGAGAGAGAGAGTGTGTGTGGGGGGCAGAGAGAGAGAGAGAGAGAGTGTGTGTGTGTGGGGGGGGAGAGAGAGAGAGAGAGAGAGAGTGTGTGTGTGGGGTGGAGAGAAAGAGAGTGTGTGTGTGTGGAGGGGAGAGAGAGAGTGTGTGTGGGGGGAGAGAGAGAGAGAGAGAAAGGGTGTGTGTGCGGGGGAGAGAGAGAGAAAGAGTGTGAGAGAAAGGAAGAGAGAGAGAGAGAGATTGTGGAGGGTAGGGAGAGAAAGAGTGGGGGAGCGAGAGCAACTGAATGGGGGAGGGAGGGAGAGAGAGAGTGTGGGTGGGAGGAAGAGAGAGAGAGAGAGGGAGTGAGTGCGGAGGGAGAGAGAAAGAGAGAGATTGTGTGTGGGGGGGCGGGAGAGAGAGAGAGACTGTGTGTGTGTGGGGGAGAGAGAGAGAGAGACTGTGTGTGTGTGGGGGAGAGAGAGAGAGAGAGAGTGTGTGTGTGTGGGGGAGAGAGAGAGAGAGAGTGTGTGTGTGTGGGGCAGAGAGAGAGCGTGTGTGGGGCAGAGTGAGAGAGTGTGTGTGGGGAGGAGAGAGAGAGAGTGTGTGTGCGGGAGAGAGAGAGCGTGTGTGGAGCGAGAGAGAGAGAAAGCGTGTGCGCGGGGAGAGAGAGCATGTGTGTTAGCGTTAGTGTTTTCTTAGAAGAATCACTCAACACTCAGGGTCGGTTCCAATGCTGAAGCAGCTTTTATTACGCTCAGCGGGAAGGAAAAACTCAGGACCGTATCCAGGTTTCTCTTCACAGAACAAAGGTTTACATGCACCTTTATATGTTTCACAACAGTTACAAAACAGTTTACTGCAGCTACACAGCCCATCACGGCTGGACACAAGCCAATCACAACGATTATAGATTACATATAGGTTCTTTTAACCCAATAGAATTCTCCTAGTATCCAGGGAACCATATGTTCGGTTATTGTCAGCTTGGGCTGATCGATGGCTTTATAGGTTCTCTCCCTAGTTCTTTCATCTGGGAGAAATAATTGGTTTATAGCCTTGTTTACAGCAAATGGCTTCCCTCTTATCTTTCTTCCTGGGGAATTAATTGGTTTATGACCTTGCTCACAGGAGATGGTTTCCTTCTTATCTCTGTCTTCCCAGGCATTCCTACAGTGGGCCTCACAGGGTTATTGCTCGGTCAGTGAACGTTCAACAGTTCACAGCTTGACTACCTGGTTTCCCATCATGCCTGGGCAGCCATTTTATGTGTGTGTCCATTTAAGCTTATGTGAGTTCTAAATATCCAGCAGGTGCCTAATGCCTAAGTCTATATATATCTTTCTACTCTCTACAACAATTCCCCCTTTCGGTAAAGGGACTAGTCCTAGTCCCCTTTTAACCGAAATACTGCCTTTATCTGATATTTGTGCACGGCCCGGTATTCCTTGCCTCAACGTGCTGGCCAGTCACGCGGTTTCAGGAGTTCCGGTTGCTTAAATCAAATTAACAAAGGCTAGCTCCTCCCGTCCCCTTATCAAACAGGCTTGTTTAATATCCAGGGAACGGTGATTAGTCCGTTTCCGCCGTTTGTGGCGCCTGCATACCTGGCAGGCCATCACGCCCCAGGTTATTGCTAAGATTAATTGTATTCCGACCAGTGTGTGTGAAATAATTCGGATCCATGGGTGGATGTTCACATTTATTCCCCAGTCCCAGACCTTTCTCCACCAACTCTGACTTTGTAAGTCTACCTCGGTATCTTCTTCCAGTTCTTTGATTTTAGTTTGTAGCTGGTGATAGAATTTTACAGATTGACCCACTCTGAGCCTTAACTCCCGTAATACCTCGGTTAGATGTGGGATAGGGACCTGCTCTGGCTCGTCATAATCCTGTAAATGATCATGGAGCTGATCGGTTACTTCAATAACTTCGGACTTCCGGCGCCTAACCTGGGTGATATGCGCTTGCCCGATCGCGACAGGTCGTAGTGGTGTAAAGCAAAAGTTTGGCTGCGGTGTAGGGCACTGCAGGTCATTATACTGGTATGAACGCTCTGTGGTAGAGACGCAGTATCTTCCCCTCCCTCCGTAGCCTGCCCTCGCGAAGTGCATGTGTGCGGGCACTATTTCTAGTACACACCCGTTGGTTCGGTTAAACCCGCACTCGTCTAGTTCACCTCGGCCCACCGGGTGAGGGCATACTGTGATTTCCCCCTTTTGCTTGCAATCTGCTAGGGAAATCCCAGTAAGTATGTTGTTTCGACGAACGGCAGAGGTGGTGGTCAGGTAGTAGCGTATGGAGACATTTTCCCGTATTACTCCGATATTCTCTCGTTGGTATAGGGGGAACGGCCCTGAGTCCGGCGTGACTATAGGGATCATCAGGACTGTCCCTATCCCGGTAGTCCTACCCATCTGGCAATCTGGAATTGCTGGGTATACTCTGGTCAGTCCCTTCAGAGTACAATTATCCAGTGTCCCCCTTTGGTTAGCCAACTGAGCTAAATCTTCCTGTTCTCTATCAATGAGGTGATTGATGGTTTTAGCGTGAGCTTCCAGGACTGAGATGCCATCCAGCTGGATTTTGGCACCCTCCTTTCCTAGGTTGGCTTGGTCTTCCTGGTTTTGCTCCACCCTCTCCAATAACCCCTTCATCACCCCTCTAAGCTGTTCCACCCTCTCATTTAATTCTTGTATGTCTATCGAGTTCACTACGGAGGTCTCTGTATTGAAAACGGTAGCAACATCATTAACTATTTCCCTCTTCATCCTGGGGGCTAACCCCTGTCCCCGGAACCTACTGGCACCCATGGCATCGGCAGCCTGCTGCATTACAACTTTACTTAATACATTGTACATCTTCCTTGACTGTTCTGTACAGTATTCCGGCATCTGGATGCCTGAAATATTGATCAGAACAGGCACAATTTCATGTTTAACATTATCATACAATAATTCCCCTTCGCTGTACATTGCAATCCCATTTTCTGGTCCCTTAGTAGTTATGGGACAAGGCAGTTCTTCGGGCAATGTAGTGATTCTTATGGGGCGCGGTGTCGGAGGGGGTGAGAAACATACATACAATGATATTGCAGCCGCCCCCGCCTCCTCGTAATACCCACACAGCCCCATTCCCTTCTTGCGGATGACTGATTGCTGGGATTGTCCCGGAGGCGCACAAATTATGCCGAAAGTACATTCATCAGGCCCTTTGACATCCCTCCGTTTAATGCATCTGCTCCTTATACCCGTGGAGCACTGTACACATACTCTTATTCTTATTAGGATTCTTATTAGGATTCACTTGTAACCATGCATTAAAATAAGTCCTGTCCTTGCTCCAGTCCTTGGCTGCTGGAATGCACATTCCGTCCGTTAAATTAAACAAGACTCCATAGTTCATGTAGTTGTTTATTTCCAGCGTGCTCTGCTGTCCGTCGGTGTTGCCCAGGGTACGTGCATGTCGCAGGGCTATCCATATTACGAGTAGCGCCTTTCGTATTCCCATTCCGGTAAGTATTATCTGTAATTTTAAACAGACGGCCTGGTCGTCACCAGGGGTTAAGTTTTTTTGCTCTACGAGTGTCCCTGTCACCCTGCAAAATCAGAAGCACAAGGTTATAATCGAACCATTTCGAGCTGAATCTGTAGGGCGTGCGCCCGTGTCTTTACCCACTTAAATATTACCCAAACTCCTATGACCAAGGCCAAAGCTATTCCTCCAAACATCGCTGTCTGCTTTACCGTTAGGTTGGGTTTGTGGACTACACCTACCCACCGTGGGGTACATTGGCTCTATTGCCAGAGGTGACGGTGCTATGGCTGCGCACTGCACTATCCGTCTAGTCCCGTTATCTCTTCCAGCCTGTTTATCTTAGCTTTTAACTCTTCAATTTGTTTTATTGAATATCTATTTCTTTATTGTATCAGGCAAGTATTATTACATAAGCTAGTTCTGTTTTTATTTTTGTTTCCTCTGTTAGGTGAGTCTTTTTTTTCCTATTAAGAAATCCAAATTAATAATGTTCAGTATAAAACGGCTGTCAATGGAAAGGGTTAACTCCTTTCCAGGTTTGTAAGAAGACCTGATGTCATTACGTGACTTCACGTAATCATCTGAAAAAAAAAGTCTTTGTGCCTTCAAAACTGGCTTCGAAATTAGGAATCCGTTAAAAACAGCATAAATCATTAGAGTAAACTCCAATGTTTTCTTAACTTCTAATTCAAGTACTTGCCAAAGAAATTTTTTTTTTTTTAATTGTTTTAAAACAAGACCACACATACAATAGCAATTTTGTTTACTGAAATTCAATTCTGTTTTTTTTTATTTCTCTCTTTCTCCTCGTTATCTTCAAAACCCTCCTGCTTGTTTAGACTGTTCGGGACTTTTTTGATAAACACTGTCCACTTTGGAAATCTTTTCAAACTGCATTGAAACTTTTGAAAATTCGAATCCATGTAGAGTGTTTTTTACTTATTATTTTTTTTTTCTCTTCTAATTAAACCAATATCTTTTTCACAGCAAACAACAACTAGTATTTAGTAAGTTATGTCTTTTTCCATTTAGTCCGTTACATCTTTTTTTTGTCTTTCTTCAAATTAGGTTTTGTATTTTACACGGAGGGTTCGTAACTCCATAAAGTTGTTAATTTAAAATCATGCTCCAGTTTCAAAGTCGTTACTAAAGCTTGCTGTTTTTTAACATTTTCCAAAAGTTCCTTTTACACCTTCGCAGATAGCTCGCCACTTGCCCAGGAGTTTGACCTGATCAGATTTAATTTAATCTTTTTCTTTTTTTTTTTAAATCCACCTCAGTATTTCCTGTGCCTTCTCTGAATATCTCAAAATCCCAATTCAAACTTTGTAATTTCAATCTTTATTTAAAACTTTTTTTTTTAGAAGCTCTTTTTTTTTAAAGCATTCTTTATCTCATTCCGAGACTAAATTTATGTCTTTCAACCCAATCAATCATTGCATGTTTTCTTTCGGCAAGTAAGTGAGCATGTCAAATAAATATTTTGCTCAACAAACCTATTCTTTATTTGTTTATTTTCCTAGCTCCGTAACTTATCATCCGAATAAATCCACACCTGCGTTTCTAACTTAAATGTCTTAAAACTTCCCACATACAGGACAACATTACAAAGGGTTTAAAAAAAGACTTTCACTCTGTTTCTAAAATAAACAGACACTTGCATTCCTCTTCCAACCAGGCTTTCGGAACATGAAAACATAAAAAAATCACACAGACACTTCTCACTCAACGATCAGACATTTACAACAGTCTCTCTTCTTGTTTTGGCCGTCTCTATTTTTGGATCCATGACCTTTCAGGGAATTCGTAGTTTTATCTAAATAATTCCTCACATAACTAATTCCTGAGGATTCCACCCTGCTTTAATCATTTTTTCAATTAGCTTCTTTTGTTTTTCCGCCAGGTGGCGGGTAAGCGACCCTTCTGGTCCCCACTCGAGTTTACTTGTTTACATGGCCATTCCTGGGTAGGACTACTACCGTTAGGAATCTACTCTCAGAGGTCCGCTTTCTTTCTAGCGCGACTTGTAGTAAACTGTCTCTTGGCTACTGTCAGGTCACAAGTTCTGCTGTTACACAAACTTATACAATTCTTAAAAACGCGTTTAAGCAATTCCCGCAGTGCTCTACGTATCCTTAACGACTACCTACCACCGCTCAGCCTGTTGGTCCGACCCTGTTCACAGGTTTGGATTCCGTTAGCCGCTGTACACTGCTTGGTTCTATCCCGGGGTATTTCAAATTACACTACTGGGTCCGGAAGATGTCTCTCGGTATCACGATCCCACGGTCTAAGTGTGTTCCCTACGCCGACTTGGTTCCTGGCCGTCACGTGGGACAAAAGTCCTCTTAATTCAGGCTCAGGCTAGGCGTTTGAGATATTAGACCGTCTCCTCATGTCGATCAACCAGCTTCCACCTTCCGCACCCTTTATACTTAAAAATTGTTTTTTATACTCACCCGGGTTTTTTCCAAGGGCGTCCAGCGACTCCGGGAAATCCTGCCGACTACGCCATTGTTAGCGTTAGTGTTTTCTTAGAAGAATCACTCAACACTCAGGGTCGGTTCCAATGCTGAAGCAGCTTTTATTACGCTCAGCGGGAAGGAAAAACTCAGGACCGTATCCAGGTTTCTCTTCACAGAACAAAGGTTTACATGCACCTTTATATGTTTCACAACAGTTACAAAACAGTTTACTACAGTTACACAGCCCATCACGGCTGGACACAAGCCAATCACAACGATTATAGATTACATATAGGTTCTTTTAACCCAATAGAATTCTCCTAGTATCCAGGGAACCATATGTTCGGTTATTGTCAGCTTGGGCTGATCGATGACTTTATAGGTTCTCTCCCTAGTTCTTTCATCTGGGAGAAATAATTGGTTTATAGCCTTGTTTACAGCAAATGGCTTCCCTCTTATCTTTCTTCCTGGGGAATTAATTGGTTTATGACCTTGCTCACAGGAGATGGTTTCCTTCTTATCTCTGTCTTCCCAGGCATTCCTACAGTGGGCCTCACAGAGTTATTGCTCGGTCAGTGAACGTTCAACAGTTCACAGCTTGACTACCTGGTTTCCCATCATGCCTGGGCAGCCATTTTATGTGTGTGTCCATTTAAGCTTATGTGAGTTCTAAATATCCAGCAGGTACCTAATGCCTAAGTCTATATATATCTTTCTACTCTCTACAACAATGTGTATGGCGAAGAGAGGGAGAGTGTGTGTGGGGGAGAGAGAGAGCGAGAGAGAGTGTGTGTGGGGGGGAAGAGAGAGAGTGTGTGTCGGGGAGAGAGAGAGAGAGAGTGTGTGTGGGGGAGAGAGAGAGAGAGAGAGAGAGTGTGTGTGTTTGGGGGAGAGAGAGCGAGAGTGTGTTTGTGGAGGGGAGAGAGAGAGAGAGAGAGTGTGTGTGGGGGGTGGAGAGAGAGAGAGTGTGGGGGAGGGAGAGAGTGTGTGTGGGGGAGAGAGAGAGAAAGAGAGTGTGTGTGTGTGGAGTGGAGAGAGAGAGAGTGTGTAGGGAGAGAGAGAGAGAGAGAGTGTGTGTGGGGGAGAGCGAGAGAGAGAGAGTGTGTGTGTGTGTGTGGAGGGCAGAGAGAGAGAGAGTGTGTGTCGGGGGGTGAGGAGAGAGAGAGAGTGTGTGTGTGTGTATGTGTGTGGAGGGGAGGGAGCGAGAGAGAGAGTGTGTGGGGGGGGAGAGAGAGAGAGTGTGTGTGTGTGGAGGTGCGAGAGAGTGTGTGTGTGTGGAGGGGAGAGAGAGAGAGTGTGTGTGTGTGGAGGGGAGAGAGAGAGAGAGTGTATGTGTGTGGGGGAGAGAGAGAGAGAGAGAAGGTGTGTGTGTGGGGGAGAGAGAGAGAGAAAGAGTGTGAGAGAAAGGAAGAGAGAGAGAGAGATTGTGGAGGGTAGGGAGAGAAAGAGTGGGGGAGCGAGAGCAACTGAATGGGGGAGGGAGAGAGAGAGTGTGGGTGGGAGGAAGAGAGAGAGAGAGAGGGAGTGAGTGCGGAGGGAGAGAGAAAGAGAGAGATTGTGTGTGGGGGGGCGGGAGAGAGAGAGAGACTGTGTGTGTGTGGGGGAGAGAGAGAGAGTGTGTGTGTGTGTGGGGGAGAGAGAGAGAGAGAGAGTGTGTGTGTGGGGCAGAGAGAGAGCGTGTGTGGGGCAGAGTGAGAGAGTGTGTGGGGAGGAGAGAGAGAGAGCGTGTGTGGGGCAGAGTGAGAGAGTGTGTGTGGGGAGGAGAGAGAGAGAGTGTGTGTGCGGGAGAGAGAGAGCGTGTGTGGAGCGAGAGAGAGAGAAAGCGTGTGCGCGGGGAGAGAGAGCATGTGTATGGCGAAGAGAGGGAGAGTGTGTGTGGGGGAGAGAGAGAGCGAGAGAGAGTGTGTGTGGGGGGGAAGAGAGAGAGTGTGTGTGTTTGGGGGAGAGAGAGCGAGAGTGTGTTTGTGGAGGGGAGAGAGAGAGTGTGTGTGGGGGGTGGAGAGAGAGAGAGTGTGGGGGAGGGAGAGAGTGTGTGTGTGGGGGAGAGAGAGAGAGAAAGAGAGTGTGTGTGTGTGGAGTGGAGAGAGGGAGAGTGTGTAGGGAGAGAGAGAGAGAGAGAGTGTGTGTGGGGGAGAGCGAGAGAGAGAGAGTGTGTGTGTGTGTGTGTGTGGAGGGCAGAGAGCGAGAGAGAGAGAGTGTGTGTCGGGGGGTGAGGAGAGAGAGAGTGTGTGTGTGTGTATGTGTGTGGAGGGGAGGGAGCGAGAGAGAGAGTGTGTGGGGGGGGAGAGAGAGAGAGTGTGTGTGTGGAGGTGCGAGAGAGAGCGTGTGTGTGGGGGAAAGAGAGAGAGTGTGTGTGTGTGTGGAGGGGAGAGAAAGAGAGAATGTGTGTGTGGGGGAGAGAGAGAGAGAGGGTGTGTGTGCGCGGGGGAGAGAGAGAGAAAGAGTGTGTGTGGGGGAGAAAGAGAGTGAGAGAGAGTGTGTGTGTGTGAGGGTGAGAGAGAGAGCGTGTGTGTGGGGGAGAGAGAGTGTGTGTGGGGGAGAGAGAGAGAGAACGTGTTTGGGGGAGAGAGAGAGAGTGAGTGTGTGTGGGGGGGAGAGAGAGAGAGAGAGTGTGAAAGAAAGGAAGAGAGAGAGAGAGCGTGGGGAGGGAGAGAGAGAAATTGTGGGGGGTAGGGAGAGAAAGAGTGGGGGAGCAAGAGCGACTGAATGGGGGAGGGAGAGAGAGAGTGTGGGTGGGAGGGAGAGAGAGAGAGAGTGAGTGCGGAGGGAGAGAGAGAGATTGTGTGTGGGGGGGCGGGAGAGAGAGAGAGACTGTGTGTGTGTGGGGGAGAGAGAGAGAGAGAGAGAGTGTGTGTGTGGGGCAGAGAGAGAGCGTGTGTGGGGCAGAGTGAGAGAGTGTGTGTGTGGGGAGGAGAGAGAGAGTGTGTGTGCGGGAGAGAGAGAGCGTGTGTGGAGGGAGAGAGAGAGCGTGTGTGCGGGGGAGAGAGAGCATGTGTATGGCGGAGAGAGGGAGAGTGTGTGTGGGGGAGAGAGAGAGCGAGAGAGAGTGTGTGTGGGGGGGAAGAGAGAGAGTGTGTGTCGGAGAGAGAGAGAGAATGTGTGTGGGGGAGAGAGAGAGAGAGTGTGTGTGTTTGGAGGAGAGAGAGCGAGAGTGTGTTTGTGGAGGGGAGAGAGAGAGAGTGTGTGTGGGGTGGAGAGAGAGAGAGTGTGTGGGGAGAGAGAGAGAGAGTGTGTGTGGGGGAGAGCGTGAGAGAGTGTGTGTGTGTGTGTGTGTGGAGGGCAGAGAGCGAGAGAGAGAGAGTGTGTGTGTGGGGGTGAGGAGAGAGAGAGAGAGAGTGTGTGTGTGTGTGTGTGGAGGGGAGAGAGAGAGAGAGAGAGTGTGTGTGTGTGTATGTGTGTGGAGGGGAGGGAGCGAGAGAGAGAGAGAGAGAGAGAGAGAGAGAGTGTGTGTGTGGGGTGGGGGGAGGAGAGAGAGAGAGTGTGTGTGTGTGGAAGGGAGAGAGAGAGAGAGAGAGAGAGAGAGAGAGCCTGCTCCGCCATTCAACAAGATCATGGCTGATCTGGCCGTGGACTCAGCTCCACTTACCCGCCCGCTCCCCGTAACCCTTAATTCCCTTATTGGTTAAAAATCTATCTATCTGTGACTTGAATACATTCAATGAGCTAGCCTCAACTGCTTCCTTGGGCAGAGAATTCCACAGATTCACAACCTTCTGGGAGAAGAAATTCCTTCTCAACTCGGTTTTAAATTGGCTCCCCCGTATTTTGAGGCTGTGCCCCTTAGTTCTAGTCTCCCCGACCAGTGGAAACAACCTCTCTGCCTCTATCTTGTCTATCCCTTTCATTATTTTAAATGTTTCTATAAGATCACCCCTCAGCCTTCTGAACTCCAACGAGCAAAGACCCAGTCTACTCAATCTATCATCATAAGGTAACCCCCTCATCTCCGGAATCAGCCGAGTGAATCGTCTCTGTACCCCCTCCAAAGCTAATATATCCTTCCTTAAGTAAGGTGACCAAAACTGCACGCAGTACTCCAGGTGCGGCCTCACCAATACCCTGTACAGTTGCAGAAGGACCTCCCTGCTTTTGTACTCCATCCCTCTCGCAATGAAGGCCAACATTCCATTCGCCTTCCTGATTACCTGCTGCACCTGCAAACTAACCTTTTGGGATTCATGCACAAGGAGTGTCCCCTTCCCTTTTATAGGGGGCACTGGAAAAATGTGATTTTAGCGCCCAAAAAAAAACAAAAAAAAAATGAAAAACACAAAAAAAAACAAACAAAGGAAAAAAGGGCCTTGTAACTGTCTGGTGTGTCACCCAGGTCGGGTGGCACGGTTTAATGTTTTATGTTTTTGCAGGTAGACTCTAAAAGAGTTTCATGCACAAGGACCTCCAGGTCCCTCTGCACCGCAGTATGTTGTAATTTCTCCCCATTCAAATAATATTCCCTTTTACAGTTTTTTTTCCCAAGGTGGATGACCTCACACTTTCCGACATTGTATTCCATCTGCCAAACCTTAGCCCATTTGCTTAACCTATCTAAATCTCTTTGCAGCCTCTCTGTGTCCTCTACACAACCCGCTTTCCCACTAATCTTTGTGTCATCTGCAAATTTTGTTACACTACACTCTGTCCCCTCCTCCAGGTCATCTATGTATATTGTAAACAGTTGTGGTCCCAGCATCGATCCCTGTGGCACACCACTAACCACCGATTTCCAACCCTAAAAGGACCCATTTATCCCAACTCTCTGCTTTCTGTTAGCCAGCCAATTCTCGATCCATGCTAATACATTTCCACTGACTCCGCATACCTTTATCTTCTGCAGTAACCTTTTGTGTGGCACCTTATCGAATGCCTTTTGAAAATCTAAATACACCACATCCATCGGTACACCTCTATCCACCATGCTCGTTATATCCTCAAAGAATTCCAATAAATTAGTTAAACATGATTTCCCCTTCATGAATCCATGTTGCGTCTGCTTGATTGCACTATTCCTATCTAGATGTCCCACTATTTCTTCCTTAATGATAGTTTCAAGCATTTTCCCCACTACAGATGTTAAACTAACCGGCCTATAGTTACCTGCCTTTTGTCTGCCCCCTTTTTTAAACAGAGGCGTTACATTAGCTGCTTTCCAATCCGCTGGTACCTCCCCAGAGTCCAGAGAATTTTCGTAGATTATAATGAATGCATCTGCTATAACTTCCGCCATCTCTTTTAATACCCTGGGATGCATTTCATCAGGACCAGGGGACTTGTCTACCTTGAGTCCCATTAGCCTGTCCAGCACTACCCCCCTAGTGATAGTGATTGTCTTAAGGTCCTCCCTTCCCACATTCCTGTGACCAGCAATTTCTGACATGGTTTCTGTGTCTTCCACTGTGAAGACCGAAGCAAAATAATTGTTTAAGGTCCCAGCCATTTCCACATTTCCTATTATTAAATCCCCCTTCTCATCTTCTAAGGGACCAACATTTACTTTAGTCACTCTTTTCCGTTTTATATATCTGTAAAAGCTTTTACTATCCGTTTTTATGTTTTGCGCAAGTTTACCTTCGTAATCTATCTTTCCTTTCTTTATTGCTTTTTTAGTCATTCTTTGCTGTCGTTTAAAATTTTCCCAATCTTCTATTTTCCCACTAACCTTGGCCACCTTATACGCATTGGTTTTTAATTTGATACTCTCCTTTATTTCCTTGGTTATCCACGGCTGGTTATCCCTTCTCTTACCGCCCTTCTTTTTCACTGGAATATATTTTTGTTGAGCACTATGAAAGAGCTCCTTAAAAGTCCTCCAATGTTCCTCAATTGTGCCACCGTTTAGTCTGTGTTTCCAGTCTACTTTAGCCAACTCTGCCCTCATCCCACTGTAGTCCCCTTTGTTTAAGCATAGTATGCTCGTTTGAGACACTACTTCCTCACCCTCAATCTGTACTACAAATTCAACCATACTGTGATCACTCATTCCGAGAGGATCTTTTACTAGGAGATCGTTTATTATTCCTGTCTCATTACACAGGACCAGATCTAAGATAGCTTGCTCCCTTGTAGGTTCTGTAACATACTGTTCTAAGAAACAATCCTGTATGCATTCTATGAATTCTTCCTCAAGGCTACCCAGTGCGATTTGATTTGATCAATCGATATGTAGGTTAAAATCCCCCATTATTACTGCCGTTCCTTTTTCACATGCCTACATTATTCCCTTGATTATTGCCCGCCCCATCGTGAAGTTATTATTTGGTTGCCTATAAACTACGCCCACCAGTGACTTTTTCCCCTTACTATCTCTAATCTCCACCCACAATAATTCAACATTTTGTTCATTAGAGCATGTGTGTGTGTGGTGGGGGGGGGAGGGGAGAGAGAGAGAGAAAGTGTGTGTATGTGTGGGGGAGAGAGGGAGAGTGTGTGTGTGTGGGAGGGAGAGAGAGGGAGAGTGTGTGTGTATGGAGGGGAGAGAGAGAGAGAGTGTGTGTGTGGGGGAGAGAGAGAGAGAGTGTATGTGTGGGGGGGGGGCGAGAGAGAGAGTGTGTGTGTGGGGGAGAGAGAGAGAGCATGTGTGTGGGAGAGAGAGAGAGCAAGTGTGTGTGTGGGGGGAAGAGAGAGAGTGTGTGTGGGGGAGAGAGAGAATGAGTGTGTGTGGGAGAGAGAGAGAGTGAGTGTGTGTGTGTGGAGGAGAGAGAATGTCTGTGTGGGGGAGAGAGAGAGAGAGTGTGTGTGGGGGAGAGAGAGAGAGAGTGTGTGTGGGGGAGAGAGAGAGAGAGTGTGTGTGGGGGAGAGAGAGAGAGTGTGTGGGTGGGTGGGGGGGCGAGAGAGAGTGAGAGAATGTTTGTGGGGGAGAGAGAGCGTGTGTGGGGGAGAGAGAGAGAGGGAGTCTGTGTGCAGGGGTGAGAGAGCATGTGTATGGTGGAGAGAGAGAGTGTGTGTGGGGGGGAGTGGGAGAGAGAGAGAGTGTGTGTGGGGAGAGAGAGAGAGAGAGAGTGTGTGTGGGGGAGTGAGAGAGAGAGAACGTGTGTGCGGGGGGGAGAGAGAGAGCATGTGCGTGGGAGAGAGAGAGAGTGTGTGTGTGGGGGAAAGAGAGAGAGTGTGTGGGGAGGGGAGAGAGACAGATAGTGTGAGAGGGGGAGAGAGAGAGTGTGTGTGGGGGAGAGTGAGAGAGAGAGAGAGAGTGTGGGGGTAGGGAGAGAGAGAGTGGGGTAGCGAGAGTGACTGAATGGTGGAGGGAGAGAGAGTGTGGAAGGAGGGAGAGAGAGAGAGTGTGGGGGAGGGAGAGAGCGAGAGAGAGAGAGTGTGGCGGGGAGGGAGAGAGAGAAAGTGTGGGGGGGAGGAAGGGAGGGAGAGAGTGTGTGGGGGGGAGGGAGAGAATGTGGGAGTGATGGAGAGAGTGTGGGGGGAGGGAGAGAGTGTGGGAGGGAGGGAGAGAGTGTGGAGGGGAGGGAGAATGTGTAGGGGGGAGGGCGTGTTAACTCCTGACTCTAATGTACTGACTTACACGAGACACATGCTGCAGTCAAGGTCACTCAGGACCTGCACCTTTAATTCCAGCTCTCCAGTGCTGCACTTGCCTGAGACCTCCCTTTATATACCTCAGTGGGACAGGTATGGAGTGTCTCCTGCAAGTGCACCCCTGGTGGTAAGGTATGCTTATTGTTACAGGTCATATCCAGTTACAGTCATGTATAGCATGGTAAGATACAGTTATATACAGTAATGTGAGATACATGATAGTGAGAGTGTTGGGGGGAGGGAGAGAGTGTGGGGGTTGAGGGAGAATGTGGGGAGGCGTGTGTGGAGGGGAGGGAGGGAGAGAGAGTGAGTGAGGGAGGGAGAGAGAGAGTGATTGAGGGAGAGAGAGAGAGATTGATTGAGGGAGGGAGAGAGAGAGTGATTGGGGGATGGAGAGAGAGAGAGTGAGTGGGGGAGGGAGAGAGAGTGTGTGGGGGAGCGAGAGCTCATGTGGGGAGAGGGAGAGCATGTGGGGGGGAGATTGTTTGGGGGGAGGGGGAGATTGTGTGGGGGCTAGGGAGAGTGTGGGGGGGAGAGGGAGAGTGTGGGGGGTAGGGAGTGTGTGGGGGGAGAGGGAGAGTGTGGGGGGGTAGGGAGAGTGTGAGGAGGTAGAGAGAGTGTGAGGGGGAGAGGGAGAGTGTGGGGGGATAGGGAGAATGTGGGGGGGAGAGGGAGAGTGTGGGGATGTAGGGAGAATGTGGGGGCGTAGGGAGAGTGTGGGGGGAGAGGGAGAGTGTGGGGGGGAGAGGAAGTGTGTGTTTGGGGGAGAGAGAGAGAGAGAGTGTGGGGTGTAGGGAGAGAGAGAGTGGGGAAGCGAGAGCGACTGAATGGTGGAGGGAGAGAGAGTGTGGAGGGAGAGAGAGAGAGTGTGGGTGGCAGTGAGAGAGAGAGAGAGAGAGAGTGGGAAGGGAGAGAGAGAGTGAGAGAGTGTGGGGGGGAGGGAGAGAGAGAGAGAGAGAGTATGGCGGGGAGGGAGAGAGAGAAAGTGTGGTGGGGAGGGAGGGAGAGAGTGTGCTGGAGGAGGGAGAGAGTGTGGGGGTGAGGGAGAGCATGTGGGGGTTGAGGGAGAATGTGGGGGGTGTGTATGGAGGGAAGGGAGGGAGAGAGAGCGAGTGAGGAAGGGAGAGAGTGAGTGGGGGAGGGAGGGAGAGAGTGTGTGGGAGGGAGAGAGAGAGTGAATGGGGGCGGGAGAGAAAGTGAGTGGGGGAGGGGAGAGAGAGTGTGTGGGGGAGGGAGAGAGAGTGAGTGGGGGAGTGAGAGAGAGTGTGTGGGGGAGCGAGAGCGAGTGTGTGGGGGAGTGAGAGAGAGTGAGTGGGGGAGGGAGAGAATGAGTGGGGGAGTGAGAGAGAGTGTGTGGGGGAGCGAGAGAATGAGTGGGGGAGTGAGAGAGAGTGTGTGGGGGAGCGAGAGAATGAGTGGGGGAGTGAGAGAGAATGTGTGGGGGAGCGAGATCTAGTGTGCGGAGAGGGAGAGCCTGTGGGGGGGAGGGGGGGAGATTGTTTGGGGAGAGGGGGAGATTGTGTGGGAGGGTAGGGAGAGTGTGGGGGGGGAGAGGGAGAGTGCGGGGGGGAGAGGGAGAGTGCGGGGGGGAGAGGGAGAGTGCGGGAGGGAGAGGGAAAGTGTGGAGGGGAGAGGGAGAGTGTGTGTGTGGTGGAGAGAGAGAGAGAGAGCGTGTGTGTGGGGTGGAGAGTGAGTGTGTGTGGGGGGGGCGAGAGAGAGAGTGTGTGTGGGGGCGAGAGAGTGTGTGTGTGTGTGGGGGAGAGAGAGAGAGTGTGTGCACGGGGGGGGGAGGGGAGAAAGCGTGTGTGTGTGGAGGAGAGAGAGAGAGAGAGAGAGTGCGTGTGTGTGGGAGAGAGAGAGAGTGTGGGGGGAAAGAGTGTTTGTGGGGGAGAGAGAGAGCGCGTGTGTGTGGGGGAGAGAGAGAGAGAGCGTGTATAGAAGTGAGAGAGAGAGAGTGTGAGAGGGGGAGAGAGAGAGAGATAGTGAGTGTGGGGGGTAGGGAGAGAGAAAGTGGGGGAGCGAGAGCGACTGAATGGGGGTGTGAGAGAGAGTGTGGAGGGAGGGAGAGAGAGAGTGTGGGTGGGAGGGAGAGAGGAAAGTGTGGCAGGGAGGGAAAGAGAGAAAGTGTGGGGGGAGGGAGAGAGAGTGGAGGAGGGAGGGAGGGAGAGAGTGGGTGGGGGGGAGGGAGAGAGTGTGGGGGGGGAGAGGGAGAGTGTGGGGGGAGAGGGAGAGTGTGGGGGGAGAGGGAGAGTGTGGGGGGAGAGGGAGAGTGTGGTGGGGGTAGGGAGGAGGTTGTGGTGGGGGTAGGGAGAGTGTGGGGGGGGAGAGGGAGAGTGTGGGGAGGGAGAGTGGGGGGGAGAGGGAGAGTGTGGGGGGGGAGAGGGAGAGTGTGGGGGGGGAGAGGGAGAGTGTGGGGGGGGGAGAGGGAGAGTGTGGGGGGGGGAGAGGGAGAGTGTGGGGGGGAGAGGGAGAGTGTGGGGGGGAGAGGGAGAGTGTGGGGGGGAGAGGGAGAGTGTGGGGGGGCGTAGGGAGAGTGTGGGGGCGTAGGGAGAGTGTGGGGGCGTAGGGAGAGTGTGGGGGCGTAGGGAGAGTGTGGGGGCGTAGGGAGAGTGTGGGGGCGTAGGGAGAGTGTGGGGGCGTAGGGAGAGTGTGGGGGCGTAGGGAGAGTGTGGGGCCGTAGGGAGAGTGTGGGGGCGTAGGGAGAGTGTGGGGGCATAGGGAGAGTGTGGGACCGTAGGGAGAGTGTGGGGGCGTAGGAGAGTGTGGGGGCGTAGGGAGAGTGTGGGGGGAGAGGAAGTGTGTGTTTGGGGGGAGAGTGTGTGAGAGGGGGAGAGAGAGAGTATGTGTGGGGGAGAGAGAGAGAGAGAGAGAGTGTGGGGTGTGGGGAGGGAGAGAGTGGGGAAGCGAGAGCGACTGAATGGTGGAGGGAGAGAGAGTGTGGAGGGAGGGAGAGTGAGAGAGTGTGGGTGGCAGTGAGAGAGAGAGAGAGAGAGAGAGTGGGAAGGGAGAGAGAGAGAGAGTGTGGGGGGGAGGGAGAGAGAGAGAGAGAGTGTGGCGGGGAGGGAGAGAGAGAAAGTGTGGGGGGGAGGGAGGGAGAGAGTGTGTGGGAGGAGGGAGAGAGTGTGTGGGAGGAGGGAGAGAGTATGGGGGTGAGTGAGAGCATGTGGGGGTTGAGGGAGAATGTGGGGGGTGTGTGTGGAGGGAAGGGAGGGAGAGAGAGTGAGTGAGGAAGGGAGAGAGTGAGTGGGGGAGGGAGGGAGAGAGAGTGTGGGAGGGAGAGAGAGTGTGGGAGGGAGAGAGAGAGTGAATGGGGGCGGGAGAGAGAATGAGTGGGGGAGGGGAGAATGTGAGTGGGGGAGGGAGAGAGAGTGTGTGGGGGAGGGAGAGAGAGTGAGTGGGGGAGTGAGAGAGAGTGTGTGGGGGAGGGAGAGAGAGTGTGCGGAGAGGGAGAGCCTGAGGGGGGGAGATTGTTTGGGGGGAGGGGGAGATTGTGTGGGAGGGTAGGGAGAATGTGGGGCGGGGGGGAGAGGGACAGTGCGGGGGGGAGACGGAGAGTGCGGGGGGGAGAGGGAGAGTGTGGGGGGGAGTGGGAGAGTGTGTGTGTGGGGGAGAGAGAGAGAACGTGTGTGTGTGTGGGGTGGAGAGAGAGAGTGTGTGTGGGGGGGGCGAGAGAGAGAGAGAGAGAGCGTGTATGTGTGGAGGCGAGAGAGAGTGTGTGTGTGGGGGAGAGAGAGAGAGAGAGAGAGAGAGAGAGAGAGTATGCGCGGGGGGGGAGGGGAGAAGCGTGTGTGTGTGGAGGAGAGAGAGAGAGAGAGAGAGAGAGTGCGTGTGTGTGTGGGAGAGAGAGAGAGAGAGAGTGTGGGGGGAAAGAGTGTTTGTGGGGGAGAGAGAGAGCGCGTGTGTGTGGGGGAGAGAGAGAGAGAGAGAGCGTGTATAGAAGTGGGAGAGGGAGAGAGAGAGAGAGGGGGAGAGAGAGAGAGAGAGAGAGTGTGGGGAGAGAGAGATAGTGAGTGTGGGGGGTAGGGAGAGAGAAGGTTGGGGGAGCGAGAGCGACTGAATGGGGGAGGGAGAGAGAGAGTGTGGAGGGAGGGAGAGAGAGAGTGTGGGTGGGAGGGAGAGAGAAAGTGTGGCAGGGAGGGAAAGAGAGAAAGTGTGGGGGGAGGGACAGAGAGTGGAGGAGGGAGGGAGGGAGAGAGTGTCGGGGGGGAGGGAGAGAGTGTCGGGGGGGAGAGGGAGAGTGTGGGGGGAGAGGGAGAGTGTGGGGGGAGAGGGAGAGTGTGGTGGGGGTAGGGAGGAGGGTGTGGGGGGTTAGGGAGAGTGCAGGGGTGTAGGGAGGATGGTGTGGGGGGGTCAGGGAGGAGGGTGTGGGAGGGTAGGGGGGAGTGTGTGCCGGGTAAGGAGACTGTGGGGGGAGATAGATATTGTGGGAGGGGAGGGAGAGTGTGGTGGGAGATTGTGGGGCAGGGAGATCGTGTGGGGGGGAGAGGGAGAGTGTGTGGGGGGAGTGCAGTGCAGGGGGGAAGTGTGGGGGGGTGAGAGATGGTGGTGGAGAGAGAGATGTCGGGGAGGGGGGGACAGAGAGGTCGGGGAGGTGGGGGAGAGAGAGAGGTCGCAGAGGGGGGAGAGAGAGAGGTCGCGGAGGGAGGAGGGAGAGAGAGGTCGGGGAGGGGGGAGAGAGAGATGTTGGGGAGGAGGGAGAGAGATGTCAGGTCGGGGGGAGAGAGAGAGGTCGGTGAGGGGGGAGAGAGAGAGGTCGGGGAGGGGGGAGAGAGATGTCGGGGAGGGGGGAGAGAGAGAGGTTGGGGAGGGGGGAGAGAGAGAGGTCGGGGAGCGGGGGGGGGGAGAGAGATGTCGGGGAGGTGGGAGAGAGAGAGATCGGGGAGGGGAGAGAGAGAGGTCGGGGAGGGGAGAGAGAGAGGTCGGGGAGGGGAGAGAGAGATGTCGGGGAGGGGGGAGAGAGAGAGGTCGGGGAGGGGAGAGAGAGAGGTCGGGGAGGGGAGAGAGAGATGTCGGGGAGGGGGGAGAGAGAGAGGTCGGGGAGGGGGGAGAGAGAGAGGTCGGGGAGGGGGAGAGAGAGCGATGTCGGGGAGGGGGAGAGAGAGAGGTCAGGGAGGGTGGGGAGAGAGAGGTCGGGGAGGGGAGAGAGAGAGGTCGGGGAGGGGAGAGAGAGATGTCGGGTAGTGGGGAGAGAGAGCGATGTCGGGGAGGGGAGAGAGAGAGAGGTCGGGGAGGGGGAGAGAGAGCGATGTCGGGGAGGGGGGAGAGAGAGAGGTCGGGGAGGGGGGAGAGAGAGAGGTCGGGGAGGGGGAGAGAGAGCGATGTCGGGGAGGGGGGAGAGAGAGAGATCAGGGAGGGTGGGGAGAGAGAGGTCGGGGAGGGGAGAGAGAGAGGTCGGGGAGGGGAGAGAGAGATGTCGGGTAGTGGGGAGAGAGAGCGATGTCGGGGAGGGGGGAGAGAGAGAGGTCGGGGAGGGGGAGAGAGAGCGATGTCGGGGAGGGGGGAGAGAGAGAGGTCGGGGAGGGGGAGAGAGAGCGATGTCGGGGAGGGGGGAGAGAGAGAGGTCGGGGAGGGGGAGAGAGAGCGATGTCGGGGAGGGGGGAGAGAGAGAGGTCGGGGAGGGGGAGAGAGAGCGATGTCGGGGAGGGGGGAGAGAGAGAGGTCGGGGAGGGGGAGAGAGAGCGATGTCGGGGAGGGGGGAGAGAGAGAGGTCGGGGAGGGGGAGAGAGAGCGATGTCGGGGAGGGGGGAGAGAGAGAGGTCGGGGAGGGGGGAGAGAGAGGTCGGGGAGGGGGAGAAAGATGTCGGGGAGGGGGGAGAGAGAGAGGTCAGGGAGGGAGTGCCAACGCAGGTACAGCACAGGTTAGATACAGAGTATAGCTCCCTCTACACTGTCCCACCAAACACTCCTAGGGCAGCTCCAGGGCATTAGATACAGTGTAAAGCTACCTCTACACTGTCCCATCAAACACTCACAGGGCAGGTAGAGCGTGGGCGAAATACAGCGTAAAGCTCCCTCTACACTGTCCCATCAAACACTCCCAGTCAGGTAAAGCACGGGTTAGATACAGAGCAAAGCTCCCTCCACACTGACCCATCAAACATTCCCAGGGCAGGTACAGCACAGGTTGGATACAGAATAAAGCTCCCGCTACACTGTCCCATCAAACACTCGCAGGGCAGGTACAGCACGGAGTTAAATAGAGCGTAAAGCTGCTTCTGCACTGTCCCATCAAACACACCCAGGGCAGGTACAGGGGGTTAGATACAGAGTAAAGCTCCCTCTACACTGTCCCATCAAACACTCCCAGGGCAGGTACAGGGGGTTAGATACAGAGTAAAGCTCCCTCTACACTGTCCCATCAAACACTCCCAGGGCAGGTACAGGGGGTTAGATACAGAGTAAAGCTCCCTCTACACTGTCCCATCAAACACTCCCAGGGCAGGTACAGGGGGTTAGATACAGAGTAAAGCTCCCTCTACACTGTCCCATCAAACACTCCCAGGGCAGGTACAGGGGGTTAGATACAGAGTAAAGCTCCCTCTACACTGTCCCATCAAACACTCCCAGGGCAGGTGCTGGGGTTAGATACAGAGTAAAGCTCCCTCTACACTGACCCGTCAAACATTCTCAAGGCAGGTACAGCACGGTTTAGATACAGAGTAAAGCTCCCTCCACACTTTCAAATCAAACATTTCCAGTTCATGTACAGCACATGTTCTATACAGAGTACAATTCTCGCTACACTGCCTCATCAAACACTCCAAGGGCAGGTACGGCACGGAGTTGGATACCAAGTAAAGCTCCCTCTACACTATGCCATCAAACACACCCAGGGCAGGTACAGGGGGTTAGATACAGAGGAAAGCTCCCCTGTCCCATCAAACACGCGCAGGGCAGTTACAGGGTATTTAATATAGAGTAAAGCTTCTTCTTCACGAACCCATCAAACACTCCCTGGGCAGGTACAGTACGGGTTAGATACAGAGTAAAGGTTCCTCTCCACTGTCCCGTCAAACACTCCCAGGGCAGGTTCAACACGGGTTTAGTTACTGAGTAAAGCTGCCTCTACACTGTCCCATCAAACACTCCCAGTGCAGGTCCAGGGTGTAAGATACAGAGTAAAGCTCCCTCTACACTGTCTCATCAAACACTCCCAGCATATGTCCAGGGGGTTAGATACAGAGTAAAGATCCCTCTTCACAAATCCATCAAACACTCCCAGGGCAGGTACAGCACGGGTTTAGATACAGAATAAAGCTCCTTCTACACTGTCCCATCAAACAATCCCAGGGCAGTATAGGCGGTTAGATGCAAAGTATAATTCCCTCTACACTGTCCCATCAAACTCTTCCAGGGCAGGTACATGGGGTTAGAATCAAAGTAAAGCTACATCTACACTGTCCCATCAAACACTCCCAGGGCAGGTACAGCACGGGTTAAATACAGAGTAAAGCTCCCTCTAGATTGTCCAATCAAACACTCCCAGGGCAGGTACAGGGGTTAGATACAGAGTAAAGCTCCCTCTACACTTTCCCATCACACACTCCCAGGGCAGGTACAGCACGGGTTAGATACAGAGTAAAACTCCCTCTACACTGTCCCATTAAACACTTGCAGGGCGGGTACAAAGGTTGGATACAGAGTAAAGCTCCCTCTACACTTTCCCATCAAACACTCCCATGGCAGGTACAGCGCAGGTTGGATACAGAGTAAAACTCCCTCTACACTGTCCCATTAAACACTTGCAGGGCGGGTACAAAGGTTGGATACAGAGTAAAGCTCCCTCTACACTTTCCCATCAAACATTCCCAGGGCAGGTACAGGGGGTTAGATGCAGAGTAAAGCTCCCTCTACACTGACCCATCTTACATTCCCAAGGCAGGTACAGCATGGGTTAGATGCAGAGTAAAGCTCCCTCGACACTCTCCCATCAAACACCCGCAGGGCAGGTACAGGGGGTTAGATACATAGTAAAGCTCGCTCTACACTGACCCATCAGACACTCCCAGGGCAGGTGCAGCACAGGTTAGATACAGAATAAAGCTCCCTCTACAATGTTCCATCAAACACTCCCAGGGCAGCTCCATGGCATTAGATACATTATAAAGCTACCTTTACACTGTCCCATCAAACACTCACAGGGCAGGAAGAGCGTGGGCTAAATACAGAGTAAAGCTCCCTCTACACTGTCCCATCAAACATTCCCAGGGCAGGTACAGCACAGGTTGGATACAGAATAAAGCTTCCGCTACACTGTCCCATCAAACACTCGCAGGGCAGGTACAAAGGTTAGATACAGAGTAAAGCTCTCTCTACATTTTCTCATCAAACATTCCCAGGGCAGGTACAGCACGGGTTAGATACAGAGTAAAGGTTCCTCTCCACTGACCCATCAAACACTCCCAGGGCAGGTACAGCACGGGTTAGATAGACAGTAAAGCTCCCTCTGCACTGTCCCATCAAACACTCCCAGGGCAGGTACAGCACGGGTTAGCTAGACAGCAAAGCTCCCTCTACACTGTCCCATCAAACATTCCCAGGGCAGGTACAGGGGGTTAGATGCAGACTAAAGCTCCCTCTACACTGACCCATCTTACATTCCCAAGGCAGCTACAGCATGGGGTAGATGCAGAGTAAAGCTCCCTCAACACTCTCCCATCAAACAGCCGCAAGGCAGGTACAGGAGTTTTGATACACAGTAAAGCTCCCTCTAAACTGCCCCATCAAACTCTTCCAGGGCAGGTACAGGGGGTTAGATACATTATAAAGCTCCCTCTACACTGACCCATCAAACACTCACAGGGCAGGCACATGGGGTTAGATACAGAGTAAAGCTCCAGCTTCACTGTCCCATCAAACATTCCCATTGCAGGTACAGCACATGTTAGATACAGAGTAAAGCACCGTGCTACACTGTCTCATCAAACACTCCCCGGACAGGTACACCACGGATTTGGATACAGAGTAAAGCTCCCTCCACACTATCCCATCAAACACTCCTAGGGCAGGTACAGGGGGTTAGATACAGAGTTAAGCTCCCTCTACACTGACCCATCAAACACTCCCAGGGCAGGTACAGCACGGGTTAGATGCAGGGTAAAGCTCCCTCTACACTCTCCCATCAAACACTCCTAGGGCAGGTACAGGGGGTTAGATACAGAGTTAAGCTCCCTCTACACTCTCCCATCAAACACCCGCAGGGCAGGTACAGGGGTTTTGATACACAGTAAAGCTCCCTCTTCACTGTCCCATCAAACACTCCCAGGGCACATACAGGGGGTTACATACATCGTAAAGCTCCCTCTACACTGACCCATCAAACACACCCAGGGCAGGTACAGCACGGGTTAGATAGAGAGTAAAGCTCCCTCTACACTGACCCATCAAACACTCCCAGGGCAGGTACAGCACGGGGTTAGATACGGATGAAAACTCCCGCTACACTGGCTCATCAAACACTCCCAGGGCAGGTACAGGAGTTAGATACAGAGTAAAGCTCCCTCTACAATGACCCATCAAACACACCCAGGGCAGGTACAGCACGGGTTAGATGCAGAGTAAAGCTCCCTCTACACCTCTCCCATCAAACACTCCCAGGGCAGGTATAGGGGGTTAGATACAGAGTAAAACTATCTCTACACTGTCCCATCAAACACTCCCAGGGCAGGAACAGCACGGTTTAGATACAGAGTAAAGTTCCCACTACACTGTCCCATCAAAGACCCGCAGGGCAGGTATTGGGTTTTGAAACAGAGTAAAGCTCCCTCCACACTTTCCCATCAAACATTCCCAGGGCAGGTACAGCACATGTTATATACAGAGCACAGTTTCCGCTATAGTCGCTCATCAAACACTTCCAGGCCAGGTACAGCACGGAGTTGGGTTCAGAGTAAAGCTCCCTCTGAACTGTGCCATCAAACACAACCAGGGCAGGGACAGGAGGTTAGATACAGAGTAAAGCTGCCAAGACACTGTACCATCAAACACGCCCAGCGCAGTTACAGGGGGTAAGAAACAGAGTAAAGCTCCCTCTTCACTAACCCATCAAACACTCCCAGGACAGGTACAGCACAGGTTAGATACAGAATAAAGCTCCCTCTACACTGTCCCATGAAACTCTTCCAGGGCAGGTTCAGGGGGTTAGATACATAGTAAAGCTCTTTCTACACTGACCCATCAAACATTTCCAAGGCAGGTACAGCACGGTTTAGATGCAGAGTAAAGTTCCCGCTGCACTGTCCCATCAAACACTCCCAGGGCAGGTACAGGGGGTTAGATACAGAGTTAAGCTCCCTCTACACTGACCCATCAAACACTCCCAGTGCAGTTACAGCGGGTAAGATACAGAGTAAAGCTCCCTCTTCACTAACCCATCAAACACACCCAGGGCAGGTACAGCACGGGTTAGATACAGAATAAAGCTCCCTCTACAATGTCCCATCAAACACTCCCAGGGCAGCTCCAGGGCATTAGATACAGTATAAAGCTACCTCTACACTGTCCCATCAAACACTCAGGGCAGGTAGAGCGTGGGCTAAATACAGAGTAAAGCTCCCTCTACACTGTCCCATCAAACACTTCCAGGCAGGTACAGCAGGGATTAGATACAGAGTAAAGCTCACTCTACACTGACCCATCAAACATTCCCAGGGCAGGTACAGCACAGGTTGGATACAGAGTAAAGTTCCCTCTACACTGTCCCATCAAACACTCGCAGGGCAGGTACAGTACGGGTTTGATACAGAGTAAAGCTCCATCTACACTGTCCGATCAAACACTCCCAGGGAAGGTACAGTGGATTACATACAGAGTAAAGCTCCCTATGCACTGACCCATCAAACATTTACAGGGCAGGTACAGCACAGGTTAGATACAGAGTAAAGTTCCCTCTACACTGTCCCATCAAACATACCCAGGCAGGTACAGCATGGGTTAGATACAGAGTAAAGCTCCATCTGCACTGTCCCATCAAACACTCACAGGGCAGGTACAAAGGTTAGATACAGAGTAAAGCTCCTTATGCACTGACCCATCAAACATTTACAGGGCAGGTACAGCACAGGTTAGATACAGAGTAAAGTTCCCTCTACACTGTCCCATCAAACACACCCAGGGCAGGTCCAAGGGGGTTACATACAGAGTAAAGCTCCCTCTACACTGACCCATCAAACACTCCCAGGGCAGGTACAGCACGGGTCAGATACAGAGTCAAGCTCCCGCTACACTGTCTCATCAAACACTCCCAGGGCAGGTACAGCACTGAGTTAGATAGAGAGTAAAGCTCCCTTAACACTGTCCCATCAAACACTGCCAGGGCAGGTACAGGGTGTTAGATACAGAGTAAAGCGTGCAGGTGCAGCACGGGTTAGATACAGAGTAAAGCTCCGTCTACACTGTCCCATCAAAAACTCCCAGGCAGGTACAGCACGGGTTAGATACAGAGTAAAGCTCCCTCTGCACTGTCCCACCAAATTCTCCCAGGGCAGGTGTAGGGGGTTAAATACAGAGTAAAGTTCCCTCGACACTGTCCCATCAAACATCCCAGAGCAGGTACAGCATGGGGTTAGATACAGAGTAAAGCTCCCTCGACACTGTCCCATCAAACACATCCAGGGCAGGTACAGGAGGTTACATACAGATTAAAGCTCCATCTACACTGACCAATCAAACACTCCCAGGGCAGGTACAGCATGGGATTAGATACTGAGTAAAGGTCCCTCGACACTGTCCCATCAAACACTCGCAGGGCAGGTACAAAGGTTAGATACAGAGTAAAGCTCCCGCTACACTGTGTCATCAAACACTCCCAGGGCAGGTACAGCACGGAGTTAGATAGAGAGTCAAACTCACTCAACACTGTCCCATCAAACAGTGCCAGGGCAGGGACAGGGTGTAAGATACAGAGTAAAGCTCCCTCTATACTGTCCCATCAAACACTTCCAGGTCCGGTACAGGGGGTTAGATACACAGTTAAGTTCCCTCTGCACTGTCCCAGCAAACACTCCCAGGGCAGCTACAGGGGTTAGATACAGATTAAAGATCCCTCAACACTGACCCATCAAACACTCCCAGGCAGGTACAGCACAGGTTAGAAACAGAGTAAAGCTCCCTCTAAACTGTCCTATCAAACACTCCCAGGCAGGTACAGCACGGGTTTGATGCAGAGTAAATCTCCCTCCACACTGTCCCATCAAACACTGCCAAGACAGGTACAGCATGGGTTAGATACAGAGCAAAGCTCCCTCTGCACTGTCCCATCAATCACTCCCAGGGCAGATGCAGCACGCGTTCAGATACAGAGTAAAGCTCCAACTACCATGACCCATCAAACACTCCCAGGGCAGGTACAGGGGGTTAGATACAGAGTAAAGCTGCCTCTACACTGAGCCATCAAACATTTACAGAGCAGGTACAGCACAGGTTAGATACAGAGTCAAGCTCCCGCTACACTGTCTCATCAAACGCTCCATGGGCAGGTACAGCACAGAGTTAGATAGAGAATAAAGCTCCCTTAACACTGTCCCATCAAACACTGCCAGGGCCGGTACAGGGTGTTAGATACAGAGTGAAGCTCCCTCTACACTGTCCCATCAAATACTCCCAGGGCAGGTACAGTGGGTTACAGACATAGTAAAGCTCCCTGTACACTGACCCATCAAACACTCCCAGGGCAGGTACAGCACAGGTTAGAAACAGAGTAAAGCTACCTCTACATTGATCCATCAAACACTCCCAGGCCAGGAACAGCAGGGGTTAGATACAGAGTAAAGCTCCCTCTATACTGTCCCATTAAGCACTCCCAGGGCAGGTATAGGGGGTTCGATACAGAGTAAAGCTCCCTCTACACTGACACATCAAACACTGCCAGGGCAGATACAGCACGGGTTAGATACAGAGTAAAGTTCCCTCTACACTGTCCCATCAAACACTCGCAGGAAGGTACAGGGGGTTAGATACAGAGTTAAGCTCCCTCTGTACTGTCCCATCAAACACTCCCAGGCCAGTTACAGCAGGGGTTGGATACAGAGTAAAGCTCCCTCTACACTGTCCCCCAAACCCTCCCAGGGCAGGTACAGGGGGTTAGATACAGAGTAAAGCTAACTCTGCACTGAGCCATCAAAAACGCCCAAGGCAGGTACAATACGGGTTTCGATACACAGTAAAACTCCCTCGACACTGTCCCATCAAACACACCCAGGGAAGGTACAGGGAGTTACACGCAGAGTAAAGCTCCCTCTACACTGTCCAATCAAACCCTCCCAGGGCAGTTACAGGGGGTTACATACAGATGAAAGCTCCCTCTCCACGATCCAATGAAACACTTGCAAGGCAGGTACTGCACCGGTTAGATACAGAATAAAGCTCCCTCTACACTGTCCCATCATATATTTCCAGGGCAGGTACAGGAGGATAGATAGAGTAAAGCTCCCTCTACACTGTCCCACCAAACCTTCCCAGTGCAGGTACAGCACGTGGTTAGATACAGAGTAAAGCTACCTCTACATTGACCCATCAAACACTCCCAGGCCAGGAACAGCAGGGGTTAGGTACAGAGTAAAGCTCCCTCTATACTGTCCCATTAAGCACTCCCAGGGCAGGTATAGGGGGTTCAATACAGAGTAAAGCTCCCTCTACACTGACACATCAAACACTGCCAGGGCAGATACAGCACGGGTTAGATACAGAGTAAAGTTCCCTCTACACTGTCCCATCAATCACTCCCAGGCAGGTACAGCATGGGTTAGATACAGAGTAAAGTTCCCTCTACACTGTCCCATCAAACACTCGCAGGGCAGGTACAAAGGTTAGATACAGAGTAAAGCTCCCTCTACACTGACCCATCAAACATTTACAGGGCAGTTTCAGCACAGGTTAGATACAGAGTAAATTTCCCTCTACACTGTCCCATCAAACACACCCAGGGCAGGCCCAGGGGGTTACACACAGAGTAAAGCTCCCTCTGCACTGTCCCATCAAACACTCCCAGGCCAGCTACAGCATGGGTTAGATACATAGGAAAGCTCACTCTACACTGACCCATCAAACACTGCAAGGGCAGGTACAGCACGGGTTTAGATACAGACTAAAGCTCTCTCTACACTGTCCCATCAAACACTCCCAGGGCAGGTACAGGGGATTACTTACAGAGTAAAGCTCGCTCTACACTGAACCATCAAACATTCCCAGGGCAGGTACAGTACAGATTACATACACAGTAAAGCTCCCTCTGCACTGTCCCATCAAACACTCCCAGGCAGGTACAGCATGGGTTAGATATAGAGTAAAGCTGCATCTACACTGTCCCATCAAACACTCACAGGGCAGGTACAGCACAGGTTAGATACAGAGTAAAGTTCCCTCTACACTGTCCCATCAAAGACACCAGGGCAGGTACAGCACGGAGTTAGATAGAGAGTAAAGCTCACTCAACACTATCCCATCAAACACTGCCAGGGCAGGGACAGGGTGTAAGATACAGAGTTAAGGTCCCACTACACTGTCTCATCAAACACAACCAGGGCAAGTAGAGGGGGTTACATACAGAGTAAAGCTCCCTCTACACTGACCTATCAAACACTCCCAGTGCAGTTACAGCACGGGTGAGATACAGAGTCAAGCTCCCGCTAAACTGTCTCATCAAACACTCCCAGGGCAGGTACAGCATGGAGTTGATAGAGAGTAAAGCTCCCTTAACACTGTCCCATCAAACACTGCCAGGGCCGGTACAGGGCGTTAGATACAGAGTGAAGCTCCCTCTACACTGTCCCATCAAACACTCCCAGGGCAGGTACAGCACAGGTAAGAAACAGAGTAAAGTTCCCTCGACACTGTCCAATCAAACACTCCCAGGGCAGGTAGAGGGGGTGAGATACAGAGTAAAGTTCCCTCTACACTGTCCCATCAAACATTCCCAGGGCAGGCACAGAACGGGGTTAGATATAGAGTAAAGCTCGCTCTGCACTGTCCCATCACACACTCCCAGGGCAGGTTCAGCACCGTGTTAGATACAGAGTAAAGCTCCCTCTACACTGTCCCATCAAACACTCGCAGGCAAATACAGGGGGTTAGATACAGAGTTAAGCTCCCTCTGCACTGTCCTATCAAACACTCCCAGGCCAGTTACAGCAGGGGTTGGATACAGAGTAAAGCTCCCTCTACACTGTCCCCCAAACCCTCCCAGGGCAGGTACAGGGTGTTAGATACAGAGTAAAGCTCCCTCTGCACTGTGTCATCAAACACTCCCAAGGCAGGTACAATACAGGTTTCGATACACAGTAAAACTCCCTCAACACGGTCCCATCAAACACACCCAGGGCAGGTACAGGGGGTTACACGCAGAGTAAAGCTCCCTTTACACTGTCCAATCAAACCCTCCCAGGGCTGGTACAGTGGGTTAGATACAGAGTTAAGCTCCATCTACACTGTCCTATCAAACACACCCAGGGCAGGTAATGGGGCTTACATACAGAGTAAAGCTCCCTCTACACTATCCAATGAAACACTTGCAAGGCAGGTACTGCACCGGTTAGATACAGAATAAAGCTCCCTCTACACTGTCCCATCATACATTTCCAGGGCAGGTACAGGAGGTTAGATAGAGTAAAGCTCCCTCTACACTGTCCACCAAACCTTCCCAGTGCAGGTGCAGGGGGTTAGATACAGAGTAAAGTTTCCTCGACACTGTCCCATCAAAAACTCCCATGCAGGTACAGCACACGGTAAGATACAGAGTAAAGCTACCTCTACATTGATCAATCAAACACTCCCAGGCCAGGAACAGCAGGGGTTAGATATAGAGGAAAGCTCCCTCTGCACTGTCCCATTAAGCATTCCCAGGGCAGGTACAGGGGGTTCGAAACAGATTAAAGCTCCCTCTACACTGACCCATCAAACACTGCCAGGGCAGATACAGCACGGGTTAGATACACAGTAAAGCTCCCTCTACACTGTCCCATCAAACACTCCCAGGGCAGATACAGGGGATTACAAACACAGTAAAGCTCCCTCTACACTGTCCCATCAAACACTCCCAGGGCAGATACAGGGGATTACAAACAGAGTAAAGCTCGCTCTACACTGAACCATCAAACATTCCCAGGGCAGGTACAGTACAGATTACATACACAGTAAAGCTCCCTCTGCACTGTCCCATCAACCACTCCCAGGCAGGTACAGCATGGGTTAGATACAGAGTAATGCTCCATCTACACTGTCCCATCAAACACTCACAGGGCAGGTACAGCACAGGTTAGATACAGAGTAAAGTTCCCTCTACACTGTCCCATCAAACACACCCAGGGCAGGTCCAAGGGGGTTACATACAGAGTAAAGCTCCCTCTGCACTGACCCATCAAACACTCCCAGGGCAGGTAGAGCACGGGTTAGATACAGAGTCAAGCTCCCGCTATACTGTCTCATCAAACACTTCCAGGGCTGGTACAGCACGGAGTTAGACAGAGAGTAAAGCTCACTCAACACTGTCCCATCAAACACTGCCAGGGCAGGTACAGCATGGGGTTAGATACTGAGTAAAGCTCCCTCTACACTGTCCCATCAAACACTCCCAGGGCAGGTACAGCACAGGTTAGAAACAGAGTAAAGTTCTCTCGACACTGTCCAATCAAACACTCCCAGGGCAGGTAGAGGGGGTGAGATACATAGCAAAGTTCCCTCTACACTGACCCATCAAACACTCCCATGGCAGGTACAGGGGGTTAGGTACAGAGTAAAGTTCCCTCTACACTGTCCCATCAAACATTCCCAGGGCAGGCACAGCACGGGGTTAGATACAGAGTAAAGCTCGCTCTACACTGTCCCATCACACACTCCCAGGGCAGGTTCAGCATCGTGTTAGATACAGAGTAAAGCTCCCTCTACACTGTCCCATCAAGCACTCCCAGGCAGGTACAGGGGGTTAGATACAGAGTTAAGCTCCCTCTGTACTGTCTCATCAAACACTCCCAGGCCAGTTACAGCAGGGGTTGGATACAGAGTAAAGCTCCCTCTACACTGTCCCCCAAACCCTCCCAGGGCAGGTACAGGGGGTTAGATACAGAGTAAAGCTAACTCTGCACTGTGCCATCAAAAACGCCCAAGGCAGGTACAATACGGGTTTTGATACACAGTAAAACTCCCTCTACACTGTCCCATCAAACACACGCAGGGCAGGTACAGGGGGTTACACGCAGAGTAAAGCTCCCTCTACACTGTCCAATCAAACCCTCCCAGGGCTGGTACAGTGGGTTAGATACAGAGTTAAGCTCCATCTACACTGTCCTATCAAACACATCCAGGGCAGTTACAGGGGGTTACATACAGAGGAAGGCTCCCTCTACACTATCCAATGAAACAATTGCAAGGCAGGTACTGCACCGGTTAGATACAGAATAAAGCTCCCTCTACACTGTCCCATCATATATTTCCAGGGCAGGTACAGGAGATTAGATAGAGTAAAGCTCCCTCTACACTGTCCCACCAAACCTTCCCAGTGCAGGTGCAGGTGGTTAGATACAGAGTAAAGCTACCTCTACATTGACCCATCAAACACTCCCAGGCCAGGAACAGCAGGGGTTAGATACAGAGTAAAGCTCCCTCTATACTGTCCCATTAAGCACTCCCAAGGCAGGTATAGGGGGTTCGATACAGAGTAAAGCTCACTCTACACTGAACCATCAAACATTCCCAGGGCAGGTATAGTACAGATTACATACAGAGTAAAGCTCCCTCTGCACTGTCCCATCAAACACTCCCAGGCAGGTACAGCATGGGTTAGATACAGAGTAAAGCTCCATCTACACTGTCCCATCAAACACTCACAGGGCAGGTACAAAGGTTAGATACAGAGTAAAGCTCCCTCTACACTGACCCATCAAATATTTACAGGGCAGGTACAGCACGGGTTAGATACAGAGTAAAGTTCCCTCTACACTGTCCCATCAAACACACCCAGGGCAGGTCAAAGGGGGTTACATACAGAGTAAAGCTCCCCCTACACTGACCCATCAAACACTCCCAGGGCAGGTACAGCACGGGTTAGATACAGAGTCAAGCTCCCGCTACACTGTCTCATCAAACACACCCAGGACAGGTACAGCACGGAGTTAGATAGAGAGTAAAGCTCCCTTAACACTGTCCCATCAAATACTGCCGGGGCAGGGACAGGGTGTTAGATACAGAGTAAAGCTCCCTTTACACTCTCCCACCAAATTCTCCCAGGGCAGGTGTAGGGGGTTAAATACAGAGCAAACTTCCCTCGACACTGTCCCATCAAACATCCCAGAGCAGGTACAGCATGGGGTTAGATACAGAGTAAAGCTCCCTTGACACTGTCCCATCAAACACTCGCAGGGCTGGTACAAAGGTTAGATACAGAGTAAAGCTCCCGCTACACTGACCCATCAAATATTCACAGGGCAGGTACAACACGGGTTAGATACAGAGTAAAGCTCCCTCTACACTGTCCCATCAAACACTCGCAGGCAAGTGTAGGGGGTTAGATACAGAGTTAAGCTCCCTCTGTACTGTCCCATCAAACACTCCCAGGCCAGTTGCAGCAGGGGTTGGATACAGAGTAAAGCTCCCTCTACACTGTCCCCCAAACCCTCCCAGGGCAGGTACAGGGGGTTAGATACAGAGTAAAGCTAACTCTGCACTGTGCCATCAAAAACGCCCAAGGCAGGTACAATACGGGTTTCGATACACAGTAAAACTCCCTCTACACTGTCCCATCAAACACACCCAGGGCTGTTACAGGGGGTTACATACAGAGGAAAGCTCCCTCTACACTGTCCTATCAAACACACCCAGGGCTGTTACAGGGGGTTACATACAGAGGAAAGCTCCCTCTACACTATCCAATGAAACACTTGCAAGGCAGGTACTGCACCGGTTAGATATAGAATAAATCTCCCTCTACACTGTCCCATCATATACTTCCAGGGCAGGTACAGGAGGTTAGATAGAGTAAAGCTCCCTCTACACTGTCCCACCAAACCTTCCCAGTGCAGGTGCAGGTGGTTAGATCCAGAGTAAAGTTTCCTCGACACTGTCCCATCAAACACTCCCAGGCAGGTGCAGCATGGGTTAGATACAGAGTAAAGCTCCATCTACACTGTCCCATCAAACACTCACAGGTCAGGTACAAAGGTTAGATACAGAGTAAAGCTCCCTCTACACTGACCCATCAACTTTACAGGGCAGGTACAGCACAGGTTAGATACAGAGTAAAGTTCCCTCGACACTGTCCCATCAAACACACCCAGGGCAGGTCCAAGGGGGTTACATACAGAGTAAAGCTCCCTCTACACTGACCCATCAAACTTTACAGGGCAGGTACAACACGGGTTAGATACAGAGTCAAGCTCCCGCTACACTGTCTCATCAAACACACCCAGGGCAAGTACAGGGTGTTAGATACAGAGTAAAGCTCCCTCGACACTGTCCCATCAAACACTCGCAGGTCTGGTACAAAGGTTAGATACAGAGTAAAGCTCCCGCTACACTATGTCATCAAACACTTCCAGGGCAGGTACAGCACGGAGTTAGATCGAGAGTAAAGCTCACTCAACACTGTCCCATCAAACACTTCCAGGGCCGGTACAGGGGGTTAGATACACAGTTAATTTCCCTCTGCACTGTCCCAGCAAACACTCCCAGGGCAGCGACAGGGGTGAGATACAGAGTAAAGCTCCCTCTACACTGTCCCATCAAACACTAACAGGCAGGTACAGCACTGGTTTGATACAGATTAAAGCTCCCTCTACACTGTCCGATCAAACACTCACAGGCAGGGACAGCACGGGGTTCGATGCAGAGTAAACCTCCCTCTACACTGTCCCATCAAACACTCCCAGGGCAGGTACAGGGGGTTAGATACAGAGTAAAGCTCCCTCTACACTGAGCCATCAAACATTTACAGGGCAGGTACAGCACAGGTTAGATACAGAGTCAAGCTCCCGCGACACTGTCTCATCAAAAACTCCCAGTGCAGGTACAGCACGGAGTTAGAGAGAGAATAAAGCTCCCTTAACACTGTCCCATCAAGCACTGCCAGGGCCGGGACAGGGTGTTAGATACAGAGTAAAGCTCCCTCTACACTGTCCCATCAAATACTCCCAGGGCAGGTACAGTGGGTTACAGACATAGTAAAGCTCCCTGTACACTGTCCCATCAAACACACCCAGGGCAGGTACAGGGGGTTACACGCAGAGTAAAGCTCCCTCTACACTGTCCAATCAAACCCTCCCAGGGCTGGTACAGTGGGTTAGATACAGAGTTAAGCGCCATCTACACTGTCCTATCAAACACACCCAGGGCAGTTACAGGGGGTTACATACAGAGTAAAGCTCCCTCTACACGATCCAATGAAACACTTGCAAGGCAGGTACTGCACCGGTTAGATACAGAATAAAGCTCCCTCTACACTGTCCCATCAGACATTCCCAGGGCAGGTACAGGAGGTTAGATAGAGTAAAGCTCCCTCTACACTGTCCCACCAAACCTTCCCAGTGCAGGTGCAGGGGGTTAGATCCAGAGTAAAGTTTCCTCGACACTGTCCCATCAAACACTCCCAGGCCAGGAACAGCATGGGGTTAGATACAGAGTAAAGCTCCCTTGACACTGTCCCATCAAACACTCGCAGGGCTGGTACAAAGGTTAGATACAGAGTAAAGCTCCCGCTACACTGACCCATCAAATATTCACAGGGCAGGTACAACACGGGTTAGATACAGAGTAAAGCTCCCTCTACACTGTCCCATCAAACACTCGCAGGCAAGTGTAGGGGGTTAGATACAGAGTTAAGCTCCCTCTGTACTGTCCCATCAAACACTCCCAGGCCAGTTGCAGCAGGGGTTGGATACAGAGTAAAGCTCCCTCTACACTGTCCCCCAAACCCTCCCAGGGCAGGTACAGGGGGTTAGATACAGAGTAAAGCTAACTCTGCACTGTGCCATCAAAAACGCCCAAGGCAGGTACAATACGGGTTTCGATACACAGTAAAACTCCCTCTACACTGTCCCATCAAACACACCCAGGGCTGTTACAGGGGGTTACATACAGAGGAAAGCTCCCTCTACACTGTCCTATCAAACACACCCAGGGCTGTTACAGGGGGTTACATACAGAGGAAAGCTCCCTCTACACTATCCAATGAAACACTTGCAAGGCAGGTACTGCACCGGTTAGATATAGAATAAATCTCCCTCTACACTGTCCCATCATATACTTCCAGGGCAGGTACAGGAGGTTAGATAGAGTAAAGCTCCCTCTACACTGTCCCACCAAACCTTCCCAGTGCAGGTGCAGGTGGTTAGATCCAGAGTAAAGTTTCCTCGACACTGTCCCATCAAACACTCCCAGGCAGGTGCAGCATGGGTTAGATACAGAGTAAAGCTCCATCTACACTGTCCCATCAAACACTCACAGGTCAGGTACAAAGGTTAGATACAGAGTAAAGCTCCCTCTACACTGACCCATCAAACTTTACAGGGCAGGTACAACACGGGTTAGATACAGAGTCAAGCTCCCGCTACACTGTCTCATCAAACACACCCAGGGCAAGTACAGGGTGTTAGATACAGAGTAAAGCTCCCTCGACACTGTCCCATCAAACACTCGCAGGTCTGGTACAAAGGTTAGATACAGAGTAAAGCTCCCGCTACACTATGTCATCAAACACTTCCAGGGCAGGTACAGCACGGAGTTAGATCGAGAGTAAAGCTCACTCAACACTGTCCCATCAAACACTGCCAGGGCAGGTACAGCATGGGGTTAGATACTGAGTAAAGCTCTCTCTACACTGTCCCATCAAACACTTCCAGGGCCGGTACAGGGGGTTAGATACACAGTTAATTTCCCTCTGCACTGTCCCAGCAAACACTCCCAGGGCAGCGACAGGGGTGAGATACAGAGTAAAGCTCCCTCTACACTGTCCCATCAAACACTAACAGGCAGGTACAGCACTGGTTTGATACAGATTAAAGCTCCCTCTACACTGTCCGATCAAACACTCACAGGCAGGGACAGCACGGGGTTCGATGCAGAGTAAACCTCCCTCTACACTGTCCCATCAAACACTCCCAGGGCAGGTACAGGGGGTTAGATACAGAGTAAAGCTCCCTCTACACTGAGCCATCAAACATTTACAGGGCAGGTACAGCACAGGTTAGATACAGAGTCAAGCTCCCGCGACACTGTCTCATCAAAAACTCCCAGTGCAGGTACAGCACGGAGTTAGAGAGAGAATAAAGCTCCCTTAACACTGTCCCATCAAGCACTGCCAGGGCCGGGACAGGGTGTTAGATACAGAGTAAAGCTCCCTCTACACTGTCCCATCAAATACTCCCAGGGCAGGTACAGTGGGTTACAGACATAGTAAAGCTCCCTGTACACTGTCCCATCAAACACACCCAGGGCAGGTACAGGGGGTTACACGCAGAGTAAAGCTCCCTCTACACTGTCCAATCAAACCCTCCCAGGGCTGGTACAGTGGGTTAGATACAGAGTTAAGCGCCATCTACACTGTCCTATCAAACACACCCAGGGCAGTTACAGGGGGTTACATACAGAGTAAAGCTCCCTCTACACGATCCAATGAAACACTTGCAAGGCAGGTACTGCACCGGTTAGATACAGAATAAAGCTCCCTCTACACTGTCCCATCAGACATTCCCAGGGCAGGTACAGGAGGTTAGATAGAGTAAAGCTCCCTCTACACTGTCCCACCAAACCTTCCCAGTGCAGGTGCAGGGGGTTAGATCCAGAGTAAAGTTTCCTCGACACTGTCCCATCAAACACTCCCAGGCCAGGAACAGCAGGGTTAGATACAGAGTAATGCTCCCTCTATACTGTCGCATTAAGCACTCCCAGGGCAGGTATAGGACGTTAGATACAAAGTAAAGCTCCCTCTACACTGTCCCATCAAACACTCCCAGGCAGGTACAGCATGGGTTAGATACAGATTAAAGCTCCATCTACACTGTCCCATCAAACACTCGCAGGGCAGGTACAAAGGTTAGATACAGAGTAAAGCTCCCTCTACACTGACCCATCAAACATTTACAGGGCAGGTACAGCACAGGTTAGATACAGAGTAAAGTTCCCTCTACACTGTCCCATCAAACACATCCAGGGCAGGTCCAAGGGGGTTACATACAGAGTAAAGCTCCCTCTACACTGACCCATCAAACACTCTCAGGGCTGGTACAGCACGGGTTAGATACAGAGTCAAGCTCCCGCTACACTGTCTCATCAAACATTCCCAGGGCAGGTACAGCACGGAGTTAGATAGAGAGTAAAGCTCACTCAACACTGTCCCATCAAACACTTCCAGGGCCGGTACAGGGGGTTAGATACAGAGTAAAGCTCCCTCTGCACTGTCCCAGCAAACACTCCCAGGCAGGTACAGCACGGTTTTAGATATAGAGTAAAGCTTCCTCTGCACTGTCCCATCAAACACTCCCAGAGCAGGTGCAGGGCGTTAGATACAGAGTTAAGCTCCCTCTGCACTGTGCCATCAAACACTCCCAAGGCAGGTACAGCAAGTGTTTAGATACACAGTAATGCTCGCTTTACACTGTCCCATCAAACACCCCCAGGGCAGGTTCAGGGGGTTAGATTCAGAGTAAAGCTCCCTCTACACTTTTCCATCAAGCACTCCCAGGGCAGGTATAGGGAGTTCAATACATAGTAAAGCTGCCTTTTGTAAGGGGTGGTTTGCAGGGGGTCAGCTTTCCCTTCTGACCTTATATGAGCTGTTCCGAATTGCTCCCACACCCTTGGTTGTAGACACTGGAATTATGAAGGGACGGTGACAGAATTGGACAGACAATCGGTTTCAAGGTAGGAAGCAGGTATGGCTTTATTGTGTTTAAAAAGAAGTAAAAGGCACACCTTTAATAACATACACAGATCAATACACACTGAAGGGTATAACACATTGAATAAATTGTCCAAATACAGTCTGTGGGGAAAAGAATACAGCTTAAACTCTAAATGGGGTAAAAAGGCGAATGCAGATACATTTACACAAGTTATCCCAGCCTCCCCCCTCCCAATTCCCCTAACTAACTAAGTTATAGCTCTGAGGGTTCAGGGGCTGTGCTCACCAATCCCTTTAAACAGTTGCCGGTGAATCGCGGTTTCGGGGTTCGCTGCACTTGGCCTTCTAGGTGAGCCGCACCCCGGACGGAGGAGAGGACTTCGGACTGTGTAGTCTTTGTTTGGGGTGCGTCCGTTGATGCGGTAAGTTGCGTTTTGGATGTATGGGGTAAATACCCACTTTCTTTGGTTGGGAATAGTTTTAATTCGTCCTTTTTGGTAATTTCTCACCTGTTGGTCGTTCCGAAGTAGATTGTAGAGTGGAAATAAATGTCGATTCTTTGGTTTTTGCTGAGTTGGTTTCGGTTGGTCGTTTCGCTGGTTGTGGTGGCCCGGGTTTGTCAATTTGGTTGCTGACAACCTTCCATTTCGTGGGCCTCGTGCTCCGTCAGTTCTTGATGAGTTCTAGTAGTTTCCTTCACTGCTCCATTTCTTCACTCCCCAGCTCCGGCTGCTTGTGTCTGTGTCTGTGTTCCAGTCTGTGCTCTGCTTCTCTCCTGTCTTCTGCTAGTTTCTGTGTTCTGCTAGTCTGCGTGCTGCTCCTTGCTGGTCTTACCTTGTAAAACTGGGGGATAGATATATTCCAAAAAAAAGGCTCCGTTATCTCCCATCAAATCTCTTGGGCTCTGTTTAAACTGTCTGTCCACTGATTTTCAAATGTCTCCTTTGTCAGCAGTAACTCGATTAGGGTGTGAGAATGTGCTATCACTGGTTTTGCATTGTTTTAGAATTGTCCAGTTTCTTGACCATGATTTCCATTGTGCTTGATTGGGTAATTCGATTATCTCTTAGAGGGTGAATAGTTCCCCCAGACAGTCTGGGGTCTTTAATACACGAATTTGGCCCCACCTCCTGTAACTCTTTTCTTTTTGCAGCCAAAATGTTGTAGAATCTTAAAATTGATATGCTCCTTCCCATAGATGTTTAGGGGATCTCAAGCTTCTGTAATTTAGGTCCATTTTGAATTCCCTTTCCTATGAGTCCAAACACTGGGGGGGGGGGGGTCTCCATGAATGCATCCCCTTTTATCCCCCGCAGGCTTCGTCTGCCCCTTTAAACTCATTTTAAAAGCCCAGAAAGGGATTCTTCTCCTCTGTAGGGGAAAGGTACCTGGAATCTTTGCGAGATATTGGTAAATTCTACACTTTACACGATCCCATCAAACACTCGCAGGGCAAGTACAAAGGTTAGATACAGAGAAAAGCTCCCTCTACACTATCCCATCAAACACTCGCAGGGCAGGTACAGCATGTGTTTAGCTACAGACTAAAACTCCCACTACACTGTCACATCAAACACGCCCAGGGCAGGTACAGCACAGGTTTGATACAGAGTAAATCTCCCACTGCACTGTCCCATCAAACATTCGCAGAGCAGGTACAGCACGTGTTTAGCTACAGACTAAAACTCCCGCTACACTGTCACATCAAACACTCAAAGGGCAGGTACAGCACGGAATTAGATCGAGAGTAAAACTCCCTCTACACTGTCCCATCAAACACTCCCAGGGCAGGTACAGGGGGTTAGATAGAGAGTAAATCTCCCACTGCACTGTCCCATCAAACATTCGCAGGGCAGGTACAGCACGTGTTTAGCTACAGTCTAAAACTCCCGCTACACTGTCACATCAAACACTCAAAGGGCAGGTACAGCACGGAATTAGATCGAGAGTAAAAACTCCCTCTACACTGTCCCATCAAACACTCCCAGGGCAGGTACAGGGGGTTAGATACAGAGCAAAGCTCATTCTTCACTGACCCATCAAACATTCCCAAGGCAGGGACAGCACGGTTTAGATCCAGAGTATAGCTCCTGCTACACTGTCCCTTAAAGACCCGCAGGGCAGGTACTGGGGTTTTGATACAGAGTAAAGCTCCCTCCACACTTTCACATCAAGCATTCGCAGGGCAGGTACAGGACTTGTTATATACAGAATACAGTTACCGCTACATTGTCTCATCAAACACTCCCAGGGCAGGTAGAGCACGGAGTTGGATACAGAGGAAAGATCCCTCTACACTATGCCATCAAACACACCCAGGACAGGTACAGTGGGTTAGAGACAGAGGAAATCTTCCTCTACACTGTCCCATCAAGCACTCCCAGGGCAGGTATAGGGGGTTCGATACAGAGTTAAGCTCCCTCTGCACTGTGCCATCAAACACTTCCAAGGCAGGTACAACACGGGTTTAGATACACAGTCAACCTCGCTTTACCTTGTCCCATGAAACACACCCAGGGCAGGTACATGGGGTTAGATTCAGAGTAAAGCTCCCTCTACACTGTCCCATCAAACACTCCCAGGGCAGTACAGCACGGGTTAGATGCAGCGTAAAGCTCCCTTTACACTGTCCCATCAAACACTCCCAGGGCAAATACAGCACGGGTTAGATACAGAATAAAGCTCCGTTTACACTGTCCCATCAAACATTCCCAGGCCATGTAATGCATAGGGTTAGATACAGAAGAAAGCTCCCTCTGCACTGTCCCATCAAATACTTCCAGGGCAGGTACAGCACGGGTTAGATACAGAGTAAAGCTCCCTCTACACTGTGCCATCAAACAATCCCAGGGCAGGTATAGGAGGTTAGATAAAGAGTAAAGCTCCCTCTCTACACTGTCCCATCAAACACTCCCAGGGCAGGTACAGGGGTTTAGATACAGAGTAAAGCTCCCTTTACACTGTCCCATCAAGCACTCCCAGGGCAGGTACAGCACCGGTTATAATACAGAGTAAAGCTCCCTCTGCACTGTCCCATCAAACACTCCCAGGCAGGTGCAGCACGGGGTTAGATACAGAGTAAAGCTTCCTCTGCACTGGCCCATCAAACACTCCCAGGGCAGGTGCAGGGCGTTAGATACAGATTTAAGCTCCCTCTGCACTGTGCCATCAAACACTCCCAAGGCAGGTACAGCACGGGTTTAGATACACAGTAAAGCTCGCTTTACACTGTCCCATCAAACACCCCCAGGGCAAGTATAGGGGGTTCGATACAGAGTAAAGCTCCCTTTACACTATCCCATCAAACACTCGCAGGGCAGCTACAAAGGTTAGATACAGAGTAAAGCTCCCTCTACACTGTCCCATCAAACCCTCGCAGGGCAGGTACAAAGGTTAGATACAGAGTAAAGCTCCCTCTACACTATCCCATCAAACACTCGCAGGGCAGGTACAGGGGGTTCGTTCAGAGTTAAGCTCCCTCTGTACTGAACCATCAAACACGCCCAGGGCAGGTACAGCACGGGTTTGATACAGAGTAAATCTCCCTCTGCACTGTCCCCTCAAACATTCGCAGGGCAGGTACAGCATGTGTTTAGGTACAGACTAAAACTCCCACTACACTGTCACATCAAACACTCCCAGGGCTTGTACAGCACGGAGTTCGATCGAGAGTAAAACTCCCTCTACACTGTCCCATCAAACACTCCTAGGGCAGGTACAGGGGGTTAGATGCAGAGCAAAGCTCCCACTACACTGTCCCATCAAACACTCCCAGGGCAGGTACAGGGGGTTAGAGACAGAGTAAAGCTCCCTCTACACTGTCCCATCAAACACTCCCAGGGCAGGTACAGGGGGTTAGATACAGAGTAAAGCTCCCTCTTCACTGACCCATCAAACATTCCCAAGGCAGGTACAGCACGGTTTAGATCCAGAGTATAGCTCCCGCTACATTGTCCCTTAAAGACCCGCAGGGCAGGTACTGGCGTTTTGATACAGAGTAAAGCTCCGTCCACACTTTCACATCAAGCATTGGCAGGGCAGGTACAGGACTTGTTATATACAGAATACAGTTCCCGCTACACTGTCTCATCAAACACTCCCAGGGCAGGTAGATCATGGAGTTGGATACAGAGGAAAGATCCCTCTACACTATGCCATCAAGCACTCCCAGGACAGGTATAGGGGGTTCGATACAGAGTTAAGCTCCCTCTGCACTGTGCCATCAAACACTCCCAAGGCAGGTACAGCATGGGTTTAGATACACAGTAAAGCTCGCTTGACATTGTCCCATCAAACACACCCAGGGCAGGTACAGGGGGTTAGATTCACATTAAAGCTCCCTCTACACTGTCCCATCTAACACTCCCAGGGCAGGTGCAGCACGGGTTAGATACAGAGTAAAGCTCCCTCTACACTGTCCCATCAAACACTCCCAGGGCAGGTATAGGAGGTTAGAAACAGAGTAAAGCTCCCTCTACACTGTCCCATCAAACACTCCCAGGGCAGATACAGCACGGGTTAGATACAGAATAAAGCTCCATTTACACTGTCCCATCAAACACTCCCAGGCCATGTACAGCATAGGGTTCGAGACAGAGTAAAGCTCCCTCTGCACTGTCCCATCAAACACTCCCGGGCAGGTACAGCACAGGGTTAGATACAGAGTAAAGCTCCCTCTACACTGTCCCATCAAACACTCCCAGGGCAGGTGCAGCACGGGTTAGATACAAAGTAAATCTCCCTCTACACTGTGCCTTCAAACACTCCCAGGGCAGGTATAGGAGGTTAGATAAAGAGTAAAGCTCCCTCTCTACACTGTCCCATCAAACACTCCAGGGAAGATACAGCACGGGGTTCGATACAGAGTAAAGCTCCCTCTACACTGTCTCATCAAACACAGCCACTGCAGGTATAGCACTGGTTAGATACAGAGTAAAGCTCCCTCCACACTGTCCCATCAAACACTCCCAGGCAGCTACAGCACGGGGTTAGATGCAGAGTTAAGCTCCCTCTGCACTGTGCCATCAAACACTCCCAAGTCAGGTACAGCACGGGTTTAGATACACAGTAAAGCTCGCATTACCTTGTCCCATCAAACACACCCAGGGCAGGTACAGGGGGTTAGATTCACATTAAAGCTCCCTCTACACTGCCCATCGAATACTCCCAGGGCAGGTGCAGCACGGGTTAGATACAGAGTAAAGCTCCCTCTACACTGTCCCATCAAACACTCCCAGGGCAGGTATAGGAGTTTAGATACAGAGTAAAGCTCCCTTTACACTGTCCCATCAAACACTCCCAGGGCAAATACAGCACGGGTTAGATACAGAATAAAGCTCCGTTTTCACTGTCCCATCAAACACTCCCAGGCCATGTACAGCATAGGGTCAGATACAGAAGAAAGCTCCCTCTGCACTGTCCCATCAAACACTCCCTGGGCAGGCACAGCTCGGGTGAGATTCAGAGTAAAGCTCCCTTTACACCAACCCATCAAATACTTCCAGGGCAGGTACAGCACGGGGTTAGATACAGAGTAAAGCTCCCTCAACACTGTGCCATCAAACACTCCCAGGGCAGGTATAGGAGGTTAGATAAAGAGTAAAGCTCCCTTTACATTGTCCCATCAAACACTCCCAGGGCAGGTACAGCACCGGTTAGATACAGAGTAAAGCTCCCTTTACACTATCCCATCAAACACTCGCAGGGCAGGTACAAAGGTTAGATACAGAGTAAAGCTCTCTCTACACTGCCCATCAAACACTCGCAGGGCAGGTACAGCATGTGTTTAGGTACAGATTAAAACTCCCGCTACACTGTCACATCAAACACTCCCAGTGCAGGTACAGCACGGAGTTAGATCGAGAGTAAAACTCCCTCTTCACTGTTCCATCAAACACTCCCAGGGCAGGTACAGGGCGTTAGATGCAGAATAAAGCTACCTCTACACTGTCCCATCAAACACTCCCAGGGCAGGTACAGCACGGTTTAGATCCAGAGTATAGCTCCTGCTACACTGTCCCTTAAAGACCCGCAGGGCAGGTACTGGCGTTTTGATACAGAGTAAAGCTCCCTCCACACTTTCACATCAAGCATTGGCAGGGCAGGTACAGGACTTGTTATATACAGAATACAGTTCCCGCTACACTGTCTCATCAAACACTCCCAGGGCAGGTAGAGCACGGAGTTGGATACAGAGGAAAGCTCCCTCTACACTATGTCATCAAACACACCCAGGACAGGTACAGAGGGTTAGATACAGAGTAAAGCACCCTCTACACTGTCCCATCAAGCACACCCAGGGCAGGTATAGGGGGTTCGATACAGAGTAACGCTCCCTTTACACTATCCCATCAAACACTCGCAGGGCAGGTACAAAGGTGAGATACAGAGTAAAATTCTCTCTACTCTGTCCCATCAAACCCTCGCAGGGCAGGTACAGGGGGTTAGATGCAGAATAAAGCTACCTCTACACTGTCCCATCAAACACTCCCAGGGCAGGTACAGGGGGTTAGATACAGAGCAAAGCTCCCTCTTCACTGACCCATCAAACATTCCCAAGGCAGGGACAGCACGGTTTAGATCCAGAGTATAGCTCCCGCTACACTGTCCCTTAAAGACCCGCAGGGCAGGTACTGGGGTTTTGATGCAGAGTAAAGCTCCGTCCACACTTTCACATCAAGCATTGGCAGGGCAGGTACAGGACTTGTTATATACAGAATACAGTTCCCGCTACACTGTCTCATCAGAAACTCCCAGGGCAGGTAGAGCACGGAGTTGGATACAGAGGAAAGCTCCCTCTACACTATGTCATCAAACACACCCAGGACAGGTACAGTGGGTTAAATAGCGGGTAAAGCTCCCTCTACACTGTCCCATCAAGCACTCCCAGGGCAGGTATAGGGGGTTCGATACAGAGTTAAGCTCCCTCTGCACTGTGCCATCAAACACTCCCAGGGCAGGTATAGGAGGTTAGATGCAGCGTAAAGCTCCCTTTACACTGTCCCATCAAACACTCCCAGGGCAGATACAGCACGGGTTAGATACAGAATAAAGCTCCGTTTACACTGTCCCATCAAACACTCCCAGGCCATGTACAGTATAGTGTTCGATACAGAGTAAAGCTCCCTCTGCACTGTCCCATCAAACACTCCCAGGGCAGGTACAGCTCGGGTGAGATTCAGAGTAAAGCTCCCTCTACACTGTCCCATCAAATACTCCCAGGGCAGGTACAGCATGGGTTAGATGCAGAGTAAATCTCCCTCTACACTGTGCCATCAAACACTCCCAGGGCAGGTGCAGCATGGGTTAGATGCAGAGTAAATCTCCCTCTACACTGTGCCATCAAACACTCCCAGGGCAGGTATAGGAGGTTAGATACAGAGTAAAGCTCCCTCTCTACACTGTCTCATCAAACACAGCCAGGGCAGGAACAGGGTATTAGATACAGAGTAAAGCTCCCTCTACACTGTCCGATCAAACACTCCCAGGCAGCTAGAGCACGGGGTTAGATGCAGAGAAAAGCTCCCTCTACACTGTCCCATCAAACACTGCCAAGACAGGTACAGCAGGGATTAGATACAGAGTAAAGTTCCCTCGACACTGTCCCACCAAACCCTCCCAGGGCAGGTACAGGGGGTTAGATACAGAGTTAAGATCCCTCTGCACTATGCCATCAAACACTCCCAAGGCAGGTACAGCACGGGTTTTGATACAGAGTAAAGCTCCCTCTACACTGTCGCATCAAACACTCCCAGGCAGGTACAGGGGGTTACATGCAGAGTAAAGCTCCCTTTACACTGTCCAATCAAACCCTCCCAGGGCAGTTACAGGGGGTTAGATGCAGAGTTAAGCTCACTCTACACTGTCCCATCAAACACACTCAGGGCAGGTACAGCGGGTTGGATACTTAGTAAATCTCCCTCTACACTATCCAATGAAACACTTGCAAGGCAGGTACTGCACCGGTTAGATACAGAATAAAGCTCCCTCTACACTCTCCCATCATACATTCCCAGGGCAGGTACAGTAGGTTAGATACAGAGTAAAGCTCCCTCTACACTGTCCCACCAAACCCTCCCAGGGCAGGTGCAGGGGGTTAGATACAGAGTAAAGTTCCCTCGACACTGTCCCATCAAACACTCCCAGGCAGGTACAGAACATGGTTAGATACAGAGAAAAGCTACCTCTACATTGACCCATCAAACACTCCCAGGCAGGTACAGCACGGGTTCGATACAGAGTAAAGCTCCCTTTACACTATCCCATCAAACACTCGCAGGGTAGGTACAAAGGTTAAATACAGAGTAAAGCTCCCTCTACACGGTCCCATCAAACACTCGCAAGGCAGGTACAAAGGTTAGATACAGAGTAAAGCTCCCTCTACAGTACCCCATCAAACACTCGCATGCAGGTACAGGGGGTTAGTTCCAGAGTTAAGCTCCCTCTACACTAAACCATCAAACACGCCCATGGCAGGTACGCACGGGTTTGATACAGAGTAAATCTCCCTCTGCACTGTCCCATCAAACATTCGCAGGGGAGGTATAGCATGTGTTTAGGTACAGACTAAAACTCCCACGACACTGTCACATCAAACACTCCCAGGGCAGGTACAGCACAGAGGTAGATCGAGAGTAAAACTCCCTCTACACTGTCCCATCAAACACTCCCAGGGAAGGTACAGGGGGTTAGATGCAGAGTAAAGCACCCTCTACACTGTCCCATCAAGCACACCCAGGGCAGGTATAGGGGGTTCGAGACAGAGTAAAGCTCCCTTTACACTATCCTATCAAACACTCGCAGGGCAGGTACAAAGGTTAGATACAGAATAAAGCTCGCTCTACTCTGTCCCATCAAACCCTCGCAGGGCAGGTACAGCATCTGTTTAGGTACAGATTAAAACTCCCGCTACACTGTCACATCAAACACTCCCAGGGCAGGTACAGTACGGAGTTAGATCGAGAGTAAAACTCCCTCTACACTGTTCCATCAAATATTCCCAGGGCAGGTACAGGGGGTTAGATGCAGAATAAAGCTACCTCTGCACTGTCCCATCAAACACTCCCAGGGCAGGTACAGGGGGTTAGATACAGAGCAAAGCTCCCTCTTCACTGACCCTAAAACATTCCCAAGGCAGGGATAGAACGGTTTAGATCTAGAGTCTCGCTCCCGCTACACTGTCCCTTAAAGACCCACAGGGCAGGTACTGGGGTTTTGATACAGAGTAAAGCTCCATCCGCACTTTCACATCAAGCATTGGCAGGGCAGGTACAGGACTTGTTATATACAGAATACAGTTCCCGCTACACTGTCTCATCAAACACTCCGAGGGCAGGTAGAGCTCGGAGTTGGATACAGAGGAAAGCTCCCTCGACACTATGCCATCAGACACACCCAGGACAGGTACAGTGGGTTAAATACAGAGTAAAGCTCCCTCTACACTGTCCCATCAAGAACTCACAGGGCAGGTACAGGGGGTTAGACGCAGAATAAAGCTACCTCAACACTGTCCCATCAAACACTCCCAGGGCAGGTACAGGGGATTAGATACAGAGTAAAGCTCCCTCTTCACTGACCCATCAAACATTCCCAAGGCAGGGACAGCACGGTTTAGATCCAGAGTATAGCTCCCGCTACACTGTCCCTTAAAGACCCGCAGGGCAGGTACTGGGGTTTTGATACAGAGTAAAGCTCCGTCCACACTTTCACATCAAGCATTGGCAGGGCAGGTACAGGACTTGTTATATACAGAATACAGTTCCCGCTACACTGTCTCATCAAACACTCCCAGGGCAGGTAGAGCACGGAGTTGGATACAGAGGAAAGTTCCCTCTACACTATGTCATCAAACACACCCAGGACAGGTACAGTGGGTTAAATACAGAGTAAAGCTCCCTCTACACTGTCCCATCAAGCAGTCCCAGGGCAGGTACAGCACCGGTTAGATACAGAGTAAAGCTCCCTCTACACTGTCCCATCAAACATTCCCAGGGAAGGTACAGCATGGGGTTAGATACAGAGTAAAGCTCCCTCTCTACACTGTCTCATCAAACACAGCCAGGGCAGGAACAGGGTGTTAGATACAGAGTAAAGCTCCCTCTGCACTGACCCATCAAACACTCCCAGGGCAGGTATAGCACTGGTTAGATACAGAGTAAAGCTCCCTCTACACTGTCCGATCAAACACTCCCAGGCAGCTACAGCACGGGGTTAGATGCAGAGAAAAGCTCCCTCTACACTGTCCCATCAAACACTGCCAAGACAGATACAGCAGGGATTAGATACAGAGTAAAGTTCCCTCTACACTGTCCCACCAAACCCTCCCAGGGCAGGTACAGTGGGTTAGATACAGAGTTAAGCTCCCTCTGCACTGTGCCATCAAACACTCCCAAGGCAGGTACAGCATGGGTTTAGATACACAGTAAAGCTCCCTCTACACTGTTCCATCAAACACACTCAGGGCAGGTACAGCGGGTTACATACGTAGTAAATCTCCCTCTACACTATCCAATGAAACACTTGCAAGGCAGGTACTGCACCGGTAAGATACAAAATAAAGCTCCCTCTGCACTCTCCCATCATACATTCCCAGGGCAGGTACAGTAGGTTAGATACAGAGTAAAGCTCCCTCTACACTGACCCACCAAACCCTCCCAGGGCAGGTGCAGGGGGTTAGATACAGAGTAAAGTTCCCTCGACACTGTCCCATCAAACACTCCCAGGCAGGTACAGCACATGGTTAGATACAGAGTAAAGCTACCTCTATATTGACCCATCAAACACTCCCAGGCAGGTACAGCACGGGTTAGATACGGAGTAAAGCTCCCTCTGCACTGTCCCATCAAACATTCGCAGGGGAGGTATAGCATGTGTTTAGGTACAGACTAAAACTCCCACGACACTGTCACATCAAACACTCCCAGGGCAGGTACAGCACAGAGTTAGATCGAGAGTAAAACTCCCTCTACACTGTCCCATCAAACACTCCCAGGGCATGTACAGTGGGTTAGATGCAGAATAAAGCACCCTCTACACTGTCCCATCAAACACTCCCAGGGCAGGTACAGCACGGTTTAGATCCAGAGTATAGCTCCTGCTACACTGTCCCTTAAAGACCCGCAGGGCAGGTACTGGCGTTTTGATACAGAGTAAAGCTCCCTCCACACTTTCACATCAAGCATTGGCAGGGCAGGTACAGGACTTGTTATATACAGAATACAGTTCCCGCTACACTGTCTCATCAAACACTCCCAGGGCAGGTAGAGCACGGAGTTGGATACAGAGGAAAGCTCCCTCTACACTATGTCATCAAACACACCCAGGACAGGTACAGAGGGTTAGATACAGAGTAAAGCACCCTCTACACTGTCCCATCAAGCACACCCAGGGCAGGTATAGGGGGTTCGATACAGAGTAACGCTCCCTTTACACTATCCCATCAAACACTCGCAGGGCAGGTACAAAGGTGAGATACAGAGTAAAATTCTCTCTACTCTGTCCCATCAAACCCTCGCAGGGCAGGTACAGGGGGTTAGATGCAGGATAAAGCTACCTCTACACTGTCCCATCAAACACTCCCAGGGCAGGTACAGGGGGTTAGATACAGAGCAAAGCTCCCTCTTCACTGACCCATCAAACATTCCCAAGGCAGGGACAGCACGGTTTAGATCCAGAGTATAGCTCCCGCTACACTGTCCCTTAAAGACCCGCAGGGCAGGTACTGGGGTTTTGATGCAGAGTAAAGCTCCGTCCACACTTTCACATCAAGCATTGGCAGGGCAGGTACAGGACTTGTTATATACAGAATACAGTTCCCGCTACACTGTCTCATCAAACACTCCCAGGGCAGGTAGAGCACGGAGTTGGATACAGAGGAAAGCTCCCTCTACACTATGTCATCAAACACACCCAGGACAGGTACAGAGGGTTAGATACAGAGTAAAGCACCCTCTACACTGTCCCATCAAGCACACCCAGGGCAGGTATAGGGGGTTCGATACAGAGTAACGCTCCCTTTACACTATCCCATCAAACACTCGCAGGGCAGGTACAAAGGTGAGATACAGAGTAAAATTCTCTCTACTCTGTCCCATCAAACCCTCGCAGGGCAGGTACAGGGGGTTAGATGCAGAATAAAGCTACCTCTACACTGTCCCATCAAACACTCCCAGGGCAGGTACAGGGGGTTAGATACAGAGCAAAGCTCCCTCTTCACTGACCCATCAAACATTCCCAAGGCAGGGACAGCACGGTTTAGATCCAGAGTATAGCTCCCGCTACACTGTCCCTTAAAGACCCGCAGGGCAGGTACTGGGGTTTTGATGCAGAGTAAAGCTCCGTCCACACTTTCACATCAAGCATTGGCAGGGCAGGTACAGGACTTGTTATATACAGAATACAGTTCCCGCTACACTGTCTCATCAGAAACTCCCAGGGCAGGTAGAGCACGGAGTTGGATACAGAGGAAAGCTCCCTCTACACTATGTCATCAAACACACCCAGGACAGGTACAGTGGGTTAAATAGCGGGTAAAGCTCCCTCTACACTGTCCCATCAAGCACTCCCAGGGCAGGTATAGGGGGTTCGATACAGAGTTAAGCTCCCTCTGCACTGTGCCATCAAACACTCCCAGGGCAGGTATAGGAGGTTAGATGCAGCGTAAAGCTCCCTTTACACTGTCCCATCAAACACTCCCAGGGCAGATACAGCACGGGTTAGATACAGAATAAAGCTCCGTTTACACTGTCCCATCAAACACTCCCAGGCCATGTACAGTATAGTGTTCGATACAGAGTAAAGCTCCCTCTGCACTGTCCCATCAAACACTCCCAGGGCAGGTACAGCTCGGGTGAGATTCAGAGTAAAGCTCCCTCTACACTGTCCCATCAAATACTCCCAGGGCAGGTACAGCATGGGTTAGATGCAGAGTAAATCTCCCTCTACACTGTGCCATCAAACACTCCCAGGGCAGGTGCAGCATGGGTTAGATGCAGAGTAAATCTCCCTCTACACTGTGCCATCAAACACTCCCAGGGCAGGTATAGGAGGTTAGATACAGAGTAAAGCTCCCTCTCTACACTGTCTCATCAAACACAGCCAGGGCAGGAACAGGGTATTAGATACAGAGTAAAGCTCCCTCTACACTGTCCGATCAAACACTCCCAGGCAGCTAGAGCACGGGGTTAGATGCAGAGAAAAGCTCCCTCTACACTGTCCCATCAAACACTGCCAAGACAGGTACAGCAGGGATTAGATACAGAGTAAAGTTCCCTCGACACTGTCCCACCAAACCCTCCCAGGGCAGGTACAGGGGGTTAGATACAGAGTTAAGATCCCTCTGCACTATGCCATCAAACACTCCCAAGGCAGGTACAGCACGGGTTTTGATACAGAGTAAAGCTCCCTCTACACTGTCGCATCAAACACTCCCAGGCAGGTACAGGGGGTTACATGCAGAGTAAAGCTCCCTTTACACTGTCCAATCAAACCCTCCCAGGGCAGTTACAGGGGGTTAGATGCAGAGTTAAGCTCACTCTACACTGTCCCATCAAACACACTCAGGGCAGGTACAGCGGGTTGGATACTTAGTAAATCTCCCTCTACACTATCCAATGAAACACTTGCAAGGCAGGTACTGCACCGGTTAGATACAGAATAAAGCTCCCTCTACACTCTCCCATCATACATTCCCAGGGCAGGTACAGTAGGTTAGATACAGAGTAAAGCTCCCTCTACACTGTCCCACCAAACCCTCCCAGGGCAGGTGCAGGGGGTTAGATACAGAGTAAAGTTCCCTCGACACTGTCCCATCAAACACTCCCAGGCAGGTACAGAACATGGTTAGATACAGAGAAAAGCTACCTCTACATTGACCCATCAAACACTCCCAGGCAGGTACAGCACGGGTTCGATACAGAGTAAAGCTCCCTTTACACTATCCCATCAAACACTCGCAGGGTAGGTACAAAGGTTAAATACAGAGTAAAGCTCCCTCTACACGGTCCCATCAAACACTCGCAAGGCAGGTACAAAGGTTAGATACAGAGTAAAGCTCCCTCTACAGTACCCCATCAAACACTCGCATGCAGGTACAGGGGGTTAGTTCCAGAGTTAAGCTCCCTCTACACTAAACCATCAAACACGCCCATGGCAGGTACGCACGGGTTTGATACAGAGTAAATCTCCCTCTGCACTGTCCCATCAAACATTCGCAGGGGAGGTATAGCATGTGTTTAGGTACAGACTAAAACTCCCACGACACTGTCACATCAAACACTCCCAGGGCAGGTACAGCACAGAGGTAGATCGAGAGTAAAACTCCCTCTACACTGTCCCATCAAACACTCCCAGGGAAGGTACAGGGGGTTAGATGCAGAGTAAAGCACCCTCTACACTGTCCCATCAAGCACACCCAGGGCAGGTATAGGGGGTTCGAGACAGAGTAAAGCTCCCTTTACACTATCCTATCAAACACTCGCAGGGCAGGTACAAAGGTTAGATACAGAATAAAGCTCGCTCTACTCTGTCCCATCAAACCCTCGCAGGGCAGGTACAGCATCTGTTTAGGTACAGATTAAAACTCCCGCTACACTGTCACATCAAACACTCCCAGGGCAGGTACAGTACGGAGTTAGATCGAGAGTAAAACTCCCTCTACACTGTTCCATCAAATATTCCCAGGGCAGGTACAGGGGGTTAGATGCAGAATAAAGCTACCTCTGCACTGTCCCATCAAACACTCCCAGGGCAGGTACAGGGGGTTAGATACAGAGCAAAGCTCCCTCTTCACTGACCCTAAAACATTCCCAAGGCAGGGATAGAACGGTTTAGATCTAGAGTCTCGCTCCCGCTACACTGTCCCTTAAAGACCCACAGGGCAGGTACTGGGGTTTTGATACAGAGTAAAGCTCCATCCGCACTTTCACATCAAGCATTGGCAGGGCAGGTACAGGACTTGTTATATACAGAATACAGTTCCCGCTACACTGTCTCATCAAACACTCCGAGGGCAGGTAGAGCTCGGAGTTGGATACAGAGGAAAGCTCCCTCGACACTATGCCATCAGACACACCCAGGACAGGTACAGTGGGTTAAATACAGAGTAAAGCTCCCTCTACACTGTCCCATCAAGAACTCACAGGGCAGGTACAGGGGGTTAGACGCAGAATAAAGCTACCTCAACACTGTCCCATCAAACACTCCCAGGGCAGGTACAGGGGATTAGATACAGAGTAAAGCTCCCTCTTCACTGACCCATCAAACATTCCCAAGGCAGGGACAGCACGGTTTAGATCCAGAGTATAGCTCCCGCTACACTGTCCCTTAAAGACCCGCAGGGCAGGTACTGGGGTTTTGATACAGAGTAAAGCTCCGTCCACACTTTCACATCAAGCATTGGCAGGGCAGGTACAGGACTTGTTATATACAGAATACAGTTCCCGCTACACTGTCTCATCAAACACTCCCAGGGCAGGTAGAGCACGGAGTTGGATACAGAGGAAAGTTCCCTCTACACTATGTCATCAAACACACCCAGGACAGGTACAGTGGGTTAAATACAGAGTAAAGCTCCCTCTACACTGTCCCATCAAGCAGTCCCAGGGCAGGTACAGCACCGGTTAGATACAGAGTAAAGCTCCCTCTACACTGTCCCATCAAACATTCCCAGGGAAGGTACAGCATGGGGTTAGATACAGAGTAAAGCTCCCTCTCTACACTGTCTCATCAAACACAGCCAGGGCAGGAACAGGGTGTTAGATACAGAGTAAAGCTCCCTCTGCACTGACCCATCAAACACTCCCAGGGCAGGTATAGCACTGGTTAGATACAGAGTAAAGCTCCCTCTACACTGTCCGATCAAACACTCCCAGGCAGCTACAGCACGGGGTTAGATGCAGAGAAAAGCTCCCTCTACACTGTCCCATCAAACACTGCCAAGACAGATACAGCAGGGATTAGATACAGAGTAAAGTTCCCTCTACACTGTCCCACCAAACCCTCCCAGGGCAGGTACAGTGGGTTAGATACAGAGTTAAGCTCCCTCTGCACTGTGCCATCAAACACTCCCAAGGCAGGTACAGCATGGGTTTAGATACACAGTAAAGCTCCCTCTACACTGTTCCATCAAACACACTCAGGGCAGGTACAGCGGGTTACATACGTAGTAAATCTCCCTCTACACTATCCAATGAAACACTTGCAAGGCAGGTACTGCACCGGTAAGATACAAAATAAAGCTCCCTCTGCACTCTCCCATCATACATTCCCAGGGCAGGTACAGTAGGTTAGATACAGAGTAAAGCTCCCTCTACACTGACCCACCAAACCCTCCCAGGGCAGGTGCAGGGGGTTAGATACAGAGTAAAGTTCCCTCGACACTGTCCCATCAAACACTCCCAGGCAGGTACAGCACATGGTTAGATACAGAGTAAAGCTACCTCTATATTGACCCATCAAACACTCCCAGGCAGGTACAGCACGGGTTAGATACGGAGTAAAGCTCCCTCTGCACTGTCCCATCAAACATTCGCAGGGGAGGTATAGCATGTGTTTAGGTACAGACTAAAACTCCCACGACACTGTCACATCAAACACTCCCAGGGCAGGTACAGCACAGAGTTAGATCGAGAGTAAAACTCCCTCTACACTGTCCCATCAAACACTCCCAGGGCATGTACAGTGGGTTAGATGCAGAATAAAGCACCCTCTACACTGTCCCATCAAACACTCCCAGGGCAGGTACAGCACGGTTTAGATCCAGAGTATAGCTCCTGCTACACTGTCCCTTAAAGACCCGCAGGGCAGGTACTGGCGTTTTGATACAGAGTAAAGCTCCCTCCACACTTTCACATCAAGCATTGGCAGGGCAGGTACAGGACTTGTTATATACAGAATACAGTTCCCGCTACACTGTCTCATCAAACACTCCCAGGGCAGGTAGAGCACGGAGTTGGATACAGAGGAAAGCTCCCTCTACACTATGTCATCAAACACACCCAGGACAGGTACAGAGGGTTAGATACAGAGTAAAGCACCCTCTACACTGTCCCATCAAGCACACCCAGGGCAGGTATAGGGGGTTCGATACAGAGTAACGCTCCCTTTACACTATCCCATCAAACACTCGCAGGGCAGGTACAAAGGTGAGATACAGAGTAAAATTCTCTCTACTCTGTCCCATCAAACCCTCGCAGGGCAGGTACAGGGGGTTAGATGCAGGATAAAGCTACCTCTACACTGTCCCATCAAACACTCCCAGGGCAGGTACAGGGGGTTAGATACAGAGCAAAGCTCCCTCTTCACTGACCCATCAAACATTCCCAAGGCAGGGACAGCACGGTTTAGATCCAGAGTATAGCTCCCGCTACACTGTCCCTTAAAGACCCGCAGGGCAGGTACTGGGGTTTTGATGCAGAGTAAAGCTCCGTCCACACTTTCACATCAAGCATTGGCAGGGCAGGTACAGGACTTGTTATATACAGAATACAGTTCCCGCTACACTGTCTCATCAAACACTCCCAGGGCAGGTAGAGCACGGAGTTGGATACAGAGGAAAGCTCCCTCTACACTATGTCATCAAACACACCCAGGACAGGTACAGAGGGTTAGATACAGAGTAAAGCACCCTCTACACTGTCCCATCAAGCACACCCAGGGCAGGTATAGGGGGTTCGATACAGAGTAACGCTCCCTTTACACTATCCCATCAAACACTCGCAGGGCAGGTACAAAGGTGAGATACAGAGTAAAATTCTCTCTACTCTGTCCCATCAAACCCTCGCAGGGCAGGTACAGGGGGTTAGATGCAGAATAAAGCTACCTCTACACTGTCCCATCAAACACTCCCAGGGCAGGTACAGGGGGTTAGATACAGAGCAAAGCTCCCTCTTCACTGACCCATCAAACATTCCCAAGGCAGGGACAGCACGGTTTAGATCCAGAGTATAGCTCCCGCTACACTGTCCCTTAAAGACCCGCAGGGCAGGTACTGGGGTTTTGATGCAGAGTAAAGCTCCGTCCACACTTTCACATCAAGCATTGGCAGGGCAGGTACAGGACTTGTTATATACAGAATACAGTTCCCGCTACACTGTCTCATCAGAAACTCCCAGGGCAGGTAGAGCACGGAGTTGGATACAGAGGAAAGCTCCCTCTACACTATGTCATCAAACACACCCAGGACAGGTACAGTGGGTTAAATAGCGGGTAAAGCTCCCTCTACACTGTCCCATCAAGCACTCCCAGGGCAGGTATAGGGGGTTCGATACAGAGTTAAGCTCCCTCTGCACTGTGCCATCAAACACTCCCAGGGCAGGTATAGGAGGTTAGATGCAGCGTAAAGCTCCCTTTACACTGTCCCATCAAACACTCCCAGGGCAGATACAGCACGGGTTAGATACAGAATAAAGCTCCGTTTACACTGTCCCATCAAACACTCCCAGGCCATGTACAGTATAGTGTTCGATACAGAGTAAAGCTCCCTCTGCACTGTCCCATCAAACACTCCCAGGGCAGGTACAGCTCGGGTGAGATTCAGAGTAAAGCTCCCTCTACACTGTCCCATCAAATACTCCCAGGGCAGGTACAGCATGGGTTAGATGCAGAGTAAATCTCCCTCTACACTGTGCCATCAAACACTCCCAGGGCAGGTGCAGCATGGGTTAGATGCAGAGTAAATCTCCCTCTACACTGTGCCATCAAACACTCCCAGGGCAGGTATAGGAGGTTAGATACAGAGTAAAGCTCCCTCTCTACACTGTCTCATCAAACACAGCCAGGGCAGGAACAGGGTATTAGATACAGAGTAAAGCTCCCTCTACACTGTCCGATCAAACACTCCCAGGCAGCTAGAGCACGGGGTTAGATGCAGAGAAAAGCTCCCTCTACACTGTCCCATCAAACACTGCCAAGACAGGTACAGCAGGGATTAGATACAGAGTAAAGTTCCCTCGACACTGTCCCACCAAACCCTCCCAGGGCAGGTACAGGGGGTTAGATACAGAGTTAAGATCCCTCTGCACTATGCCATCAAACACTCCCAAGGCAGGTACAGCACGGGTTTTGATACAGAGTAAAGCTCCCTCTACACTGTCGCATCAAACACTCCCAGGCAGGTACAGGGGGTTACATGCAGAGTAAAGCTCCCTTTACACTGTCCAATCAAACCCTCCCAGGGCAGTTACAGGGGGTTAGATGCAGAGTTAAGCTCACTCTACACTGTCCCATCAAACACACTCAGGGCAGGTACAGCGGGTTGGATACTTAGTAAATCTCCCTCTACACTATCCAATGAAACACTTGCAAGGCAGGTACTGCACCGGTTAGATACAGAATAAAGCTCCCTCTACACTCTCCCATCATACATTCCCAGGGCAGGTACAGTAGGTTAGATACAGAGTAAAGCTCCCTCTACACTGTCCCACCAAACCCTCCCAGGGCAGGTGCAGGGGGTTAGATACAGAGTAAAGTTCCCTCGACACTGTCCCATCAAACACTCCCAGGCAGGTACAGAACATGGTTAGATACAGAGAAAAGCTACCTCTACATTGACCCATCAAACACTCCCAGGCAGGTACAGCACGGGTTCGATACAGAGTAAAGCTCCCTTTACACTATCCCATCAAACACTCGCAGGGTAGGTACAAAGGTTAAATACAGAGTAAAGCTCCCTCTACACGGTCCCATCAAACACTCGCAAGGCAGGTACAAAGGTTAGATACAGAGTAAAGCTCCCTCTACAGTACCCCATCAAACACTCGCATGCAGGTACAGGGGGTTAGTTCCAGAGTTAAGCTCCCTCTACACTAAACCATCAAACACGCCCATGGCAGGTACGCACGGGTTTGATACAGAGTAAATCTCCCTCTGCACTGTCCCATCAAACATTCGCAGGGGAGGTATAGCATGTGTTTAGGTACAGACTAAAACTCCCACGACACTGTCACATCAAACACTCCCAGGGCAGGTACAGCACAGAGGTAGATCGAGAGTAAAACTCCCTCTACACTGTCCCATCAAACACTCCCAGGGAAGGTACAGGGGGTTAGATGCAGAGTAAAGCACCCTCTACACTGTCCCATCAAGCACACCCAGGGCAGGTATAGGGGGTTCGAGACAGAATAAAGCTCCCTTTACACTATCCTATCAAACACTCGCAGGGCAGGTACAAAGGTTAGATACAGAATAAAGCTTGCTCTACTCTGTCCCATCAAACCCTCGCAGGGCAGGTACAGCATCTGTTTAGGTACAGATTAAAACTCCCGCTACACTGTCACATCAAACACTCCCAGGGCAGGTACAGTACGGAGTTAGATCGAGAGTAAAACTCCCTCTACACTGTTCCATCAAATATTCCCAGGGCAGGTACAGGGGGTTAGATGCAGAATAAAGCTACCTCTGCACTGTCCCATCAAACACTCCCAGGGCAGGTACAGGGGGTTAGATACAGAGCAAAGCTCCCTCTTCACTGACCCTAAAACATTCCCAGGGAAGGTACAGCATGGGGTTAGATACAGAGTAAAGCTCCCTCTCTACACTGTCTCATCAAACACAGCCAGGGCAGGAACAGGGTGTTAGATACAGAGTAAAGCTCCCTCTGCACTGACCCATCAAACACTCCCAGGGCAGGTATAGCACTGGTTAGATACAGAGTAAAGCTCCCTCTACACTGTCCGATCAAACACTCCCAGGCAGCTACAGCACGGGGTTAGATGCAGAGAAAAGCTCCCTCTACACTGTCCCATCAAACACTGCCAAGACAGATACAGCAGGGATTAGATACAGAGTAAAGTTCCCTCTACACTGTCCCACCAAACCCTCCCAGGGCAGGTACAGTGGGTTAGATACAGAGTTAAGCTCCCTCTGCACTGTGCCATCAAACACTCCCAAGGCAGGTACAGCATGGGTTTAGATACACAGTAAAGCTCCCTCTACACTGTTCCATCAAACACACTCAGGGCAGGTACAGCGGGTTACATACGTAGTAAATCTCCCTCTACACTATCCAATGAAACACTTGCAAGGCAGGTACTGCACCGGTAAGATACAAAATAAAGCTCCCTCTGCACTCTCCCATCATACATTCCCAGGGCAGGTACAGTAGGTTAGATACAGAGTAAAGCTCCCTCTACACTGACCCACCAAACCCTCCCAGGGCAGGTGCAGGGGGTTAGATACAGAGTAAAGTTCCCTCGACACTGTCCCATCAAACACTCCCAGGCAGGTACAGCACATGGTTAGATACAGAGTAAAGCTACCTCTATATTGACCCATCAAACACTCCCAGGCAGGTACAGCACGGGTTAGATACGGAGTAAAGCTCCCTCTGCACTGTCCCATCAAACATTCGCAGGGGAGGTATAGCATGTGTTTAGGTACAGACTAAAACTCCCACGACACTGTCACATCAAACACTCCCAGGGCAGGTACAGCACAGAGTTAGATCGAGAGTAAAACTCCCTCTACACTGTCCCATCAAACACTCCCAGGGCATGTACAGTGGGTTAGATGCAGAATAAAGCACCCTCTACACTGTCCCATCAAACACTCCCAGGGCAGGTACAGCACGGTTTAGATCCAGAGTATAGCTCCTGCTACACTGTCCCTTAAAGACCCGCAGGGCAGGTACTGGCGTTTTGATACAGAGTAAAGCTCCCTCCACACTTTCACATCAAGCATTGGCAGGGCAGGTACAGGACTTGTTATATACAGAATACAGTTCCCGCTACACTGTCTCATCAAACACTCCCAGGGCAGGTAGAGCACGGAGTTGGATACAGAGGAAAGCTCCCTCTACACTATGTCATCAAACACACCCAGGACAGGTACAGAGGGTTAGATACAGAGTAAAGCACCCTCTACACTGTCCCATCAAGCACACCCAGGGCAGGTATAGGGGGTTCGATACAGAGTAACGCTCCCTTTACACTATCCCATCAAACACTCGCAGGGCAGGTACAAAGGTGAGATACAGAGTAAAATTCTCTCTACTCTGTCCCATCAAACCCTCGCAGGGCAGGTACAGGGGGTTAGATGCAGGATAAAGCTACCTCTACACTGTCCCATCAAACACTCCCAGGGCAGGTACAGGGGGTTAGATACAGAGCAAAGCTCCCTCTTCACTGACCCATCAAACATTCCCAAGGCAGGGACAGCACGGTTTAGATCCAGAGTATAGCTCCCGCTACACTGTCCCTTAAAGACCCGCAGGGCAGGTACTGGGGTTTTGATGCAGAGTAAAGCTCCGTCCACACTTTCACATCAAGCATTGGCAGGGCAGGTACAGGACTTGTTATATACAGAATACAGTTCCCGCTACACTGTCTCATCAAACACTCCCAGGGCAGGTAGAGCACGGAGTTGGATACAGAGGAAAGCTCCCTCTACACTATGTCATCAAACACACCCAGGACAGGTACAGAGGGTTAGATACAGAGTAAAGCACCCTCTACACTGTCCCATCAAGCACACCCAGGGCAGGTATAGGGGGTTCGATACAGAGTAACGCTCCCTTTACACTATCCCATCAAACACTCGCAGGGCAGGTACAAAGGTGAGATACAGAGTAAAATTCTCTCTACTCTGTCCCATCAAACCCTCGCAGGGCAGGTACAGGGGGTTAGATGCAGAATAAAGCTACCTCTACACTGTCCCATCAAACACTCCCAGGGCAGGTACAGGGGGTTAGATACAGAGCAAAGCTCCCTCTTCACTGACCCATCAAACATTCCCAAGGCAGGGACAGCACGGTTTAGATCCAGAGTATAGCTCCCGCTACACTGTCCCTTAAAGACCCGCAGGGCAGGTACTGGGGTTTTGATGCAGAGTAAAGCTCCGTCCACACTTTCACATCAAGCATTGGCAGGGCAGGTACAGGACTTGTTATATACAGAATACAGTTCCCGCTACACTGTCTCATCAGAAACTCCCAGGGCAGGTAGAGCACGGAGTTGGATACAGAGGAAAGCTCCCTCTACACTATGTCATCAAACACACCCAGGACAGGTACAGTGGGTTAAATAGCGGGTAAAGCTCCCTCTACACTGTCCCATCAAGCACTCCCAGGGCAGGTATAGGGGGTTCGATACAGAGTTAAGCTCCCTCTGCACTGTGCCATCAAACACTCCCAGGGCAGGTATAGGAGGTTAGATGCAGCGTAAAGCTCCCTTTACACTGTCCCATCAAACACTCCCAGGGCAGATACAGCACGGGTTAGATACAGAATAAAGCTCCGTTTACACTGTCCCATCAAACACTCCCAGGCCATGTACAGTATAGTGTTCGATACAGAGTAAAGCTCCCTCTGCACTGTCCCATCAAACACTCCCAGGGCAGGTACAGCTCGGGTGAGATTCAGAGTAAAGCTCCCTCTACACTGTCCCATCAAATACTCCCAGGGCAGGTACAGCATGGGTTAGATGCAGAGTAAATCTCCCTCTACACTGTGCCATCAAACACTCCCAGGGCAGGTGCAGCATGGGTTAGATGCAGAGTAAATCTCCCTCTACACTGTGCCATCAAACACTCCCAGGGCAGGTATAGGAGGTTAGATACAGAGTAAAGCTCCCTCTCTACACTGTCTCATCAAACACAGCCAGGGCAGGAACAGGGTATTAGATACAGAGTAAAGCTCCCTCTACACTGTCCGATCAAACACTCCCAGGCAGCTAGAGCACGGGGTTAGATGCAGAGAAAAGCTCCCTCTACACTGTCCCATCAAACACTGCCAAGACAGGTACAGCAGGGATTAGATACAGAGTAAAGTTCCCTCGACACTGTCCCACCAAACCCTCCCAGGGCAGGTACAGGGGGTTAGATACAGAGTTAAGATCCCTCTGCACTATGCCATCAAACACTCCCAAGGCAGGTACAGCACGGGTTTTGATACAGAGTAAAGCTCCCTCTACACTGTCGCATCAAACACTCCCAGGCAGGTACAGGGGGTTACATGCAGAGTAAAGCTCCCTTTACACTGTCCAATCAAACCCTCCCAGGGCAGTTACAGGGGGTTAGATGCAGAGTTAAGCTCACTCTACACTGTCCCATCAAACACACTCAGGGCAGGTACAGCGGGTTGGATACTTAGTAAATCTCCCTCTACACTATCCAATGAAACACTTGCAAGGCAGGTACTGCACCGGTTAGATACAGAATAAAGCTCCCTCTACACTCTCCCATCATACATTCCCAGGGCAGGTACAGTAGGTTAGATACAGAGTAAAGCTCCCTCTACACTGTCCCACCAAACCCTCCCAGGGCAGGTGCAGGGGGTTAGATACAGAGTAAAGTTCCCTCGACACTGTCCCATCAAACACTCCCAGGCAGGTACAGAACATGGTTAGATACAGAGAAAAGCTACCTCTACATTGACCCATCAAACACTCCCAGGCAGGTACAGCACGGGTTCGATACAGAGTAAAGCTCCCTTTACACTATCCCATCAAACACTCGCAGGGTAGGTACAAAGGTTAAATACAGAGTAAAGCTCCCTCTACACGGTCCCATCAAACACTCGCAAGGCAGGTACAAAGGTTAGATACAGAGTAAAGCTCCCTCTACAGTACCCCATCAAACACTCGCATGCAGGTACAGGGGGTTAGTTCCAGAGTTAAGCTCCCTCTACACTAAACCATCAAACACGCCCATGGCAGGTACGCACGGGTTTGATACAGAGTAAATCTCCCTCTGCACTGTCCCATCAAACATTCGCAGGGGAGGTATAGCATGTGTTTAGGTACAGACTAAAACTCCCACGACACTGTCACATCAAACACTCCCAGGGCAGGTACAGCACAGAGGTAGATCGAGAGTAAAACTCCCTCTACACTGTCCCATCAAACACTCCCAGGGAAGGTACAGGGGGTTAGATGCAGAGTAAAGCACCCTCTACACTGTCCCATCAAGCACACCCAGGGCAGGTATAGGGGGTTCGAGACAGAATAAAGCTCCCTTTACACTATCCTATCAAACACTCGCAGGGCAGGTACAAAGGTTAGATACAGAATAAAGCTTGCTCTACTCTGTCCCATCAAACCCTCGCAGGGCAGGTACAGCATCTGTTTAGGTACAGATTAAAACTCCCGCTACACTGTCACATCAAACACTCCCAGGGCAGGTACAGTACGGAGTTAGATCGAGAGTAAAACTCCCTCTACACTGTTCCATCAAATATTCCCAGGGCAGGTACAGGGGGTTAGATGCAGAATAAAGCTACCTCTGCACTGTCCCATCAAACACTCCCAGGGCAGGTACAGGGGGTTAGATACAGAGCAAAGCTCCCTCTTCACTGACCCTAAAACATTCCCAGGGAAGGTACAGCATGGGGTTAGATACAGAGTAAAGCTCCCTCTCTACACTGTCTCATCAAACACAGCCAGGGCAGGAACAGGGTGTTCGATACAGAGTTAAGCTCCCTCTGCACTGTGCCATCAAACACTCCCAGGGCAGGTATAGGAGGTTAGATGCAGCGTAAAGCTCCCTTTACACTGTCCCATCAAACACTCCCAGGGCAGATACAGCACGGGTTAGATACAGAATAAAGCTCCGTTTACACTGTCCCATCAAACACTCCCAGGCCATGTACAGTATAGTGTTCGATACAGAGTAAAGCTCCCTCTGCACTGTCCCATCAAACACTCCCAGGGCAGGTACAGCTCGGGTGAGATTCAGAGTAAAGCTCCCTCTACACTGTCCCATCAAATACTCCCAGGGCAGGTACAGCATGGGTTAGATGCAGAGTAAATCTCCCTCTACACTGTGCCATCAAACACTCCCAGGGCAGGTGCAGCATGGGTTAGATGCAGAGTAAATCTCCCTCTACACTGTGCCATCAAACACTCCCAGGGCAGGTATAGGAGGTTAGATACAGAGTAAAGCTCCCTCTCTACACTGTCTCATCAAACACAGCCAGGGCAGGAACAGGGTATTAGATACAGAGTAAAGCTCCCTCTACACTGTCCGATCAAACACTCCCAGGCAGCTAGAGCACGGGGTTAGATGCAGAGAAAAGCTCCCTCTACACTGTCCCATCAAACACTGCCAAGACAGGTACAGCAGGGATTAGATACAGAGTAAAGTTCCCTCGACACTGTCCCACCAAACCCTCCCAGGGCAGGTACAGGGGGTTAGATACAGAGTTAAGATCCCTCTGCACTATGCCATCAAACACTCCCAAGGCAGGTACAGCACGGGTTTTGATACAGAGTAAAGCTCCCTCTACACTGTCGCATCAAACACTCCCAGGCAGGTACAGGGGGTTACATGCAGAGTAAAGCTCCCTTTACACTGTCCAATCAAACCCTCCCAGGGCAGTTACAGGGGGTTAGATGCAGAGTTAAGCTCACTCTACACTGTCCCATCAAACACACTCAGGGCAGGTACAGCGGGTTGGATACTTAGTAAATCTCCCTCTACACTATCCAATGAAACACTTGCAAGGCAGGTACTGCACCGGTTAGATACAGAATAAAGCTCCCTCTACACTCTCCCATCATACATTCCCAGGGCAGGTACAGTAGGTTAGATACAGAGTAAAGCTCCCTCTACACTGTCCCACCAAACCCTCCCAGGGCAGGTGCAGGGGGTTAGATACAGAGTAAAGTTCCCTCGACACTGTCCCATCAAACACTCCCAGGCAGGTACAGAACATGGTTAGATACAGAGAAAAGCTACCTCTACATTGACCCATCAAACACTCCCAGGCAGGTACAGCACGGGTTCGATACAGAGTAAAGCTCCCTTTACACTATCCCATCAAACACTCGCAGGGTAGGTACAAAGGTTAAATACAGAGTAAAGCTCCCTCTACACGGTCCCATCAAACACTCGCAAGGCAGGTACAAAGGTTAGATACAGAGTAAAGCTCCCTCTACAGTACCCCATCAAACACTCGCATGCAGGTACAGGGGGTTAGTTCCAGAGTTAAGCTCCCTCTACACTAAACCATCAAACACGCCCATGGCAGGTACGCACGGGTTTGATACAGAGTAAATCTCCCTCTGCACTGTCCCATCAAACATTCGCAGGGGAGGTATAGCATGTGTTTAGGTACAGACTAAAACTCCCACGACACTGTCACATCAAACACTCCCAGGGCAGGTACAGCACAGAGGTAGATCGAGAGTAAAACTCCCTCTACACTGTCCCATCAAACACTCCCAGGGAAGGTACAGGGGGTTAGATGCAGAGTAAAGCACCCTCTACACTGTCCCATCAAGCACACCCAGGGCAGGTATAGGGGGTTCGAGACAGAATAAAGCTCCCTTTACACTATCCTATCAAACACTCGCAGGGCAGGTACAAAGGTTAGATACAGAATAAAGCTTGCTCTACTCTGTCCCATCAAACCCTCGCAGGGCAGGTACAGCATCTGTTTAGGTACAGATTAAAACTCCCGCTACACTGTCACATCAAACACTCCCAGGGCAGGTACAGTACGGAGTTAGATCGAGAGTAAAACTCCCTCTACACTGTTCCATCAAATATTCCCAGGGCAGGTACAGGGGGTTAGATGCAGAATAAAGCTACCTCTGCACTGTCCCATCAAACACTCCCAGGGCAGGTACAGGGGGTTAGATACAGAGCAAAGCTCCCTCTTCACTGACCCTAAAACATTCCCAAGGCAGGGATAGAACGGTTTAGATCTAGAGTCTCGCTCCCGCTACACTGTCCCTTAAAGACCCACAGGGCAGGTACTGGGGTTTTGATACAGAGTAAAGCTCCATCCGCACTTTCACATCAAGCATTGGCAGGGCAGGTACAGGACTTGTTATATACAGAATACAGTTCCCGCTACACTGTCTCATCAAACACTCCGAGGGCAGGTAGAGCTCGGAGTTGGATACAGAGGAAAGCTCCCTCGACACTATGCCATCAGACACACCCAGGACAGGTACAGTGGGTTAAATACAGAGTAAAGCTCCCTCTACACTGTCCCATCAAGAACTCACAGGGCAGGTACAGGGGGTTAGACGCAGAATAAAGCTACCTCAACACTGTCCCATCAAACACTCCCAGGGCAGGTACAGGGGATTAGATACAGAGTAAAGCTCCCTCTTCACTGACCCATCAAACATTCCCAAGGCAGGGACAGCACGGTTTAGATCCAGAGTATAGCTCCCGCTACACTGTCCCTTAAAGACCCGCAGGGCAGGTACTGGGGTTTTGATACAGAGTAAAGCTCCGTCCACACTTTCACATCAAGCATTGGCAGGGCAGGTACAGGACTTGTTATATACAGAATACAGTTCCCGCTACACTGTCTCATCAAACACTCCCAGGGCAGGTAGAGCACGGAGTTGGATACAGAGGAAAGTTCCCTCTACACTATGTCATCAAACACACCCAGGACAGGTACAGTGGGTTAAATACAGAGTAAAGCTCCCTCTACACTGTCCCATCAAGCAGTCCCAGGGCAGGTACAGCACCGGTTAGATACAGAGTAAAGCTCCCTCTACACTGTCCCATCAAACATTCCCAGGGAAGGTACAGCATGGGGTTAGATACAGAGTAAAGCTCCCTCTCTACACTGTCTCATCAAACACAGCCAGGGCAGGAACAGGGTGTTAGATACAGAGTAAAGCTCCCTCTGCACTGACCCATCAAACACTCCCAGGGCAGGTATAGCACTGGTTAGATACAGAGTAAAGCTCCCTCTACACTGTCCGATCAAACACTCCCAGGCAGCTACAGCACGGGGTTAGATGCAGAGAAAAGCTCCCTCTACACTGTCCCATCAAACACTGCCAAGACAGATACAGCAGGGATTAGATACAGAGTAAAGTTCCCTCTACACTGTCCCACCAAACCCTCCCAGGGCAGGTACAGTGGGTTAGATACAGAGTTAAGCTCCCTCTGCACTGTGCCATCAAACACTCCCAAGGCAGGTACAGCATGGGTTTAGATACACAGTAAAGCTCCCTCTACACTGTTCCATCAAACACACTCAGGGCAGGTACAGCGGGTTACATACGTAGTAAATCTCCCTCTACACTATCCAATGAAACACTTGCAAGGCAGGTACTGCACCGGTAAGATACAAAATAAAGCTCCCTCTGCACTCTCCCATCATACATTCCCAGGGCAGGTACAGTAGGTTAGATACAGAGTAAAGCTCCCTCTACACTGACCCACCAAACCCTCCCAGGGCAGGTGCAGGGGGTTAGATACAGAGTAAAGTTCCCTCGACACTGTCCCATCAAACACTCCCAGGCAGGTACAGCACATGGTTAGATACAGAGTAAAGCTACCTCTATATTGACCCATCAAACACTCCCAGGCAGGTACAGCACGGGTTAGATACGGAGTAAAGCTCCCTCTGCACTGTCCCATCAAACATTCGCAGGGGAGGTATAGCATGTGTTTAGGTACAGACTAAAACTCCCACGACACTGTCACATCAAACACTCCCAGGGCAGGTACAGCACAGAGTTAGATCGAGAGTAAAACTCCCTCTACACTGTCCCATCAAACACTCCCAGGGCATGTACAGTGGGTTAGATGCAGAATAAAGCACCCTCTACACTGTCCCATCAAACACTCCCAGGGCAGGTACAGCACGGTTTAGATCCAGAGTATAGCTCCTGCTACACTGTCCCTTAAAGACCCGCAGGGCAGGTACTGGCGTTTTGATACAGAGTAAAGCTCCCTCCACACTTTCACATCAAGCATTGGCAGGGCAGGTACAGGACTTGTTATATACAGAATACAGTTCCCGCTACACTGTCTCATCAAACACTCCCAGGGCAGGTAGAGCACGGAGTTGGATACAGAGGAAAGCTCCCTCTACACTATGTCATCAAACACACCCAGGACAGGTACAGAGGGTTAGATACAGAGTAAAGCACCCTCTACACTGTCCCATCAAGCACACCCAGGGCAGGTATAGGGGGTTCGATACAGAGTAACGCTCCCTTTACACTATCCCATCAAACACTCGCAGGGCAGGTACAAAGGTGAGATACAGAGTAAAATTCTCTCTACTCTGTCCCATCAAACCCTCGCAGGGCAGGTACAGGGGGTTAGATGCAGAATAAAGCTACCTCTACACTGTCCCATCAAACACTCCCAGGGCAGGTACAGGGGGTTAGATACAGAGCAAAGCTCCCTCTTCACTGACCCATCAAACATTCCCAAGGCAGGGACAGCACGGTTTAGATCCAGAGTATAGCTCCCGCTACACTGTCCCTTAAAGACCCGCAGGGCAGGTACTGGGGTTTTGATGCAGAGTAAAGCTCCCTCCACACTTTCACATCAAGCATTGGCAGGGCAGGTACAGGACTTGTTATATACAGAATACAGTTCCCGCTACACTGTCTCATCAAACACTCCCAGGGCAGGTAGAGCACGGAGTTGGATACAGAGGAAAGCTCCCTCTACACTATGTCATCAAACACACCCAGGACAGGTACAGAGGGTTAGATACAGAGTAAAGCACCCTCTACACTGTCCCATCAAGCACACCCAGGGCAGGTATAGGGGGTTCGATACAGAGTAAAGCTCCCTTTACACTATCCCATCAAACACTCGCAGGGCAGGTACAAAGGTGAGATACAGAGTAAAATTCTCTCTACTCTGTCCCATCAAACCCTCGCAGGGCAGGTACAGGGGGTTAGATGCAGAATAAAGCTACCTCTACACTGTCCCATCAAACACTCCCAGGGCAGGTACAGGGGGTTAGATACAGAGCAAAGCTCCCTCTTCACTGACCCATCAAACATTCCCAAGGCAGGGACAGCACGGTTTAGATCCAGAGTATAGCTCCCGCTACACTGTCCCTTAAAGACCCGCAGGGCAGGTACTGGGGTTTTGATGCAGAGTAAAGCTCCGTCCACACTTTCACATCAAGCATTGGCAGGGCAGGTACAGGACTTGTTATATACAGAATACAGTTCCCGCTACACTGTCTCATCAGAAACTCCCAGGGCAGGTAGAGCACGGAGTTGGATACAGAGGAAAGCTCCCTCTACACTATGTCATCAAACACACCCAGGACAGGTACAGTGGGTTAAATAGCGGGTAAAGCTCCCTCTACACTGTCCCATCAAGCACTCCCAGGGCAGGTATAGGGGGTTCGATACAGAGTTAAGCTCCCTCTGCACTGTGCCATCAAACACTCCCAGGGCAGGTATAGGAGGTTAGATGCAGCGTAAAGCTCCCTTTACACTGTCCCATCAAACACTCCCAGGGCAGATACAGCACGGGTTAGATACAGAATAAAGCTCCGTTTACACTGTCCCATCAAACACTCCCAGGCCATGTACAGTATAGTGTTCGATACAGAGTAAAGCTCCCTCTGCACTGTCCCATCAAACACTCCCAGGGCAGGTACAGCTCGGGTGAGATTCAGAGTAAAGCTCCCTCTACACTGTCCCATCAAATACTCCCAGGGCAGGTACAGCATGGGTTAGATGCAGAGTAAATCTCCCTCTACACTGTGCCATCAAACACTCCCAGGGCAGGTGCAGCATGGGTTAGATGCAGAGTAAATCTCCCTCTACACTGTGCCATCAAACACTCCCAGGGCAGGTATAGGAGGTTAGATACAGAGTAAAGCTCCCTCTCTACACTGTCTCATCAAACACAGCCAGGGCAGGAACAGGGTATTAGATACAGAGTAAAGCTCCCTCTACACTGTCCGATCAAACACTCCCAGGCAGCTAGAGCACGGGGTTAGATGCAGAGAAAAGCTCCCTCTACACTGTCCCATCAAACACTGCCAAGACAGGTACAGCAGGGATTAGATACAGAGTAAAGTTCCCTCGACACTGTCCCACCAAACCCTCCCAGGGCAGGTACAGGGGGTTAGATACAGAGTTAAGATCCCTCTGCACTATGCCATCAAACACTCCCAAGGCAGGTACAGCACGGGTTTTGATACAGAGTAAAGCTCCCTCTACACTGTCGCATCAAACACTCCCAGGCAGGTACAGGGGGTTACATGCAGAGTAAAGCTCCCTTTACACTGTCCAATCAAACCCTCCCAGGGCAGTTACAGGGGGTTAGATGCAGAGTTAAGCTCACTCTACACTGTCCCATCAAACACACTCAGGGCAGGTACAGCGGGTTGGATACTTAGTAAATCTCCCTCTACACTATCCAATGAAACACTTGCAAGGCAGGTACTGCACCGGTTAGATACAGAATAAAGCTCCCTCTACACTCTCCCATCATACATTCCCAGGGCAGGTACAGTAGGTTAGATACAGAGTAAAGCTCCCTCTACACTGTCCCACCAAACCCTCCCAGGGCAGGTGCAGGGGGTTAGATACAGAGTAAAGTTCCCTCGACACTGTCCCATCAAACACTCCCAGGCAGGTACAGAACATGGTTAGATACAGAGAAAAGCTACCTCTACATTGACCCATCAAACACTCCCAGGCAGGTACAGCACGGGTTCGATACAGAGTAAAGCTCCCTTTACACTATCCCATCAAACACTCGCAGGGTAGGTACAAAGGTTAAATACAGAGTAAAGCTCCCTCTACACGGTCCCATCAAACACTCGCAAGGCAGGTACAAAGGTTAGATACAGAGTAAAGCTCCCTCTACAGTACCCCATCAAACACTCGCATGCAGGTACAGGGGGTTAGTTCCAGAGTTAAGCTCCCTCTACACTAAACCATCAAACACGCTCATGGCAGGTACGCACGGGTTTGATACAGAGTAAATCTCCCTCTGCACTGTCCCATCAAACATTCGCAGGGGAGGTATAGCATGTGTTTAGGTACAGACTAAAACTCCCACGACACTGTCACATCAAACACTCCCAGGGCAGGTACAGCACAGAGGTAGATCGAGAGTAAAACTCCCTCTACACTGTCCCATCAAACACTCCCAGGGAAGGTACAGGGGGTTAGATGCAGAGTAAAGCACCCTCTACACTGTCCCATCAAGCACACCCAGGGCAGGTATAGGGGGTTCGAGACAGAGTAAAGCTCCCTTTACACTATCCTATCAAACACTCGCAGGGCAGGTACAAAGGTTAGATACAGAATAAAGCTCGCTCTACTCTGTCCCATCAAACCCTCGCAGGGCAGGTACAGCATCTGTTTAGGTACAGATTAAAACTCCCGCTACACTGTCACATCAAACACTCCCAGGGCAGGTACAGTACGGAGTTAGATCGAGAGTAAAACTCCCTCTACACTGTTCCATCAAATATTCCCAGGGCAGGTACAGGGGGTTAGATGCAGAATAAAGCTACCTCTGCACTGTCCCATCAAACACTCCCAGGGCAGGTACAGGGGGTTAGATACAGAGCAAAGCTCCCTCTTCACTGACCCTAAAACATTCCCAAGGCAGGGATAGAACGGTTTAGATCTAGAGTCTCGCTCCCGCTACACTGTCCCTTAAAGACCCACAGGGCAGGTACTGGGGTTTTGATACAGAGTAAAGCTCCATCCGCACTTTCACATCAAGCATTGGCAGGGCAGGTACAGGACTTGTTATATACAGAATACAGTTCCCGCTACACTGTCTCATCAAACACTCCGAGGGCAGGTAGAGCTCGGAGTTGGATACAGAGGAAAGCTCCCTCGACACTATGCCATCAGACACACCCAGGACAGGTACAGTGGGTTAAATACAGAGTAAAGCTCCCTCTACACTGTCCCATCAAGAACTCACAGGGCAGGTACAGGGGGTTAGACGCAGAATAAAGCTACCTCAACACTGTCCCATCAAACACTCCCAGGGCAGGTACAGTGGGTTAAATACAGAGCAAAGCTCCCTCTACACTGTCCCATCAAGAACTCCCAGGGCAGGTACAGGGGGTTAGACGCAGAATAAAGCTACCTCAACACTGTCCCATCAAACACTCCCAGGGCAGGTACAGGGGGTTAGATACAGAGTAAAGCTCCCTCTTCACTGAACCATCAAACATTCCCAAGGCAGGTACAGCACGGTTTAGATCCAGAGTATAGCTCCCGCTACACTGTCCCTTAAAGACCCGCAGGGCAGGTACTGGGGTTTTGATACAGAGTAAAGCTCCGTCCACACTTTCACATCAAGCATTGGCAGGGCAGGTACAGGACTTGTTATATACAGAATACAGTTCCCGCTACACTGTCTCATCAAACACTCCGAGGGCAGGTAGAGCTCGGAGTTGGATACAGAGGAAAGCTCCCTCGACACTATGTCATCAACTACACCCAGGACAGGTACAGTGGGTTAAATACAGAGTAAAGCTCCCTCTACACTGTCCCATCAAGAACTCCCAGGGCAGGTACAGGGGGTTAGACGCAGAATAAAGCTACCTCAACACTGTCCCATCAAACACTCCCAGGGCAGGTACAGGGGGTTAGATACAGAGTAAAGCTCCCTCTTCACTGAACCATCAAACATTCCCAAGGCAGGTACAGCACGGTTTAGATCCAGAGTATAGCTCCCGCTACACTGTCCCTTAAAGACCCGCAGGGCAGGTACTGGGGTTTTGATACAGAGTAAAGCTCCCTCCACACTTTCATATCAAGCATTGGCAAGGCAGCTGCAGGACTTGTTCTATACAGAGTACAGTTCCCGCTACACTGTCTCATCAAACACTCCCAGGGCAGGTACAGCACGGAGTTGGATCAGAGGAAAGCTCCCTCTACACTATGCCATCAAACACACCCAGGACAGGTCCAGGGGGTTAGATACAGAGTAAAGCTTCCCCTACACTGTCCCATCAAACACGCCCAGTGTAGTTACAGTGGGATAGATACAGATTAAAGCTGTCTCTACATTGTCCCATCAATCACTCTCAGGGCCTCAGGTATAGGGGGTTCGATACAGAGGAAAGCTCCCTTTACACTATCCCATCAAACACTTGCAGGGCAGGTACAAAGGTTAGATACAGAGTAAAGCTACCTCTGCACTATCTCATCAAACACTCGCAGGGCAGGTACAGAGGGTTCGTTCCAGAGTTAAGCTCCCTCTACACTGAACCATTAAACACGCCCAGGGCAGGTACAGCACGGGTTAGATACAGAGTAAATCTCCCGCTGCACTGTCACATCAAACACTCCCAGGGCAGGTACAGCACGGAGATAGATCGAGAGTAAAACTCCCTCTACACAGTCCCATCAAACACTCCCATGGCAGGTACAGGAAGTTAGATACAGAGTAAAGCTCCCTCTTCATTGACCTATCAAACATTCCCAAGGCAGGTACAGCACGGTTTAGATCCAGAGTATAGCTCCCGCTACACTGTCCCTTAAAGACCCGCAGGGCAGGTACTGGGGTTTTGATACAGAGTAAAGCTCCCTCCACACTTTCATATCAAGCATTGGCAGGGCAGCTACAGGACTTGTTCTATACAGAGTACAGTTCCCGCTACACTGTCTCATCAAACACTCCCAGGGCAGGTACAGCACGGAGTTGGATTCAGAGGAAAGCTCCCTCTACACTATGCCATCAAACACACCCAGGACACGTCCAGCGGGTTAGATACAGAGTAAAACTTCCCCTACACTGTCCCATCAAACACGCCCAGTGCAGTTTCACTGGGTTAGATACAGAGGAAAGCTCCCTCTACACTGTCCCATCAATCACTCTCAGGGCCTCAGGTATAGGGGGTTCGATACAGAGTAAAGCTCCCTTTACACTATCCCATCAAACACGCCCAGGGCAGGTACAAAGGTTAGATACAGAGTAAAACTTCCCCTACACTGAACCATCAAACACTCCCAGGGCAGGTACAGCACGGGTTTGATACAGAGTAAATCTCCCTCTGCACTGTCCCATCAAACATTCGCAGGGGAGGTATAGCATGTGTTTAGGTACAGACTAAAACTCCCACGACACTGTCACATCAAACACTCCCAGGGCAGGTACAGCACGGAGTTAGATCGAGAGTAAAACTCCCTCTACACTGTCCCATCAAACACTCCCAGGGCAGGTATAGGGGGTTAGATGCAGAATAAAGCTACCTCGACACTGTCCCATCAAACACTCCCAGGGCAGGTACAGGGGGTTAGATACAGAGTAAAGCTCCCTCTTCACTGACCCATCAAACATTCCCAAGGCAGGTACAGCACGGTTTAGATCCAGAGTATAGCTCCCGCTGCACTGTCCCTTAAAGACCCGCAGGGCAGGTACTGGGGTTTTGATACAGAGTAAAGCTCCATCCACACTTTCACATCAAGCATTGGCAGGGCAGGTACAGGACTTGTTATATACAGAATACAGTTCCCGCTACACTGTCTCATCAAACACTCCCAGGGCAGGTAGAGCACGGAGTTGGATACAGATTAAAGCTCACTCGACACTATGTCATCAAACACACCCAGGACAGGTACAGTGGGTTAAATACAGAGTAAAGCTCCCTCTACACTGTCCCATCCAACACTCCCAGGGCAGGTACAGGGGGTTAGATACAGAGTAAAGCTCCCTCTTCACTGACCCATCAAACATTCCCAAGGCAGGTACAGCACGGTTTAGATCCAGAGTATAGCTCCTGCTACACTGTCCCTTAAAGACCCGCAGGGCAGGTACTGGCGTTTTGATACAGAGTAAAGCTCCCTCCACACTTTCATATCAAGCATTGGCAGGGCAGGTACAGGACTTGTTATATACAGATACAGTTCCCGCTACACTGTCTCATCAAACACTCCCAGGGCAGGTAGAGCACGGAGCTGGATACAGAGGAAAGTTCCCTCTACACTATGCCATCAAACACACCCAGGACAGGTACAAAGGTTATATATAGAGTAAGGCTGCCTCGACACTGGCCCATCAAACACTCGCAGAGCAGGTACAATGGTTTGATACAGAGTAAAGCTCCCTCTACACTATCCCTTCAAACACTCGCAGGGCAGGTACAGGGGGTTAGTTCCAGAGTTAAGCTCCCTCTACACTGAACCATCAAACATGCCCAGGGCAGGTACAGCATGGGTTAGATACAGAGTAAATCTCCCGCTGCAGTGTCCCATCAAACATTTGCAGGGCAGGTTACAGCACGTGTGTAGCTACAGACTAAAACTCCCGCGACACTGTCACATCAAACACACAAAGGGCAGGTACAGCACGGAGATAGATCGAGAGTAAAACGCCCTCTACACTGTCCCATCAAACACTCCCATGGCAGGTACAGGGGGTTAGATGCAGAATAAAGCTACCTCAACACTGTCCCATCAAACACTCCCAGGGCTGGTACAGGGGGTTAGATAGAGAGTAAAGCTCCCTCTTCACTGACCCATCAAACATTCCCAAGGCAGGTACAGCACGGTTAAGATCCAGAGTATAGCTCCCGCTACACTGTCCCTTAAAGACCCGCAGGGCAGGTACTCGGGTTTTGATACAGAGGAAAGCTCCCTCCACACTTTCATATCAAGCATTGGCAAGGCAGCTACAGGACTTGTTCTATACCGAGTACAGTTCCCGCTTCACTGTCTCATCAAACACTCCCAGGGCAGGTACAGCACGGAGTTGGATTCAGAGGAAAGCTCCCTCTACACTATGCCATCAAACACACCCAGGACAGGTCCAGGGGGTTAGATACAGAGTAAAACTTCCCCTACACTGTCCCATTAAACACGCCCAGTGCAGTTACAGTGGGTTAGATACAGAGTAAAGATCAAACACGCCCAGGGCAGGTACAGCACGGGTTAGATACAGAGTAAATCTCCCGCTGCACTGTCCCATCAAACATTTGCAGGGCAGGTTACAGCACGTGTTTAGCTACAGACTAATACTCCCGCTACACTGTCACATCAAACACTCCCAGGGCAGGTACAGCACGGAGATAGATCGAGAGTAAAACTCCCTCTACACTGTCCCACCAAACACTCCCATGGCAGGTACAGGGGGTTAGATGCACAATAAAGCTACCTCAACACTGTCCCATCAAACACTCCCAGGGCAGGTACAGGGGGTTAGATACAGAGTAAAGCTCCCTCTTCACTGACCCATCAAACATTCCCAAGGCAGGTACAGCACGGTTTAGATCCAGAGTATAGCTCCCGCTACACTGTCCCTTAAAGACTCGCAGGGCAGGTACTGGGGTTTTGATACAGAGTAAAGCTCCCTCCACACTTTCATATCAAGCATTGGCAGGGCAGCTACAGGACTTGTTCTATACAGAGTACAGTTCCCGCTACACTGTCTCATCAAACACTTCCAGGGCAGGTACAGCACGGAGTTGGATTCAGAGGAAAGCTCCCTCTACACTATGCCATCAAACACACCCAGGACAGGTCCAGGGGGTTAGATACAGAGTAAAACTTCCCCTACACTGTCCCATCAAACACGCCCAGTGCAGTTACAGTGCGTTAGATACAGAGTAAAGCTGCCTCTACACTGTCCCATCAATCACTCTCAGGGCCTCAGGTATAGGGGGTTCGATACAGAGGAAAGCTCCCTTTACACTATCCCATCAAACACTCGCAGGGCAGGTACAAAGGTTAGATACAGAGTATAGCTCCCTCTACACGGTCCCATCAAACACTCGCAGGGTAGGTACAAAGGTTAGATACAGAGTAAAGCTACCTCTGCACTATCCCATCAAACACTCGCAGGTCAGGTACAAAGGTTAGATACAGAGTAAAGCTCCCTCGACACTTTCCCATCAAACACTTGCAGGGCAGGTACAAAGGTTAGATACAGAGTAAAGCTACCTCTGCACTATCCCATCAAATACTCGCAGGGCAGGTACAGGGGGTTAGTTCCAGAGTTAAGCTCCCTCTACACTGAACCATCAAACACGCCCAAGGCAGGTACAGCACGGTTTAGATACAGAGTAAATCTCCCACTGCACTGTCCCATCAGACATTCGCAGGGCAGGTACAGCATGTGTTTAGGTACAGACTAAAACTCCCGCTACACTGTCACATCAAACACTCCCAGGGCAGGTACAGCACGGAGGTAGATCGAGAGTAAAACTCCCTCTACACTGTCCCATCAAACACTCCCAGGCCAGGTACAGGGGGTTAGATACAGAGTAAAGCTCCCCCTTCACTGACCCATCAAACATTCCCAGGCCAGGTCAAGCATGGTTCAGATACATAGGAAAGCTCAATCTACGCTGACCCATCCAACACTCCCAGGGCAGGTACAGGGGGTTACATACAGAGTATTGCTCCCTCTACACGGTCCCATCAAACACTCGCAGGGTAGGTACAAAGGTTAGATACAGAGTAAAGCTACCTCTGCACTATCCCATCAAACACTCGCAGGTCAGGTACAAAGGTTAGATACAGAGTAAAGCTCCCTCGACACTTTCCCATCAAACACTTGCAGGGCAGGTACAAAGGTTAGATACAGAGTAAAGCTACCTCTGCACTATCCCATCAAATACTCGCAGGGCAGGTACAGGGGGTTAGTTCCAGAGTTAAGCTCCCTCTACACTGAACCATCAAACACGCCCAAGGCAGGTACAGCACGGTTTAGATACAGAGTAAATCTCCCACTGCACTGTCCCATCAGACATTCGCAGGGCAGGTACAGCATGTGTTTAGGTACAGACTAAAACTCCCGCTACACTGTCACATCAAACACTCCCAGGGCAGGTACAGCACGGAGGTAGATCGAGAGTAAAACTCCCTCTACACTGTCCCATCAAACACTCCCAGGCCAGGTACAGGGGGTTAGATACAGAGTAAAGCTCCCCCTTCACTGACCCATCAAACATTCCCAGGCCAGGTCAAGCATGGTTCAGATACATAGGAAAGCTCAATCTACGCTGACCCATCCAACACTCCCAGGGCAGGTACAGGGGGTTACATACAGAGTATTGCTCCCTCTACACTGACCCATCAAACACTGCGAGGGCAGGTACAGCACGGGTTAGATACAATGTAAATCTCAATCTACACTGTACCATCAAACACTCCCAGGCCAGGTACAGCACGGGTTCGATACAGAGTAAAGCTCCCAGTACACTGTCCCATCAAACACTCCCAGGGCAGGTACAGGGGGTTAGATACAGAGTAAAGCTCCCTCTTCACTGACCCATCAAACATTCCCAAGGCAGGTACAGCACGGTTTAGATCCAGAGTATAGCTCCTGCTACACTGTCCCTTAAAGACCCGCAGGGCAGGTACTGGGGTTTTGATACAGAGTAAAGCTCCGTCCACACTTTCACATCAAGCATTGGCAGGGCAGGTACAGGACTTGTTATATACAGAATACAGTTCCCGCTACACTGTCTCATCAAACACTCCCAGGGCAGGTAGAGCACGGAGTTGGATACAGAGGAAAGTTCCCTCTACACTATGCCATCAAACACACCCAGGACAGGTTCAGAGGGTTAGATACAGAGTAAAGCACCCTCTACACTGTCCCATCAAACACTCGCAGGGCAGGTACAAAGGTAAGATATATAGTAAGGCTCCCTCGACACTGGCCCATCAAACACTCGCAGGGCAGGTACAAAGGTTAGATACAGAGTAAAGCTCCCTCTACACTATCCCTTCAAACACTCGCAGGGCAGATACAGGGGGTTAGTTCCAGAGTTAAGCTCCCTCTACACTGAACCATCAAACACGCCCAGGGCAAGTACAGCACGGGTTAGATACAGAGTAAATCTCCCGCTGCACTGTCCCATCAAACATTTGCAGGGCAGCTTACAGCACGTGTTTAGATACAGAGTAAAACTTCCCTTACACTGTCCCATCAAACAAGCCCAGTGCAGTTACAGTGGGTTAGATACAGAGTAAAGCTCCCTCTACACTGTCCCATCAATCAGTCTCAGGGTCTCAGGTATAGGGGGTTCGATACAGAGTAAAGCTCCCTTTACACTATCCCATCAAACACTCGCAGGGTAGGTACAAAGGTTAGATACAGAGTAAAGCTCCCTCGACACTTTCCCATCAAACACTTGCAGGGCAGGTACAAAGGTTAGATACAGAGTAAAGCTACCTCTGCACTATCCCATCAAACACTCGCAGGTCAGGTACAGGGGGTTAGTTCCAGAGTTAAGCTCCCTCTACACTGAACCATCAAACACTCCCAGGGCAGGTACAGCACGGGTTAGATACAGAGTAAATCTCCAACTGCACTGTCCCATCAAACATTCGCAGGGCAGGTACAGCACGTGTTTAGGTACAGACTAAAACTCCCGCTACACTGTCACATCAAACACTCCCACGGCAGGTACAGCACGGAGTTAGATCGAGAGTAAAACTCCCTCTACACTGTCACATCAAACACTCCCAGGGCAGTTATAATAGTTAGATGCAGACTAAAGCTATCTCTACACTGTCCAATCAAACACTCTCAGGGCAAGCACAGGGGGTTAGATACAGAGGAAAGCTCCCCCTTCATTGACCCATCAAACATTCGCAAGGCAGGTATAGCATGGTTTAGATCCAGAGTAAAGCTCCCGCTAGACTGTCTCATAAAACCCTCCCAGGGCAGGTACAGCACGAAGTTGGATACAGAGTAAAGCTCCCTCTCCACTGTCCCATCAAACACTCCCAGGGCAGGTACAGGGGGTTAGATACAGAGTAAAGCTCCCTCTACACTGTCCGATCAAACACTCCCAGGCAGGTACAGCACGGGGTTTGATACAGAGTAAAGCTCCCTCTACACTGTCCCATCAAACAATGCCAAGACAGGTACAGCACGGGTTAGATACAGAGTAAAACTACCTCTACACTGTCCCATCAAACACTCCCAGGCCAGGAACAGCACTGGTTATATACAGAGCAAAGCTCCCTCTACACTGTCCCATCAAACACTCCCAGGCCAGGTAAAGCATGGTTCAGATACATAGGAAAGCTCAATCTACGCTGACCCATCAAACACTGCTAGGGCAGGTACAGTACAGGTTAGATACAGAGTAACGCTCCCTCTGCACTGTCTCATCAACACTCCCAGGGCAGGTACAGGGGGTTACATACAGAGTAAAGCTCCCTCTACACTGACCCATCAAACACTGCGAGGGCAGGTACAGCATGGGTTTGATACAATGTAAATCTCACTCTTCACTGTCCCATCAAACACTCCCAGGCCAGGTACAGCACGGGTTAGATACAGAGTAAAGCTCCCTCTACACTGTCCCATCAAACACTCCCAGGGCAGGTACATAGGGTTAGAAATAGAGTAAAGTTCCCTCTACTCTGTCTCATCAAACATTCGCAGGGCAGGCAATGCACGGGGTTAGATACAGAGTAAAGCTCGCTCTACACTGTCCCATCAAACACTCGCAGGCATGTACAACACGGGGTTAAATACAGAGTAAAGCTCCCTCCACACTGTCCTATCAAACACGAGCAAAGCAGGTACAGCACGGGTTAGATACAGAGTAAAGCACCCTCTACACTGTCCGATCGAACACTCCCAGGCAGGTACAGCACGGTTTTAGATACAGAGTAAAACTCCCTCTACAATATCCCATCAAACACTCCCAGGGCAGGAACAGCATTGGTTATATACGGAGTAAAGTTCCCTCTACACTGTCCCATCAAACACACCAAGGGCAGTTACAGGGGCTTACATACAGAGTAAAGCTCCCTGTACACTGACCCATCAAACACTCGCAGGGCAGGTACAGCACGTGTTCGATACAGAGTCAAGCTCCCGCTACACTGTCTCATCAAACACTCCCAGGGCAGGTACAGCACGGAGTTAGATAGAGAGTAAAGCTCCCTTAACACTGTCCCATCAAACACTCCCAGGGCAGGTACAGGGGGTTAGATACAGAGTTAAGCTCCCTCTACACTGTCCCATTAAAAACACACAGGGCAGGTACAGGGGGTTACATACAGAGTAAAGCTCGCTCTACACTGTCCCATCAAACACTCCCAGGGCAGGTGCAGGGGGTTAGAGACAGAGTAAAGATCCCTCTACACTGTCCCATCAAACACTCCCAGGCAGGTACAGCACGGAGTTAGATGCAGAGTAAAGCTCCATCTACACTGTCCCATCAAACACTCCCAGGCAGGTACAGCACGTGGTTAGATACAGATTAAAGCTACCTCTGCATTGACCCATCAAACACTCCCAGGCAGGTACAGCACGGGTTAGATACAGAGTAAAGCTCCCTCTACACTGTCCCATCAAACACACCCAGGGCAGGTACAGGGGGTTACATAAAGAGTAAAGCTCCCTCTACTCTATCCAATCAAACACACCCAGGGCAGGTACAGGGGGTTACATAAAGAGTAAAGCTCCCTCTACACTTTCCAATGAAACACTTGCAAGGCAGGTACTGCACCGGTTAGATAAAGAATAAAGCTCCCTCTACACTGTCCCATCAGATATTCCCAGGCAGGTACAGCAGGTTAGATACAGAGTAAAGCTCCCTCTACACTGTCCGATCAAACACTCCCAGGCAGGTACAGCACGGGTTTAGATACAGAGTAAAGCTCCCTCTACACTGTCCCATCAAACACTCCCAGGGCAGGTACAGGGGGTTAGGTACAGAGTAAAACTCCCTCTACATGAAGTATCATACACTCCCAGGGCAGATGCAGCACGGGTTAGATACAGAGTGAAGCTCCCTCTACACTGTCCCATCAGACACAGTCTGGGCAGGTACAGGGGGTTAGATATAAACTATAGCCCCCTCGACACAGTCCCATCAAACACTCCCAGGGCAGGAACAGGGTGTTACATACAGAGTAAAGCTGCCTCTGCACTGTCCCATCAAACAATCCCAGGGCAGTTACGGGGGTTAGATACAGAGTAAAGCTCCCTCTGCACAGTGCCATCAAAAACTCCAAAGACAGGTACAGCACGGGGTTAGATACAGAGTAAAGCTCCCTCTACACTGTCCCATCGAACACTCCCAGGCAGGTACAGCACATGGTTAGATACAGAGTAATCTACCTCTGCATTGACCCATCAAACACTCCCAGGCAGGTACAGCATGGGTTCGATACAGAGTAAAGCTCCCTCTACACTGTCCCATCAAACACACCCAGGGCAGGTACAGGGGGTTACATTCAGAGTAAAGCTCCCTCTACACTGTCCAATCAAACACTCACAGGGCAGGTACAGGTGGTTCGATACAGAGTAAAGCTCCCTCTACACTGTCCCATCAAACACACCCAGGGCAGGTACAGGGGTTACATGCAGAGTAAAGCTCCCTCTACACTGTCCAATCAAACACTTGCAAGGCAGGTACTGCACCGGTTAGATACAGAATAAAGCTCCCTCTACAATGTCCCATCAAACACTCCCAGGCATATACAGCACATGGTTAGATACAGGGTAAAGCTATCTCTACACTGTCCCATCAAACACTCCGAGACTAGGAACAGCAGGGGGTTAGCTACAGAGTAAAGCTCCCTCTACACTGTCCCATCAAGCACTCCCAGGGCAGGTACAGGCGGTTAGATGCAGAGTAAAGTTCCGTCTGCACTGTGCCATCAAACACTCCCAAGGCAGGTGCAGCATGGGTTTAGATACAGAGTAAATCTCCCTCTACACTGTCCCATCAATCACTGCCAAGACAGGTACAGCACGGGTTAGATACAGAGTAAAACTACCTCTACACAGTCCCATCAAACACTCCCAGGCCTGGAACAGCACTGGTTATATACAGAGCAAAGCTCCCTCTACACTGTCCTATCAAACACTCCGGGCCAGGTATAGCATGGTTCAGATACATAGGAAAGCTCACTCTACACTGACCCATCAATCACTGCGAGGGCAGGTACAGTACAGGTTAGATACAGAGTAACGCTCCCTCTGCACTGTCCCATCAAACACTCCCAGGGCAGGTACAGGGGGTTAGATACAGAGTAAAGCTCCCTCAACACTGACCCATCAAACATTTCCAGGGCAGGTACAGCACAGGTTAGATACAGAGTAAAGTTCCCTCTACACTGTCCCATCAAACACACCAAGGGCAGGTACAGGGGGTTACATACAGAGTAAAGCTCCATCTACACTGACCAATCAAACACTCCCAGGGCAGGTACAGCACGGAGTTAGATAGAGAGTAAAGCTCCCTTAACACTGTCTCATCAAACACTCCCAGGGCAGGTACAGGGGGTTAGATACAGAGTTAAGCTCCCTCGGCACTGTCCCAGCAAACACACCCAGGCAGGTACAGCACAGGTTAGATACATAGTAAAGCTCGCTCTACACTGTTCTATCACACACTCCCAGGGCAGGTACAGCATGTGTTAGATACAGAGTAAAGCTCCCTCTACACTGTCCCATCAAACACTCGCAGGCATGTACAGCACGGCGTTAAATACAGAGTAAAGCTCCCTCCACACTGTCCTATCAAACACTCCCAGGCAGGTACAGCACTGGGTTAGATGCAGAGTAAAGCACCCTCTACACTGTCCGATCAAACACTCCCAGGCAGGTACAGCACTGGGTTAGATGCAGAGTAAAGCTCCCTGTACACTGACCCATCAAACATTCGCAGGGCAGGTACAGCACGGGTTAGATACAGAGTCAAGCTCCCGCAACACTGTCCCAACAAACACTCCCAGGGCAGGTACAGGGGGTTAGATACAGAGCAAAGCTCCCACTACACTGTCCCATCAAACACTCCCAGGGCAGGCACAGGGGGTTAGATACAGAGTAAAGCTCCGTCTACACTGTTCCACCAAACCCTCCAAGGGCAGGTGCAGGGGGTTAGAGACACAGTAAAGCTCCCGCAACACTGTCCCATCAAACACTCCCAGGCAGATACAGCACGTGGTTAGATACAGAGTTAAGCTCCCTCTACACTGTCCCATCAAACACTTCCAGGCAGGTACAGCACGGGTTAGATACAGAGTAAAGCTCCCTCTACACTGTCCCATCAAACACACCCATAGCAGGTACAGGGGGTTACATGCAGAGTAAAGCTCCCTCTACACTGTCCAATCAAAAACTCCCAGGCAGGTACAGCACGTGGTTAGATACAATGTAAAGCTCCATCTACACTGTCCCACCAAACACTCCCAGGCAGGTACAGCACATGGTTAGATACAATGTAAAGCTCCATCTACACTGTCCCATCAAATACTCCGAGGCAGGTACAGCACGGGTTTAGATACAGAGTAAAGCTCCCTCTACACTGTCCCATCAAACACTCCCAGGGCAGGTACAGGGGGTTAGATACAGAGAAAAGCTCCCAGTACACTGTCCCATCAAACACTCCCAGGGCAGGTGCAGGGGGTTAGATACAGAGTAAAGCTCCCTCTAAACTGACCCATCAAACATTTCCAGGGCAGGTACAGCACAGGTTAGATACAGAGTAAAGATCCCTCTACACTGTCACATCAAACACACCCAGGGCAGGTACAGGGAGTTACATACAGAGTAAAGCTCCATCTACACTGTCCCATCAAATACACCCAGGGCAGGTACAGGGGGTTACATACAGAGTAAAGCTCGCTCTACACTGTCCCACCAAACCCTCCCAGGGCAGGGGCAGGGGGTTAGAGACAGAGTAAAGCTCCCTCTACACTGTCCCATCAAACACTCCCAGGCAGGTGCAGCATGTAGTTAGATACAGATTAAAGCTACTTCTGCATTGACTCATCAAACACTCCCAGGCAGGTACAGCACGGGTTAGATACAGAGTAAAGCTCCCTCGACACTCTCCCATCAAACACACCCAGGGCAGGTACAGGGGGTTACATGCAGAGTAAAGCTCCCTCGACACTGTCCCATCAAACACTCCCAGGCAGGTATAGCACGTGGTTAGATACAGAGTAAAGCTACCTCTGCATTGACCCATCAAACACTCCCAGGCAGGTACAGCATGGGTTAGATACAGAGTAAAGCTCCCTCTCCACTGTCCCATCAAACACTCCCAGGGCAGGTACAGGGGGTTACATTCAGAGTAAAGCTCCCTCTACACTGTCCAATCAAACCGTCCCACGGCAGGTACAGGTGGTTCGATACAGAGTTAAGCTCCCTCTACACTGTCACATCAAACACACCCAGGGCAGGTACAGGGGGTTACATGCAGAGTAAAGCTCCCTCTACACTGTCCAATCAAACACACCCAGGGCAGGTACAGGGGGTTACATAAAGAGTAAAGCTCCCTCTACACTTTACAATGAAACACTTGCAAGGCAGGTACTGCACGGTTAGATACAGAATAAAGCTCCCTCTACACTGTCCCATCAGACATTCCCAGGGCAGGTACAGCAGGTTAGATACAGAGTAAAGCTCCCTCTACACTGTCCCATCAAACACTCCCAGGCAGGTACAGCACATGGTTTCATACAATGTAAAGCTCCATCTACACTGTCCCATCAAACACTCCCAGGCAGGTACAGCACGGGTTTAGATACAGATTAAAGCTCCCTCTACACTGTCCCATCAAACACTCCCAGGGCAGGTACAGGGGGTTAGATACATAGTAAAGCTCCCTCTACATGAAGTATCATACACTCCCAGGGCAGATGCAGCACGGGTTAGATACAGAGTAAAGGTCCCTCTGCACTGTCCCATCACACACAGCCAGGGCAGGTACAGGGGGTTAGGTATAAACTATAGCCCCCTCGACACAGTCACATCAAACACTCATAGGGCAGGAACAGAGTGTTAGATACAGAGTAAAGCTCCCTCTGCACTGTCCCATCAAACACTCCCAGGGCAGGTACAGCACGGGGTTAGATACAGAGTAAAGCTCCCTCTACACTGTCCCATCGATCACTCCCAGGGCAGGTGCAGCACGGGGTTAGATATAGAGTAAAACTCCCTCTACACTGTCCCATCAAACACTCCCAGGGCAGGAACAGCACTGGTTAGATGCAGAGTAAAGCTTCCTCTGCACTGTCCCATCAAACACTCCCAGGCAGGTACAGCACGGGGTTGGATGCAGAGTAAAGCTCCATCTACACTGTCCCATCAAACACTCCCAGGCAGGTACAGCACGTGGTTAGATACAGAGTAAAGCTACCTCTGCATTGACCCATCAAACACTCCCAGGCAGGTACAGCATGGGTTAGATACAGAGTAAAACTACCTCTACACTGTCCCATCAAACACTCCCAGGCCAGGAACAGCACTGGTTATATACAGAGCAAAGCTCCCTCTACACTGTCCCATCAAACACTCCCAGGCCAGGTAAAGCATGGTTCAGATACATAGGAAAGTTCACTCTACGCTGACCCATCAAACACTGCTAGGGCAGGTACAGTACAGGTTCGATACAGAGTAACGCTCCCTCTGCACTGTCCCATCAAACACTCCCAGGGCAGGAACAGGGGGTTAGATACAGAGTAAAGCTCCCTCTACACTGTCCCATCAAGCACTCCCAGGGCAGGTACAGGCGGTTAGATGCAGAGTAAAGTTCCCTCTGCACTGTGCCATCAAACACTCCCAAGGCAGGTACAGCACGGGTTTAGATACAGAGAAAAGCTCCCTCTACACTGTCCCATCAAACACTCCCAGGGCAGGTACATAGGGTTAGAAACAGAGTAAAGTTCCCTCTACACTGTCTCATCAAACATTCGCAGGGCAGGCAATGCACGGGGTTAGACACAGAGTAAAGCTCGCTCTACACTGTCCCATCACACACTCCCAGGGCATGTACAGCACGTGTTAGATACAGAGTAAAGCTCCCTCTACACTGACCCATCAAACACTCCCAGGGCAGGTGCAGGGGGTTAGAGACAGAGTAAAGCTCCCTCTACACTGTCCCATCAAACACTCCCAGGCAGGTGCAGCATGTGGTTAGATACAGATTAAAGCTACCTCTGCATTGGCCCATCAAACACTCCCAGGCAGGTACAGCACGGGTTAGATACAGAGTAAAGCTCCCTCGACACTCTCCCATCAAACACACCCAGGGCAGGTACAGGGGGTTACATGCAGAGTAAAGCTCCCTCGACACTGTCCAATCAAACACACCCAGGGCAGGTACAGGGGGTGACATAAAGAGTAAAGCTCCCTCTACACTTTCCAATGAAACACTTGCAAGGCAGGTACTGCACGGTTAGATACAGAATAAAGCTCCCTCTACACTGTCCCATCAAACACTCCCAGGCAAGTACAGCACGGGGTTAGATACAATGTAAAGCTTCATCTACACTGTCCCATCAAACACACCCAGGGCAGGTACAGGGGGTTAGATACAGAGTAAAGCTCCCTCTACACTGTCCCATCAAACACTCCCAGGGCAGGTACAGGGGGTTAGATACAGAGTAAAGCTCCCTCTACATGAAGTATCAAACACTCACAGGGCAGGTGCAGCACGGGTTAGATACAGAGTAAAGCTCCCTCTACACTGTCCCATCATAAACAGCCAGGGCAGGTACAGGGGGTTAGATATAAACTATAGCCCCCTCGACACAGTCCCAACAAACACTCATAGGGCAGGAACAGAGTGTTAGATACAGAGTAAAGCTCCCTCTGCACTGTCCCATTAAACACTCCCAGGGCAGGTACGGAGGGGTTAGATACAGAGTATAGCTCCCTCTGCACTGTGCCATCAAACACTCCAAAGACAGGTACAGCACGAGGTTAGATACAGAGTAAAGCTACCTCTGCAATGACCCATCAAACACTCCCAGGCAGGTACAGCATGGGTTAGATACAGAGTAAAGCTCCCTCTCCACTGTCCCATCAAACACTCCCAGGGCAGGTACAGGGGGTTACATTCAGAGTAAAGCTCCCTCTACACTGTCCAATCAAACCGTCCCACGGCAGGTACAGGTGGTTCGATACAGAGTAAAGCTCCCTCTCCACTGTCCCATCAAACACACCCAGGGCAGGTACAGGGGGTTACATGCAGAGTAAAGCTCCCTCAACACTGTCCAATCAAACACACCCAGGGCAGGTACAGGGGGTTACATAAAGAGTAAAGCTCCCTCTACACTTTACAATGAAACACTTGCAAGGCAGGTACTGCACGGTTAGATACAGAATAAAGCTCCCTCTACACTGTCCCATCAGACATTCCCAGGGCAGTTACAGCAGGTTAGATACAGAGTAAAGCTCCCTCTACACTGTCCCATCAAACACTCCCAGGCAGGTGCAGCACATGGTTAGATACAATGTAAAGCTCCATCTACACTGTCCCATCAAACACTCCCAGGGCAGGTACAGGGGGTTAGATACAGAGTAAAGCTCCCTCTGCACTGTCCCATCACACACAGCCAGGGCAGATACAGGGGGTTAGGTATAAACTATAGCCCCCTCGACACAGTCCCATCAAACACTCATAGGGCAGGAACAGAGTGTTAGATACAGAGTAAAGCTCCCTCTGCACTGTCCCATCAAACACTCCCAGGGCAGGTACGGAGGGGTTAGATACACAGTAAAGCTCCCTCTGCACTGTGCCATCAAACACTCCAAAGACAGGTACAGCACGGGGTTAGATACAGAGTAAAGCTCCCTCTACACTGTCCCATCGATCACTCCCAGGGCAGGTGCAGCACGTGGTTAGATACAGAGTAAAGCTACCTCTGCATTGACCCATCAAACACTCCCAGGCAGGTACAGCATGGGTTAGATACAGAGTAAAGCTCCCTCTACACTGTCCAATCAAACCGTCCCACGGCAGGTACAGGTGGTTCGATACAGAGTTAAGCTCCCTCTACACTGTCACATCAAACACACCCAGGGCAGGTACAGGGGGTTACATGCAGAGTAAAGCTCCCTCTACACTGTCCAATCAAACACACCCAGGGCAGGTACAGGGGGTTACATAAAGAGTAAAGCTCCCTCTACACTTTACAATGAAACACTTGCAAGGCAGGTACTGCACGGTTAGATACAGAATAAAGCTCCCTCTACACTGTCCCATCAGACATTCCCAGGGCAGGTACAGCAGGTTAGATACAGAGTAAAGCTCCCTCTACACTGTCCCATCAAACACTCCCAGGGCAGGTACAGCACATGGTTTAATACAATGTAAAGCTCCATCTACACTGTCCCATCAAACACTCCCAGGCAGGTACAGCACGGGTTTAGATACAGATTAAAGCTCCCTCTACACTGTCCCATCAAACACTCCCAGGGCAGGTGCAGCACGGGGTTAGATATAGAGTAAAACTCCCTCTACACTGTCCCATCAAACACTCCCAGGGCAGGAACAGCACTGGTTAGATGCAGAGTAAAGCTCCATCTACACTGTCCCATCAAACACTCCCAGGCCAGGAACAGCACTGGTTATATACAGAGCAAAGCTCCCTCTACACTGACCCATCAAACACTGCTAGGGCAGGTACAGTACAGGTTCGATACAGAGTAACGCTCCCTCTGCACTGTCCCATCAAACACTCCCAGGGCAGGAACAGGGGGTTAGATACAGAGTAAAGCTCCCTCTGCACTGTCCCATCAAGCACTCCCAGGGCAGGTACAGGCGGTTAGATGCAGAGTCAAGTTCCCTCTGCACTGTGCCATCAAACACTCCCAAGGCAGGTACAGCACGGGTTTAGATACAGAGAAAAGTTCCCTCTACACTGTCCCATCAAACACTCCCAGGGCAGGTACATAGGGTTAGAAACAGAGTAAAGTTCCCTCTACACTGTCTCATCAAACATTCGCAGGGCAGGCAATGCACGGGGTTAGACACAGAGTAAAGCTCGCTCTACACTGTCCCATCACACACTCCCAGGGCAGGTACAGCACGTGTTAGATACAGAGTAAAGCACCCTCTACATTGTCCCATCAAACACTCCCAGAGCAGTTATAGGTGGTTAGATACAGAGTAAGGCTCCCTCTACACTGTCCCATCAAACAATCCCAGGGCAGGTACAGGGGGTGATAGATACAGAGTAAAGCTCCCTCTACACTGACCCATCAAACACTCCCAGGGCAGTTACATTGGGTTAGATACAGAGTAAAGCTCCCTCTACACTGTCCCATCATACACAGCCAGAGCAGGTACAGGGGGTTAGATATAAACTATAGCCCCCTCAACACTGACCCATCAAACACTCCCAGGGCAGGTACAGGGGGTTAGATACAGAGTAAAGCTCCCTCTACACTGACCCATCAAACATTTCCAGGGCAGGTACAGCACATGTTAGATACAGAGTAAAGTTCCCTCTACACTGTCCCATCAAACACATCCAGGGCAGGTACAGGAGGTTACATACAGATTAAAGCTCCATCTACACTGACCAATCAAACACTCCCAGGGCAGGTACAGCACGGAGTTAGATAGAGAGTAAAGCTCCCTTAACACTGTCCCATCAAACACTCCCAGGGCAGGTACAGGGGGTTAGATACACAGTTAAGCTCCCTCGGCACTGTCCCAGCAAACACACCCAGACAGGTACAGCACAGGTTAGATACAGATAAAGCTCCGTCTACACTGACGCATCAAACACTCCCAGGGCAGGTACAGGGGGTTAGAAACAGAGTAAAGTTCCCTCTACACTGTCTCATCAAACATTCGCAGGGCAGGCAATGCACGGGGTTAGATACAGAGTAAAGCTCGCTCTACACTGTCTAATCACACACTCCCAGGTCAGGTACAGCACGTGTTAGATACAGAGTAAAGCTCCCTCTTCACTGTCCCATCAAACACTCGCAGGCATGTACAGCACGGGTTTAAATACAGAGTAAAGCTCCCTCCACACTGTCCTATCAAACACGAGCAAAGCAGGTACAGCACGGGTTAGATACAGAGTAAAGCACCCTCTACACTGTCCGATCAAACACTCCCAGGCAGCTACAGCACGGGGTTAGATGCAGAGTAAATCTCCATCTACACTGTCCCATCAAACACTCCCAGGCAGGTACAGCACATGGTTAGATACAATGTAAAGCTCCATCTACACTGTCCCATCAAATACTCCCAGACAGGTACAGCACGGGTTTAGATACAGAGTAAAGCTCCCTGTACACTATCCCATCAAACACTCCCAAGGCAGGTACAGGGGGTTAGATACTTAGTAAAGCTCCCTCTACGTGAAGTATCAAACACTCCCAGGGCAGGTGCAGCACGGGTTTAGATACAGAGTAAAGCTCCCTCTACACTGTCCCATCAAACACTCCCAGGGCAGGTACAGGGGGTTAGGTACAGAGTAAAGCTCCCTCTACATGAAGTATCAGACACTCCCAGGTCAGATGCAGCACGGGTTAGATACAGAGTAAAGCTCCCTCTACACTGTCCCATCATACACAGCCAGGGCAGGTACAGGGGGTTAGATATAAACTATAGCCCCCTCGACACAGTCCCATCAAACACTCCCAGGGCAGGAACAAAGTGTTAGATACAGAGTAAAGCTCCCTCTGCACTGTCCCATCAAATACTCCCAGGGCAGGTACGGAGGGGTTAGATACAGAGTAAAGCTCCCTCTGCACTGTGCCATCAAACACTCCAAAGACAGGTACAGCACGTGGTTAGATGCAGAGTAGAGCTCCCTCCACACTGTCCCATCGAACACTCCCAGGGCAGGTGCAGCACGGGGTTGGATGCAGAGTAAAGGTCCATCTACACTGTCCCATCAAACACTCCCAGGCAAGTACAGCATGGGTTAGATACAGAGTAAAGCTCCCTCGACACTGTCCCATCAAACACACCCAGGGCAGGTACAGGGGGTTACATTCAGAGTAAAGCTCCCTCTACACTGTCCAATCAAACACACCCAGGGCAGTTACAGGGGGTTGCATAAAGAGTAAAGCTTCCTCTATACTATCCAATGAAACACTTGCAAGGCAGGTACTGCACCGGTTAGATACAGAATAAAGCTCCGTCTACACTGTCCTTTCAAACACTCCCAGGCAGGTACAGCACATGGTTAGATACAGGGTAAAGCTCCCTCTACACTGTCCCATCAAACACTCCCAGGGCAGGTACAGGCGGTTAGATGCAGAGTAAAGTTCTGTCTGCACTGTGCCATCAAATACTCCCAAGGCAGGTGCAGCACGGGTTTAGATACAGAGTAAAGCTCCCTCTACACTGTCCCATCAAACACTGCCAAGACAGGTACAGCACAGGTTAGATACAGAGTAAAACTACCTCTACACTGTCCCATCAAACACTCCCAGGCCAGGAACAGCACTGGTTATATATAAAGCAAAGCTTCCTCCACACTGTCCCATCAAACACTCCCAGGGCAGGTGCAGGGGGTTAGATACAGAGTAAAGCTCCCTCTAAACTGACCCATCAAACACTCCCAGGGCAGGTGCAGGGGGTTAGATACAGAGTAAAGATCCCTCTGCACTGTCCCATCAAACACACCCAGGGCAGGTCCAGGGGGTTGCATACAGAGTAAAGCTCCATCTACACTGACCAATCAAACACTCCCAGGGCAGGTACAGCATGGGTTAGATACAGACTCAAGCTCCTGCTACACTGTCACATCAAACACTCCCAGGGCAGGTACAGCACGGAGTTAGATAGAGAGTAAAGCTCCCTTAACACTGTCCCATCAAACACTCCCAGGGCAGGTACAGGGGGTTAGATACAGAGTTAAGCTCCCTCTACACTGTCCCATCAAATACACCCAGGGCAGGTACAGGGGGTTACATACAGAGTAAAGCTCGCTCTACACTGTCCCACCAAACCCTCCCAGGGCAGGGGCAGGGGGTTAGAGACAGAGTAAAGATCCCACTACACTGTCCCATCAAACACTCCCTTGCAGGTACAGCACAGGGTTAGATGCAGAGTAAAGCTCCATCTACACTGTCCCATCAAACACTCCCAGGCAGGTGCAGCACGTGGTTAGATACAGATTAAAGTTACCTCTGCATTGACCCATCAAACACTCCCAGGCAGGTACAGCACGGGTTAGATACAGAGTAAAGCTCCCTCGACACTCTCCCATCAAACACACCCAGGGCAGGTACAGGGGGTTACATGCAGAGTAAAGCTCCCTCGACACTGTCCAATCAAACACACCCAGGGCAGGTACAGGGGATGACATAAAGAGTAAAGCTCACTCTACACTTTACAATGAAACACTTGCAAGGCAGGTACTGCACGGTTAGATACAGAATAAAGCTCCCTCTACACTGTCCCATCAAACACTCCCAGGCAAGTACAGCACGGGGTTAGATACAATGTAAAGCTTCATCTACACTGTCCCATCAAACACTCCCAGGCAGGTACAGCACATGGTTAGATACAATGTAAAGCTTCATCTACACTGTCCCATCAAACACTCCCAGGGCAGGTACAGCACGGGTTTAGATACAGAATAAAGGTCCCTCTACACTGTCCCATCAAACACTCCCAGGGCAGGTACAGGGGGTTAGATACAGAGTAAAGCTCCCTCTACATGAAGAATCAAACACTCACAGGGCAGGTGCAGCACGGGTTAGATATAGAGTAAAGCTCCCTCTACACTGTCCCATCCAACACTCCCAGGGCAGGTACAGCACGGGTTTAGATACAGAGTAAAGCTCCCTCTACACTGTCCCGTCAAACACTCCCAGTGCAGGTACAGGGGGTTAGATACATAGTAAAGCTCCCTCTACATGAAGTATCATACACTCCCAGGGCAGATGCAGCACGGGTTAGATACAGAGTAAAGCTCCCTCTACACTGTCCCATCATACACAGCCAGGGCAGGTACAGGGGGTTAGATATAAACTATAGCCCCCTCGACACAGTCCCAACAAACACTCATAGGGCAGGAACAGAGTGTTAGATACAGAGTAAAGCTCCCTCTGCACTGTCCCATCAAACACTCCCAGGGCAGGTATGGAGGGGTTAGATACAGAGTATAGCTCCCTCTGCACTGTGCCATCAAACACTCCAAAGACAGGTACAGCACGAGGTTAGATACAGAGTAAAGCTCCCTCTACACTGTCCCATCGAACACTCCCAGGGCAGGTGCAGCACGGGGTTAGATATAGAGTAAAACTCCCTCTCCACTGTCCCATCAAACACTCCCAGGGCAGGTACAGGCGGTTAGATGCAGAGTAAAGTTCCCTCTGCACTGTGCCATCAAACACTCCCAAGGCAGGTACAGCACGGGTTTAGATACAGAGAAAAGCTCCCTCTACACTGTCCCATCAAACACTCCCAGGGCAGGTACAGAGGGTTAGAAACAGAGTAAAGTTCCCTCTACACTGTCTCATCAAACATTCGCAGGGCAGGCAATGCACGGGGTTAGACACAGAGTAAAGCTCGCTCTACACTGTCCCATCACACACTCCCAGGGCAGGTACAGCACGTGTTAGATACAGAGTAAAGCACCCTCTACATTGTCCCATCAAACACTCCCAGAGTAGTTATAGGTGGTTAGATACAGAGTAAGGCTCCCTCTACACTGTCCCATCAAACAATCCCAGGGCAGGTACAGGGGGTGATAGATACAGAGTAAAGCTCCCTCTACACTGACCCATCAAACACTCCCAGGGCAGGTACATTGGGTTAGATACATAGTAAAGCTCCCTCTACATGAAGTATCAAACACTCCCAGGGCAGATGCAGCACGGGTTAGATACAGAGTAAAGCTCCCTCGACACTGTCCCATCATACACAGCCAGCGCAGGTACAGGGGGTTAGATATAAACTATAGCCCCCTCAACACTGACCCATTAAACACTCCCAGGGCAGGTACAGGGGGTTAGATACAGAGTAAAGCTCCCTCGACACTGACCCATCAAACATTTCCAGGGCAGGTACAGCACATGTTAGATACAGAGTAAAGTTCCCTCTACACTGTCCCATCAAACACATCCAGGGCAGGTACAGGAGGTTACATACAGATTAAAGCTCCATCTACACTGACCAATCAAACACTCCTAGGGCAGGTACAGCACGGAGTTAGATAGAGAGTAAAGCTCCCTTAACACTGTCCCATCAAACACTCCCAGGGCAGGTACAGGGGGTTAGATACACAGTTAAGCTCTCTCGGCACTGTCCCGCAAACACACCCAGACAGGTACAGCACAGGTTAGATACAGATAAAGCTCCGTCTACACTGACGCATCAAACACTCCCAGGGCAGGTACAGGGGGTTAGAAACAGAGTAAAGTTCCCTCTACACTGTCTCATCAAACATTCGCAGGGCAGGCAATGCACGGGGTTAGATACAGAGTAAAGCTCGCTCTACACTGTCTCATCACACACTCCCAGGGCAGGTACAGCACGTGTTAAATACAGAGTAAAGCTCCCTCTTCACTGTCCCATCAAACACTCGCAGGCATGTACAGCACGGGGTTAAATACAGAGTAAAGCTCCCTCCACACTGTCCTATCAAACACGAGCAAAGCAGGTACAGCACGGGTTAGATACAGAGTAAAGCACCCTCTACACTGTCCCATCAAACACTCCCAGGCAGGTACAGCACATGGTTAGATACAATGTAAAGCTCCATCTACACTGTCCCATCAAATACTCCCAGGCAGGTACAGCACGGGTTTAGATACAGAGTAAAGCTCCCTGTGCACTATCCCATCAAACACTCCCAAGGCAGGTACAGGTGGTTAGATACTTAGTAAAGCTCCCTCTACGTGAAGTATCAAACACTCCCAGGGCAGGTGCAGCACGGGTTTAGATACAGAGTAAAGCTCCCTCTACACTGTCCCATCAAACATTCGCAGGGCAGGTACAGGGGGTTAGGTACAGAGTAAAGCTCCCCCTACATGAAGTATCAGACACTCCCAGGTCAGATGCAGCACGGGTTAGATACAGAGTAAAGCTCCCTCTACACTGTCCCATCATACACAGCCAGGGCAGGTACAGGGTGTTAGATATAAACTATAGCCCCCTCAACACAGTCCCATCAAACACTCCCAGGGCAGGAACAGAGTGTTAGATACAGAGTAAAGCTCCCTCTGCACTGTCCCATCAAACACTCCCAGGGCAGGTACGGGGGGTTAGATACAGAGTAAAGCTCCCTCTGCACTGTGCCATCAAACACTCCAAAGACAGGTACAGCACGTGGTTAGATGCAGAGTAGAGCTCCCTCCACACTGTCCCATCGAACACTCCCAGGGCAGGTGCAGCACGGGGTTGGATGCAGAGTAAAGGTCCATCTACACTGTCCCATCAAACACTCCCAGGCAGGTACAGCATGGGTTAGATACAGAGTAAAGCTCCCTCTACACTGTCCCATCAAACACACCCAGGGCAGGTACAGGGGGTTACATTCAGAGTAAAGCTCCCTCTACACTGTCCAATCAAACTGTCCCAGGGCAGGTACAGGTGGTTCGATACAGAGTAAAGCTCCCTCTACGTGAAGTATCAAACACTCCCAGGGCAGGTGCAGCACGGGTTTAGATACAGAGTAAAGCTCCCTCTACACTGTCCCATCAAACATTCGCAGGGCAGGTACAGGGGGTTAGGTACAGAGTAAAGCTCCCCCTACATGAAGTATCAGACACTCCCAGGTCAGATGCAGCACAGGTTAGATACAGAGTAAAGCTCCCTCTACACTGTCCCATCATACACAGCCAGGGCAGGTACAGGGTGTTAGATATAAACTATAGCCCCCTCAACACAGTCCCATCAAACACTCCCAGGGCAGGAACAGAGTGTTAGATACAGAGTAAAGCTCCCTCTGCACTGTCCCATCAAACACTCCCAGGGCAGGTACGGGGGGTTAGATACAGAGTAAAGCTCCCTCTGCACTGTGCCATCAAACACTTCAAAGACAGGTACAGCACGTGGTTAGATGCAGAGTAGAGCTCCCTCCACACTGTCCCATCGAACACTCCCAGGGCAGGTGCAGCACGGGGTTGGATGCAGAGTAAAGGTCCATCTACACTGTCCCATCAAACACTCCCAGGCAGGTACAGCATGGGTTAGATACAGGGTAAAGCTCCCTCTACACTGTCCCATCAAACACTCCCAGGGCAGGTACAGGCGGTTAGATGCAGAGTAAAGTTCTGTCTGCACTGTGCCATCAAATACTCCCAAGGCAGGTGCAGCACGGGTTTAGATACAGAGTAAAGCTCCCTCTACACTGTCCCATTAAACACTGCCAAGACAGGTACAGCACAGGTTAGATACAGAGTAAAATTACCTCTACACTGTCCCATCAAACACTCCCAGGCCATGAACAGCACTGGTTATATATAAAGCAAAGCTTCCTCCACACTGTCCCATCAAACACTCCCAGGCCAGGTAAAGCATGGTTCAGATACATAGAAAAGCTCACTCTACGCTGACCCATCAAACACTGCAAGACAGGTAGAGTACAGGTTAGATATAGAGTAACGCTCCCTCTGCACTGTCCCATCAAATACTCCCAGGGCAGGTACAGGTGGTTAGAGACAGAGTAAAGCTCCCTCTACACTGACCCATCAAACATTCCCAGGGCAGGTACAGGGGGTTAGATACAGAGTAAAGCTCCCTCTACACTGACTCATCAAACACTGCGAGGGCAGGTACAGCATGGGTTAGATACAGAGTAAAGCTCCCAGTACACTGTCCCATCAAACACTCCCAGGGCAGGTGCAGGGGGTTAGATACAGAGTAAAGCTCCCTCTAAACTGACCCATCAAACATTTCCAGGGCAGGTACAGCACAGGTTAGATACAGAGTAAAGATCCCTCTACACTGTCCCATCAAACACACCCAGGGCAGGTACAGGGGGTTACATACAGAGTAAAGCTCCATCTACACTGTCCCACCAAACCCTCCCAGGGCAGGGGCAGGGGGTTAGAGACAGAGTAAAGATCCCTCTACACTGTCCCATCAAACACTCCCATGCAGGTACAGCACAGGGTTAGATGCAGAGTAAAGCTCCCTCTACACTTTCCAATGAAACACTTGCAAGGCAGGTACTGCACGGTTAGATACAGAGTAAAGCTCCCTCTACACTGACCCATCAAACACTCCCAGGGCAGGTACATTGGGTTAGATACAGAGTAAAGCTCCCTCTACACTGTCCCATCATACACAGCCAGCGCAGGTACAGGAGGTTAGATATAAACTATAGCCCCCTCAACACTGACCCATCAAACACTCCCAGGGCAGGTACAGGGGGTTAGATACAGAGTAAAGCTCCCTCTACACTGACCCATCAAACATTTCCAGGGCAGGTACAGCACATGTTAGATACAGAGTAAAGTTCCCTCTACACTGTCCCATCAAACACATCCAGGGCAGGTACAGGAGGTTACACACAGATTAAAGCTCCATCTACACTGACCAATCAAACACTCCCAGGGCAGGTACAGCACGGAGTTAGATAGAGAGTAAAGCTCCCTTAACACTGTCCCATCAAACACTCCCAGGGCAGGTACAGGGGGTTAGATACACAGTTAAGCTCCCTCGGCACTGTCCCAGCAAACACACCCAGACAGGTACAGCACAGGTTAGATACAGATAAAGCTCCGTCTACACTGACGCATCAAACACTCCCAGGGCAGGTACAGGGGATTAGAAACAGAGTAAAGTTCCCTCTACACTGTCTCATCAAACATTCGCAGGGCAGGCAATGCACGGGGTTAGATACAGAGTAAAGCTCGCTCTACACTGTCTCATCACACACTCCCAGGGCAGGTACAGCACGTGTTAGATACAGAGTAAAGCTCCCTCTTCACTGTCCCATCAAACACTCGCAGGCATGTACAGCACGGGGTTAAATACAGAGTAAAGCTCCCTCTACACTGTCCTATCAAACACGAGCAAAGCAGGTACAGCACGGGTTAGATACAGAGTAAAGCACCCTCTACACTGTCCCATCAAACACTCCCAGGCAGGTACAGCACATGGTTAGATACAATGTAAAGCTCCATCTACACTGTCCCATCAAATACTCCCAGGCAGGTACAGCACGGGTTTAGATACAGAGTAAAGCTCCCTGTGCACTATCCCATCAAACACTCCCAAGGCAGGTACAGGTGGTTAGATACTTAGTAAAGCTCCCTCTACGTGAAGTATCAAACACTCCCAGGGCAGGTGCAGCACGGGTTTAGATACAGAGTAAAGTTCCCTCTACACTGTCTCATCAAACATTCGCAGGGCAGGCAATGCACGGGGTTAGATACAGAGTAAAGCTCGCTCTACACTGTCTCATCACACACTCCCAGGGCAGGTACAGCACGTGTTAGATACAGAGTAAAGCTCCCTCTTCACTGTCCCATCAAACACTCGCAGGCATGTACAGCACGGGGTTAAATACAGAGTAAAGCTCCCTCTACACTGTCCTATCAAACACGAGCAAAGCAGGTACAGCACGGGTTAGATACAGAGTAAAGCACCCTCTACACTGTCCGATCAAACACTCCCAGGCAGGTACAGCACGGGGTTAGATGCAGAGTGAAGCTCCCTCTCCACTGTCCCATCAAACACTGCCAAGACAGGTACAGCACGGGTTAGATACAGAGTAAAACTCCCTCTACACTGTCCCATCAAACACTCCCAGGGCAGGTAGAGGGGGTTAGATACAGAGTAAAGCTGCCTCTACACTGACCCATCAAACATTTACAGGGCAGGTACTGTACAGGTTAGATACAGAGTAAAGTTCCCTCTACACTGTCCCATCAAACACACCAAGGGCAGGTACAGGGGGTTACATACAGAGTAAAGCTCCCTGTACACTGACCCATCAAACACTCCCAGGGCAGGTACAGCACGGGTTAGATACAGAGTCAAGCTCATGCTACACTGTCTCAGCAAACACTCCCAGGGCAGGTACAGTACGGAGTTAGATAGAGAGTAAAGCTCCCTTAACACTGTCCCATCAAACTCACCCAGGGAAGGTACAGGGGGTTACATGCAGAGTAAAGCTCGCTCTACACTGTCCCACCAAACCCACCCAGGGCAGATGCAGGGGGTTAGTGACAGAGTAAAGATCCCTCTACACTGTCCATCAAACACTCCCAGGCAGGTACAGCATGGAGTTGGATGCAGAGTAAAGCTCCATCTACACTGTCCCATCAAACACTCCCAGGCAGGTACAGCACGTGGTTAGATACAGCTTAAAGCTACCTCTGCATTGACCCATCAAACACTCACAGGCAGGTACAGCATGGGTTAGATACAGAGTAAAACTCCCTCTGCACTGTCCCATCAAACATTCCCAGGCAGGTACAGCACGTGGTTAGATACAGAGTAAAGCTACCTCTACATTGACCCATCAAACACTCCCAGGCAGGTACAGCATGGGTTAGATATGGAGAAAAGCTCCCTCTACACTGTCCCATCAAACACTCCCAGACCAGGAACAGCAGGTGTTAGATACAGAGTAAAGCTCCCTCTATACTGTCCCATTAAGCACTCCCAGGATAGGTACAGGCGGTTAGATGCAGAGTAAAGCTCCCTCTACACTGTCCCATCAAACATAGCCAGGCAGGTAAGGCATGGGTTTAGATACAGAGTAAAGCTCCCTCTACACTGACCAATCAAACACCCCTAGGGCATGTACGGCACGGGGTTAGATACAGAGTAAAGCTCCCTCTACACTGTCCCATCAAACACTCCCAGGGCAGGTACAGCACGGGTTAGATACAGATTAAAGCTCCCACTACATTGTCCGATCAAACACTCCCAGGGCAGGAACAGCTCTGGTTATATACAGAGTAAAGCTCCCTCTACACTGTCCCATTAAACACTCCCAGGCCAGATACAGCACGGGATTAGATACAGAGTAAAGCTCCCTCTACACTGTCCCATCGAACACTCCCAGGGCAGGTACAGCATGTGTTAGATACAGGGAAAAGCTCCCTCTACACTGTTCCTTCAAACACTCCCAGGCAGGCACAGCACGGGGTTAGATACAGAGTAAAGCTCCCTCTACACTGTCCCATCAAACACTCCCAGGCAGGTACAGCACATGGTTTAATACAATGTAAAGCTCCATCTACACTGTCCCATGAAACACTCCCAGGCAGGTACAGCACGGGTTTAGATACAGATTAAAGCTCCCTCTACACTGTCCCATCAAACACTCCCAGGGCAGGTACAGGGGGTTACATTCAGAGTAAACCTCCCTCTACACTGTCCAATCAAACACTCCCAGGGCAGGTACAGGGGGTTACATAAAGAGTAAAGCTCCCTCTACACTTTACAATGAAACACTTGCAAGGCAGGTACTGCACGGTTAGATACAGAATAAAGCTCCCTCTACACTGTCCCATCAGACATTCCCAGGGCAGGTACAGCAGGTTAGATACAGAGTAAAGCTCCCTCTACACTGTCCCATCAAACACTCCCAGGCAGGTACAGCACATGGTTTAATACAATGTAAAGCTCCATCTACACTGTCCCATCAAACACTCCCAGGCAGGTACAGCACGGGTTTAGATACAGATTAAAGCTCCCTCTACACTGTCCCATCAAACACTCCCAGGGCAGGTACAGGGGGTTAGATACATAGTAAAGCTCCCTCTACATGAAGTATCATACACTCCCAGGGCAGATGCAGCACGGGTTAGATACAGAGTAAAGGTCCCTCTGCACTGTCCCATCACACACAGCCAGGGCAGGTACAGGGGGTTAGATATAAACTATAGCCCCCTCGACACAGTCCCATCAAACACTCATAGGGCAGGAACAGAGTGTTAGATACACAGTAAAGCTCCCTCTGCACTGTTCCATCAAACACTCCCAGGGCAGGTACAGCACGGGGTTAGATACAGAGTAAAGCTACCTCTACACTGTCCCATCGATCACTCCCAGGGCAGGTGCAGCACGGGGTTAGATATAGAGTAAAACTCCCTCTACACTGTCCCATCAAACACTCCCAGGGCAGGAACAGCACTGGTTAGATGCAGAGTAAAGCTTCCTCTGCACTGTCCCATCAAACACTCCCAGGCAGGTACAGCATGGGGTTGGATACAGAGTAAAGCTCCATCTACACTGTTCCATCAAACACTCCCAGGCAGGTACAGCACGTGGTTAGATACAGAGTAAAGCTACCTCTGCATTGACCCATCAAACACTCCCAGGCAGGTACAGCATGGGTTAGATACAGAGTAAAACTACCTCTACACTGTCCCATCAAACACTCCCAGGTCAGGAACAACACTGGTTATATACAGAGCAAAGCTCCCTCTACACTGTCCCATCAAACACTCCCAGGCCAGGTAAAGCATGGTTCAGATACATAGGAAAGTTCCCTCTACGCTGACCCATCAAACACTGCTAGGGCAGGTACAGTACAGGTTCGATACAGAGTAACGCTCCCTCTGCACTGTCCCATCAAACACTCCCAGGGCAGGAACAGGGGGTTAGATACAGAGTAAAGCTCCCTCTACACTGTCCCATCAAGCACTCCCAGGGCAGGTACAGGCGGTTAGATGCAGAGTAAAGTTCCCTCTGCACTGTGCCATCAAACACTCCCAAGGCAGGTACAGCACGGGTTTAGATACAGAGAAAAGCTCCCTCTACACTGTCCCATCAAACACTCCCAGGGCAGGTACAGAGGGTTAGAAACAGAGTAAAGTTCCCTCTACACTGTCTCATCAAACATTCGCAGGGCAGACAATGCACGGGGTTAGACACAGAGTAAAGCTCGCTCTACAGTGTCCCATCACACACTCCCAGGGCAGGTGCAGCACGTGTTAGATACAGAGTAAAGCACCCTCTACATTGTCCCATCAAACACTCCCAGAGCAGTTATAGGTGGTTAGATACAGAGTAAGGCTCCCTCTACACTGTCCCATCAAACAATCCCAGGGCAGGTACAGGGGGTGATAGATACAGAGTAAAGCTCCCTCTACACTGACCCATCAAACACTCCCAGGGCAGGTACATTGGGTTAGATACATAGTAAAGCTCCCTCTACATGAAGTATCAAACACTCCCAGGGCAGATGCAGCACGGGTTAGATACAGAGTAAAGCTCCCTCTACACTGTCCCATCATACACAGCCAGCGCAGGTACAGGAGGTTAGATATAAACTATAGCCCCCTCAACACTGACCCATCAAACACTCCCAGGGCAGGTACAGGGGGTTAGATACAGAGTAAAGCTCCCTCTACACTGACCCATCAAACATTTCCAGGGCAGGTACAGCACATGTTAGATACAGAGTAAAGTTCCCTCTACACTGTCCCATCAAACACATCCAGGGCAGGTACAGGAGGTTACATACAGATTAAAGCTCCATCTACACTGACCAATCAAACACTCCCAGGGCAGGTACAGCACGGAGTTAGATAGAGAGTAAAGCTCCCTTAACACTGTCCCATCAAACACTCCCAGGGCAGGTACAGGGGGTTAGATACAGAGTAAAGCTCCCTCTACACTGTCCCATCAAGCACTCCCAGGGCAGGTACAGGCGGTTAGATGCAGAGTAAAATTCCCTCTGCACTGTGCCATCAAACACTCCCAAGGCAGGTACAGCACGGGTTTAGATACAGAGAAAAGCTCCCTCTACACTGTCCCATCAAACACTCCCAGGGCAGGTACAGAGGGTTAGAAACAGAGTAAAGTTCCCTCTACACTGTCTCATCAAACATTCGCAGGGCAGGCAATGCACGGGGTTAGACACAGAGTAAAGCTCGCTCTACAGTGTCCCATCACACACTCCCAGGGCAGGTGCAGCACGTGTTAGATACAGAGTAAAGCACCCTCTACATTGTCCCATCAAACACTCCCAGAGCAGTTATAGGTGGTTAGATACAGAGTAAGGCTCCCTCTACACTGTCCCATCAAACAATCCCAGGGCAGGTACAGGGGGTGATAGATACAGAGTAAAGCTCCCTCTACACTGACTCATCAAACACTCCCAGGGCAGGTACATTGGGTTAGATACATAGTAAAGCTCCCTCTACATGAAGTATCAAACACTCCCAGGGCAGATGCAGCACGGGTTAGATACAGAGTAAAGCTCCTTCTACACTGTCCCATCATACACAGCCAGCACAGGTACAGGAGGTTAGATATAAACTATAGCCCCCTCAACACTGACCCATCAAACACTCCCAGGGCAGGTACAGGGGGTTAGATACACAGTTAAGCTCCCTCGGCACTGTCCCAGCAAACACACCCAGACAGGTACAGCACAGGTTAGATACAGATAAAGCTCCGTCTACACTGACGCATCAAACACTCCCAGGGCAGGTACAGGGGGTTAGAAACAGAGTAAAGTTCCCTCTACACTGTCTCATCAAACATTCGCAGGGCAGGCAATGCACGGGGTTAGATACAGAGTAAAGCTCGCTCTACACTGTCTCATCACACACTCCCAGGGCAGGTACAGCACGTGTTAGATACAGAGTAAAGCTCCCTCTTCACTGTCCCATCAAACACTCGCAGGCATGTACAGCACGGGGTTAAATACAGAGTAAAGCTCCCTCCACACTGTCCTATCAAACACGAGCAAAGCAGGTACAGCACGGGTTAGATACAGAGTAAAGCACCCTCTACACTGTCCGATCAAACACTCCCAGGCAGGTACAGCACGGGGTTAGATGCAGAGTAAAGCTCCCTCTACACTGTCCCATCAAACACTGCCAAGACAGGTACAGCACGGGTTAGATACAGAGTAAAACTCCCTCTACATTGTCCCATCAAACACTCCCAGGGCAGGTAGAGGGGGTTAGATACAGAGTAAAGCTGCCTCTACACTGAACCATCAAACATTTACAGGGCAGGTACTGTACAGGTTAGATACAGAGTAAAGTTCCCTCTACACTGTCCCATCAAACACACCAAGGGCAGGTACAGGGGGTTACATACAGAGTAAAGCTCCCTGTACACTGACCCATCAAACACTCCCAGGGCAGGTACAGCACGGGTTAGATACAGAGTCAAGCTCACGCTACACTGTCTCATCAAACACTCCCAGGGCAGGTACAGCACGGAGTTAGATAGAGAGTAAAGCTCCCTTAACACTGTCCCATCAAACTCACCCAGGGCAGGTACAGGGGGTTACATGCAGAGTAAAGCTCGCTCTACACTGTCCCACCAAACCCACCCAGGGCAGATGCAGGGGGTTAGTGACAGAGTAAAGATCCCTCTACACTGTCCATCAAACACTCCCAGGCAGGTACAGCATGGGGTTGGATGCAGAGTAAAGCTCCATCTACACTGTCCCATCAAACACTCCCAGGCAGGTACAGCACGTGGTTAGATACAGCTTAAAGCTACCTCTGCATTGACCCATCAAACACTCACAGGCAGGTACAGCACGGGTTAGATACAGAGTAAAACTCCCTCTGCACTGTCCCATCAAACATTCCCAGGCAGGTACAGCACGTGGTTAGATACAGAGTAAAGCTACCTCTACATTGACCCATCAAACACTCCCAGGCAGGTACAGCATGGGTTAGATATGGAGAAAAGCTCCCTCTACACTGTCCCATCAAACACTCCCAGACCAGGAACAGCAGGTGTTAGATACAGAGTAAAGCTCCCTCTATACTGTCCCATTAAGCACTCCCAGGATAGGTACAGGCGGTTAGATGCAGAGTAAAGCTCCCTCTACACTGTCCCATCAAACATAGCCAGGCAGGTAAGGCACGGGTTTAGATACAGAGTAAAGCTCCCTCTACACTGACCAATCAAACACCCCTAGGGCATGTATGGCACGGGGTTAGATACAGAGTAAAGCTCCCTCTACACTGTCCCATCAAACACTCCCAGGGCAGGTACAGCACGGGTTAGATACAGATTAAAGCTCCCACTACATTGTCCGATCAAACACTCACAGGGCAGGAACAGCTCTGGTTATATACAGAGTAAAGCTCCCTCTACACTGTCCCATTAAACACTCCCAGGCCAGATACAGCACGGGATTAGATACAGAGTAAAGCTCCCTCTACACTGTCCCATCGAACACTCCCAGGGCAGGTACAGCATGGGTTAGATACAGAGAAAAGCTCCCTCTACACTGTTCCTTCAAACACTCCCAGGCAGGCACAGCACGGGGTTAGATACAGAGAAAAGCTCCCTCTACACTGTTCCTTCAAACACTCCCAGGGCAGGTACAGCACGGGTTTAGATACAGAGTAAAGCTCCCTCTACACTGTCCCATCAAACACACCCAGGGCAGGTACATGGGGTTAGATACAGAGTAAAGCTCCCTCTACAGTGTCCCTCAAACACTCCCAGGGCAGGTACAGGAGGTTAGATACAGAGTAAAGCTCCCTCTACACTGTCCGATCAAACACTCCCAGCGCAGAGACAGCACGGGGTTAGATACAGAGAAAAGCTCCCTCTACACTGTCCCATCAAACACTACTAGGCAGGGACAGCATGGGTCAGATGCAGAGCAGAGCTCCCTCTACACTGATCCATCAAGCACTCCCAGGCAGGTAACACACAGGATAGATACAGAGTAAAGCTCCCTCTGCACTGTCCCATCAAACACTCCCAGGCAGGTACAGGGGGTTAGATAAAGAGTTATGCTCGCTCAAGACTGTCCCATCAAACACTCCCAGGGCAGATACAGCACGGGGAAAGATAATGAGTAAAGCTAGCTCTCCACTGTCCCATCAAACAATCCCAGGGCAGGTACAGGAGGTTAGATACAGAGTAAAGCTCCCTCTACATGGTCGCAAATGACACTCACAGGGCAGATACAGGGTGATAGATACAGAATAAAGCTCCCTCTACACTGTCCCATCAAACACTACCAGGCAGGGACAGCATGGGTCAGATACAGAGCAAAGCTCCCTCTGCACTGACCCATCAAGCAATCCCAAGGCAGGTACAGCACGGGTTTAGATACAGAGTAAAGCTCGCTTTACACTGTCCCATCAAACACACCCAGGGCAGGTACATGGGGTTAGGTACAGAGTAAAGCTCCCTCTACACTGTCCCATCAAACACTGCCAAGACAGGTACAGCACGGGTTAGATACAGAGTAAAACTACCTCTACACTGTCCCATCAAACACTCCCAGGGCAGATACAGCACGGGGTTAGATATCGAGTAAAGCTCCCTCTACACTGTCCCATCAAACACTCCCAGGGCAGGTACAGGAGGTTACATACAGAGTAAACTCCCTCTACACGGTCGCATCTAACACTTCCAGGGCAGATACAGGGTGTTAGATACAAAATAAAGCTCCCTCGACACTCTCCCATCAAACACTCCCAGGGCAGGTACAGCAGTTGGTTAGATATAGAATAAAGCTCCCTCTACACTGTTCCATCAAACACTCCTCGGGCAGGTGGAGCACGGGGTTAGATACAGAGTAAAGCTCCCTCTACACTGTCCCATCAAACACACTCAGGGCAGGTACAGTGGGTTTGATACAGCGTAAAGCTCACTCTAAACTGTGCCATCAAACACTCCCAGGGCAGGTACAGCACGGTGTTAGATATAGAGTAAAGATGCCTCTACACTGTCCTATCAAACACTCCCAGAGCAGGTACAGGGTGTTAGATACAGAATAAAGCTCCCTCTTCACTGTGCCTTCAAACCATCCCAAGGCAGTCAAAGCACTGGTTTAGATACTGAGTAAAGCTCGCTTTACACTGTCCCATCAAACAGTCCCAGGGTAGGTTCAGGGGGTGAGATACAGAGTAAAGCTCCCTCTACACTGTCCCATCAAACACTCCCAGGGCAGATACAGCACGGGGTTAGATATAGAGTAAAGCTCCCTCTACACGGTCGCAATTAACACTCCCAGGGCAGATACAGGGTGTTGGATACAGAATAAAGCTCCCTCTACAGTCTCCCATCAAACACTCCCAGGGCAGGTACAGGGGGTTACATACAGAGTAAATCTGCCTCGACACTGTCCCATCATACAGAGCCAGGGCAGGTACAGGGGGTTAGATATAAACTATAGCCACCTCGACACAGTCCCATCAAACACTCCCAGGGCAGGAACAGAGTGTTAGATACAGAGTAAAGCTCCCTATGCACTGTGCCATCAAACACTCCAAAGACAGGTACAGCACGTGGTTAGATACAGAGTAAAGCTACCTCTGCACTGACCCATCAAACACTCCCAGGCAGGTAAAGCACAGGTTAGATACAGAGTAAAGCTACCTCTACACTGTCCCATCAAACACTCCCAGGGCAGATACAGCACGGGGTTAGATATAGAGTAAAGGTAGCTCTACACTGTTCCATCAAACACTCCCAGGGCGTGTACAGGAGGTTAGATAGAGAGTAAAGCTCCCTCGACACGGTAGCAATTAACACTCCCAGGGCAGATACTGGGTGTTAGATACAGAATAAAGCTCCCTCTACACTGTCCCATCAAACACTCCCAGGGCAGGTACAAGGGGTTAGATACAGAGTTATGCTCACTCTGCACTGTCCCATCAAACACACCCAGGGCAGGTACAGGGGGTTAGATACACAGTAAGGCTCCCTCTACACTGTCCCATCAAACACTCCCAGGGCAGATACAGCACGGGGTTAGAGATATAGTAAAGCTAGCTCTACACTGTTCCAAACACTCGCAGGGCAGGTACAGGAGGTTACATACAGAGTAAAGCTCCCTCTACACGGTCGCATCTAACATTCCCAGGGCAGGTACAGCACGTGGTTAGATACAGAGCAAAGCTCCCTCCAGACTGACCCATCAAGCATTCCCAGGGCAGGTACAGCACAGGTTTGAAACAGAGAAAAGCTCCCTCTACACTCTCCCATCAAACACTCCCAGTTAAGTACAGCACGTGGTTAGATACAGAGCAAAACTCTCTCTCCACTGACCCAGCAAGCACTCCCAGGCAGGTACAGCACAGGTTAGATGCAGAGTAAAGCTCCCTCTGCACTGTCCCATCAAACACTCCCATGCAGGTACAAGGGGTTAGATACAGAGTTATGCTCACTCTGCACTGTGTCATCAAACACTCCCAGCGCAGGGACAGCACGGGTTTCGATACAGAGTAAAGCTCCCTCTACACTCGCCCATCAAACACTCCCTGGGCAGGTACAGCACGTGGTTAGATATAGAATAAAGCTCCCTCTACATTGTCCCATCAGACACTCCTCGGGCAGGTATAGCACGGGGTTAGATACATAGTAAAGCTCCCTCTACACTGACCTATCAAACACTCCCAGTGCAGGTGCAGCACGGGTTAGAGACGGAATAAAGCTCGCTCTACACTGTCTCATCAAACACTCCCAGGGAAGGTACATCACGGGGTTAGATACAGACTAAAGCTCCCTCTAGACTGACCCATCAAGCATTCCCAGGGCAGGTACAGCACAGGTTAGATACACAGAAAAGCACTCTCTACACTGTCCGATCAAACACTCCCAGGCAGGTACAGCACGGGGTTAGATGCAGAGTAAAGCTCCCTCTACACTGTCCCATCAAACATCGCCAAAACAGGTACAGCACGGGTTAGATACAGAGTAAAACTCCCTCTACATTGTCCCATCAAACACTCCCAGGGCAGGAACAGCACTGGTTACATGCAGAGCAAAGCTCCCACTACACTGTCCCATCAAACAATCCCAGGGCAGGTACAGGGGGTTAGATACAGAATAAATCTGCCTCTACACTGACCCATCAAACATTTACAGGGCAGGTACAGCACGGGTTAGATACAGAGTCAAGCTCACGCTACACTGTCTCATCAAACACGCCCAAGGCAGGTACAGCACGTGTTAGATACAGAGTAAATCTCCCACTGCACTGTCCCATCAAACATTCGCAGGGCAGGTACAGCATGTGTTTAGGTACAGACTAAAACTCCCGCTACACTGTCACATCAAACACTCCCAGGGCAGGTACAGCACGGAGTTAGATAGAGAGTAAAGCTCCCTTAACACTGTCCCATCAAACACTCCCAGGGCAGGTAGAGGGGGTTAGATACAGAGTTAAGCTCCCTCTACACTGTCCCAGCAAACACACCCAGGGCAGGTACAGGGGGTTACATACAGAGTAAAGCTCGCTCTACACTGTCCCACCAAACCTACCCAGGGCAGATGTAGGGGGTTAGAGACAGAGTAAAGATCCCTCTACACTGTCCATCAAACACTTCCAGGCAGGTACAGCATGGGGTTGGATGCAGAGTAAAGCTCCATCTACACTGTCCCATCAAACACTCCCAGGCAGGTACGTCACGTGGTTAGATACAGATTAAAGCTACATCTGCATTAACCCATCAAACACTCCCAGGCAGGTACAGCACGGGTTAGATACAGAGTAAAGCTCCCTCTGCACTGTCCCATCAAACATTCCCAGGCAGGTACAGCACGTGGTTAGATACAGAGTAAAGCTACCTCTACATTGACCCATCAAACACTCCCAGGCAGGTACAGCACGGGTTAGATATGGAGAAAAGCTCCCTCTACACTGTCCCATCAAACACTCCCAGACCAGGAACAGCAGGTGTTAGATACAGAGTAAAGCTCCCTCTATACTGTCCCATTAAGAACTCCCAGGATAGGTACAGGCGGTTAGATGCAGAGTAAAGCTCCCTCTACACTGTTCCATCAAACATAGCCAGGCAGGTACGGCACGGGTTTAGATACAGAGTAAAGCTCCCTCGACACTGACCAATCAAACACCCCTAGGGCATGTACGGCACGGGGTTAGATACAGAGTAAAGCTCCCTCTACACTGTCCCATCAAACACTCCCAGGGCAGGTACAGCACGGGTTAGATACAGATTAAAGCTCCCATTACATTGTCCGATCAAACACTCCCAGGGCAGGAACAGCTCTGGTTATATACAGAGTAATGCTCCCTCTACACTGTCCCATTAAACACTCCCAGGGCAGGTACAGCATGGGTTAGATACAGAGAAAAGCTCCCTCTACACTGTTCCTTCAAACACTCCCAGGCAGGCACAGCACGGAGTTAGATACAGAGTAAAGCTCCCTCTACACTGTCCCGTCAAACACTCCCAGGGCATGTACAGCACGGGTTTCGAAACAGAGTAAAGCTGCCTCGACACTGTCCCATCATACACAGCCAGGGCAGGTACAGGGGGTTAGATATAAACTATAGCCCCCTCGACACAGTCCCATCAAACACTCCCAGGGCAGGAACAGAGTGTTAGATACAGAGTAAAGCTCCCTATGCACTGTGCCATCAAACACTCCAAAGACAGGTACAGCACGGGGTTAGATACAGAGTAAAGCTCCCTCTGCACTGTCCCATCAAACACTCCCAGGCAGGTACAGCACGTGGTTAGATGCAGAGTAAAGCTACCTCTGCATTGACCCATCAAACACTCCCAGGGCAGATACAGCACGGGGTTAGATATAGAGTAAAGGTAGCTCTACACTGACCCATCAAACACTCCCAGGGCAGATACAGCACGGGGTTAGATATAGAGTAAAGGTAGCTCTACACTGTTCCATCAAACACTCCCAGGGCGTGTACAGGAGGTTAGATAGAGCGTAAAGCTCCCTCGACACGGTAGCAATTAACACTCCCAGGGCAGATACTGGGTGTTAGATACAGAATAAAGCTCCCTCTACACTCTCCCATCAAACACTCCCAGGAAAGTACAGCACGTGGTTATATACAGAGCAAAACTCCCTCTACACTGACCCATCAAACACTCCCAGGCAGGTACAAGGGGTTAGATACAGAGTTATGCTCACTCTGCACTGTCCCATCAAACACACCCAGGGCAGGTACAGCACGGGGTTAGAGATATAGTAAAGCTAGCTCTACACTGTTCCAAACACTCGCAGGGCAGGTACAGGAGGTTACATACAGAGTAAAGCTCCCTCTACACGGTCGCATCTAACATTCCCAGGGCAGGTACAGCACGTGGTTAGATATAGAATAAAGCTTCCTCTACATTGTCCCATCAGACACTCCTTGGGCAGGTATAGCATGGGGTTAGATACATAGTAAAGCTCCCTCTACACTGACCTATCAAACACTCCCAGTGTAGGTGCAGCACGGGTTAGAGACGGAATAAAGCTCGCTCTACACTGTCTCATCAAACACTCCCAGGGCAGGTACATCACGGGGTTAGATACAGAGTAAAGCTCACTCTACACTGTCCCATCAAACACTCCCAGGCAGGTACAGCACGGGTTTAGATACAGAGTAAAGCTCCCTCTACACTGACCAATCAAACATTCCCAGGGCTGGTACAGCACAGGTTATATACAGAGTAAAGCTCCCTCTGCACTGTCCCATCAAACACTCCCAGGGCCGGTGCAACACGGGTTAAGATACAGAGTAAAGCTCCCTCTACACTGTCCCATCAAACACTCCCAGGGCAGATACAGGGGATTACATACTTAGTAAAGCTCCCTCTGCACTGTCCCATCAAACACTCCCAGGGCAGGTACATCACGGGGTTAGATACAGAGTAAAGCTCCCTCTACACTGTCCCATCACACACACCCAGGGTAGAGACAGCATGGGGTTAGATACAGACTAAAGCTCTCTTTAGACTGACCCATCAAGCATTCCCAGGGCAGGTACAGCACAGGTTAGATACACAGAAAAGCACCCTCTACACTGTCCGATCAAACACTCCCAGGCAGGTACAGCACGGGGTTAGATGCAGAGTAAAGCTCCCTCTACACTGTCCCATCAAACACTGCCAAAACAGGTACAGCACGGGTTAGATACAGAGTAAAACTCCCTCTACATTGTCCCATCAAACACTCCCAGGGCAGATACAGGGGATTACATACTTAGTAAAGCTCCCTCTGCACTGTCCCATCAAACACTCCCAGGGAAGGAACAGCACTGGTTATATGCAGAGCAAAGCTCCCACTACACTGTCCCATCAAACAATCCCAGGGCAGGTACAGGGGGTTAGATACAGAGTAAAGCTGCCTCTACACTGACCCATCAAACATTTACAGGGCAGGTACAGCACAGGTTAGATACAGAGTAAAGTTCCCTCTACACTGTCCCATCAAACACACCAAGGGCAGGTACAGGGGGTTACATACAGAGTAAAGCTCCCTGTACACTGACCCATCAAACACTCGCAGGGCAGGTACAGCACGGGTTAGATACAGAGTAAATCTCCCACTGTACTGTCCCATCAAACATTCGCAGGGCATGTACAGCATGTGTTTAGGTACAGACTAAAACTCCCGCTACACTGTCACATCAAACACTCCCAGGGCAGGTACAGCACGGAGTTAGATAGAGAGTAAAGCTCCCTTAACACTGTCCCATCAAACACTGCCAGGGCAGGTAGAGGGGGTTAGATACAGAGTTAAGCTCCCTCTACACTGTCCCATCAAATACACCCAGGGCAGGTACAGGGGGTTACATACAGAGTAAAGCTCGCTCTACACTGTCCCACCAAACCCACCCAGGGCAGATGCAGGGGGTTAGAGACAGAGTAAAGATCCCTCTACATTGTCCATCAAACACTCCCAGGCAGGTACAGCATGGGGTTGGATGCAGAGTAAAGCTCCATCTACACTGTCCCATCAAACACTCCCAGGCAGGTACAGCACGTGGTAGATACAGATTAAAGCTACATCTGCATTGACCCATCAAACACTCCCAGGCAGGTACAGGGGGTTACATACAGAGTAAATCTCCCTCTACACTGTCCCAGCAAACCCTCCCAGGGCAGGTATAGGACGTGAGATACAGAGTAAAGCTCCCTCTACACTGTCACATCAAACACTCCCAGGGCATGTACAGCACGGGTTTAGAAACAGAGTAAAGCTGCCTCGACACTGTCCCATCATACACAGCCAGGGCAGGTACAGGGGGTTAGATATAAACTATAGCCCCCTCGACACAGTCCCATCAAACACTCCCAGGGCAGGAACAAAGTGTTAGATACAGAGTAAAGCTCCCTATGCACTGTGCCATCAAACACTCCAAAGACAGGTACAGCACGGCGTTAGATACAGAGTAAAGCTCCCTCTGCACTGTCCATCAAACACTCCCTGACAGGTACAGCACGTGGTTAGATACAGAGTAAAGCTACCTCTGCATTGACCCATCAAACACTCCCAGGCAGGTAAAGCACAGGTTAGAGACAGAGTAAAGCTCCCTCTACACTGTCCCATCAAACACACCCAGGGCAGGTACTGGGGGTTAGATACTTAGTAAAGCTCCCTCTGCACTGTCCCATCAAACACTCCCAGGGCAGATACAGCACGGGGTTAGATATAGAGTGAAGGTAGCTCTACACTGTTCCATCAAACACTCCCAGAGCGTGTACAGGAGGTTAGATAGAGAGTAAAGCTCCCTCGACACGGTAGCAATTAACACTCCCAGGGCAGATACTGGGTGTTAGATACAGAATAAAGCTCCCTCTACACTCTCCCATCAAACACTCTCAGGAAAGTACAGCACGTGGTTATATACAGAGCAAAACTCCCTCTACACTGACCCATCAAGCACACCCAGGCAGGTACAGCACAGGTTCGATACACAGTAAAGCTCCCTCTGCACTGTCCCATCAAACACTCCCTGGGCAGGTACAGCTCGGGTGAGATTCAGAGTAAAGCTCCCTCTACACCATCCCATCAAATACTTCCAGGGCAGGTACAGCACGTGTTAGATACAGAGTAAAACTCCCCCTGCACTGTGCCATCAAACACTCCAAAGACAGGTACAGCACGGGGTTAGATACAGAGTAAAGCTCCCTCAACACTGTGCCATCAAACACTCACAGGGCAGGTATAGGAGGTTAGATAAAGAGTAAAGCTCCCTCTCTTCACTGTTCCATCAAACGCTCCCAGGGCAGGTACAGGGGGTTAGATACAGAGTAAAGCTCCCTTTACATTGTCCCATCAAACACTCCCAGGGCAGGTACAGCACCGGTTAGATACAGAGTAAAGCTCCCTTTACACGATCCCATCAAACACTCGCAGGGCAGGTACAAAGGTTAGATACAGACTAAAGCTCCCTCTACACTGTCCCATCAAACACTCGCAGGGCAGGTACAAAGGTTAGATACAGAGTAAAGCTCTCTCTACACTGTCCCATCAAACACTCGCAGGGCAGGTACAGCATGTGTTTAGGTACAGATTAAAACTCCCGCAACACTGTCACATCAAACACTCCCAGGGCAGGTACAGCATGGAGTTAGATCGAGAGTAAAACTCCCTCTTCACTGTTCCATCAAACACTCCCAGGGCAGGTACAGTGGGTTAGATGCAGAATAAAGCTACCTCTACACTGTCCCATCAAACACTCCCAGGGCGTGTACAGGAGGTTCGATACACAGTAAAGCTCCCTCTGCACTGTCCCATCAAACACTCCCTGGGCAGGTACAGCTCGGGTGAGATTCAGAGTAAAGCTCCCTCTACACCATCCCATCAAATACTTCCAGGGCAGGTACAGCACGTGTTAGATACAGAGTAAAACTCCCCCTGCACTGTGCCATCAAACACTCCAAAGACAGGTACAGCACGGGGTTAGATACAGAGTAAAGCTCCCTCAACACTGTGCCATCAAACACTCACAGGGCAGGTATAGGAGGTTAGATAAAGAGTAAAGCTCCCTCTCTTCACTGTTCCATCAAACGCTCCCAGGGCAGGTACAGGGGGTTAGATACAGAGTAAAGCTCCCTTTACATTGTCCCATCAAACACTCCCAGGGCAGGTACAGCACCGGTTAGATACAGAGTAAAGCTCCCTTTACACGATCCCATCAAACACTCGCAGGGCAGGTACAAAGGTTAGATACAGACTAAAGCTCCCTCTACACTGTCCCATCAAACACTCGCAGGACAGGTACAAAGGTTAGATACAGAGTAAAGCTCTCTCTACACTGTCCCATCAAACACTCGCAGGGCAGGTACAGCATGTGTTTAGGTACAGATTAAAACTCCCGCAACACTGTCACATCAAACACTCCCAGGGCAGGTACAGCATGGAGTTAGATCGAGAGTAAAACTCCCTCTTCACTGTTCCATCAAACACTCCCAGGGCAGGTACAGTGGGTTAGATGCAGAATAAAGCTACCTCTACACTGTCCCATCAAACACTCCCAGGGCAAGTACAGGGGGTTAGATACAGAGTAAAGCTCCCTCTTCACTGACCCATCAAACATTCCCAAGGCAGGTACAGCACGGTTTAGATCCAGAGTATAGCTCCTGCTACACTGACCTTTAAAGACCCGCAGGGCAGGTACTGGGGTTTTGATACAGAGTAAAGCTCCGTCCACACTTTCACATCAAGCATTGGCAGGGCAGGTACAGGACTTGTTATATACAGAATACAGTTCCCGCTACACTGTCTCATCAAACACTCCCAGGGCAGGTAGAGCACGGAGTTGGATACAGAGGAAAGTTCCCTCTACACTATGTCATTAAACACACCCAGGACAGGTACAGAGGGTTAGATACAGAGTAAAGCACCCTCTACACTGTCCCATCAAGCACACCCAGGGCAGGTATAGGGGGTTCGATACAGAGTAAAGCTCCCTTTACACTGTCCCATCAAACACTCGCAGGGCAGGTACAAAGGTTAGATACAGATAAAATTCTCTCTACTCTGTCTCATCAAACCCTCGCAGGGCAGGTACAGCATGTGTTTAGGTACAGATTAAAAGTCCCACTACACTGTCACATCAAACACTTCCTGGGCAGGTACAGTACAGAGTTAGATCGAGAGTAAAACTCCCTCTACACTGTTCCATCAAACACTCCCAGGGCAGGTACAGGGGGTTAGATGCAGAATAAAGCTACCTCTACACTGTCCCATCAAACATTCCCAAGGCAGGGACAGCACAGTTTAGATCCAGAGTATAGCTCCCGCTACACTGTCCCTTAAAGATCCGCAGGGCAGGTACTGGGGTTTTGATACAGAGTAAAGCTCCCTCCACACTTTCACATCAAGCATTGGCAGGGCAGGTACAGGACTTGTTATATACAGAATACAGTTCCCGCTACACTGTCTCATCAAACACTCCCAGGGCAGGTAGAGCACGGAGTTGGATACAGAGGAAAGCTCCCTCTACACTATGTCATCAAACACACCCAGGACAGGTACAGTGGGTTAAATACAGAGTAAAGCTCCCTCTACACTGTCCCATCAAGCACTCCCAGGGCAGGTATAGGGGGTTCGATACAGAGTTAAGCTCCCTCTGCACTGTGCCATCAAACACTCCCAGGGCAGGTATAGGAGGTTAGATGCAGCGTAAAGCTCCCTTTACACTGTCCCATCAAACACTCCCAGGGCAGATACAGCACGGGTTAGATACACAATAAAGCTCCATTTACACTGTCCCATCAAACACTCCCAGGCCATGTACAGCTTAGTGTTCGATACAGAGTAAAGCTCCCTCTGCACTGTCCCATCAAACACTCCCAGGGCAGGTACAGCTCGGGTGAGATTCAGAGTAAAGCTCCCTCTACACTGTGCCATCAAACACTCCCAGGGCAGGTATAAGAGGTTAGATAAAGAGTAAAGCTCCCTCTCTACACTGTCCCATCAAACACTCCCAGGGCAGGTACAGGGGGTTAGATACAGAGTAAAGCTCCCTTTACACTGTCCCATCAAACACTCCCAGGGCAGGTATAGGAGGTTAGATACAGAGTAAAGCTCCCACTACACTGTCCCATCAAACACTCCCAGGGCAGGTATAGGAGGTTAGATACAGAGTAAAGCTCCCACTCTGCACTGTCTCATCAAACACAGCCAGGGCAGGAACAGGGTATTAGATACAGAGTAAAGCTCCCTCTACACTGTCCGATCAAACACTCCCAGGCAGCTAGAGCACGGGGTTAGATGCAGAGAAAAGCTTCCTCTACACTGTCCCATCAAACACTGCCAAGACAGGTACAGCAGGGATTAGATACAGAGTAAAGTTCCCTCGACACTGTCCCACCAAACCCTCCCAGGGCAGGTACAGGGGGTTAGATACAGAGTTAAGATCCCTCTGCACTATGCCATCAAACACTCCCAAGGCAGGTACAGCACGGGTTTTGATACAGAGTAAAGCTCCCTCTACACTGTCGCATCAAACACACCCAGGGCAGGTACAGGGGGTTACATGCAGAGTAAAGCTCCCTTTACACTGTCCAATCAAACCCTCCCAGGGCAGTTACAGGGGGTTAGATGCAGAGTTAAGCTCCCTCTACACTGTCGCATCAAACACACTCAGGGCAGGTACAGCGGGTTGGATACTTAGTAAATCTCCCTCTACACTATCCAATGAAACACTTGCAAGGCAGGTACTGCACCGGTTAGATACAGAATAAAGCTCCCTCTACACTCTCCCATCATACATTCCCAGGGCAGGTACAGTAGGTTAGATACAGAGTAAAGCTCCCTCTACACTGTCCCACCAAACCCTCCCAGGGCAGGTGCAAGGGGTTAGATACAGAGTAAAGTTCCCTCGACACTGCCCCATCAAACGCTCCCAGGCAGGTACAGCACATGGTTAGATACAGAGTAAAGCTACCTCTACATTGTCCCATCAAACACTCCCAGGCAGGTACAGCACGGGTTCGATACAGAGTAAAGCTCCCTTTACACTATCCCATCAAACACTCGCAGGGCAGGTACAGGGGGTTAGTTCCAGAGTTAAGCTCCCTCTACACTGAACCATCAAACACGCCCATGGCAGGTACAGCACGGGTTTGATACAGAGTAAATCTCCCTCTGCACTGTCCCATCAAACATTCGCAGGGGAGGTATAGCATGTGTTTAGGTACAGACTAAAACTCCCACGACACTGTCACATCAAACACTCCCAGGGCAGGTACAGCACAGAGTTAGATCGAGAGTAAAACTCCCTCTACACTGTCCCATCAAACACTCCCAGGGCAGGTACAGGGGGTTAGATGCAGAGTAAAGCACCCTCTACACTGTCACATCAAGCACACCCAGGGCAGGTATAGGGGGTTCGATACAGAGTAAAGCTCCCTTTACACTATCCTATCAAACACTCGCAGGGCAGTTACAGGGGGTTAGATGCAGAGTTAAGCTCCCTCTACACTGTCGCATCAAACACTCCCAGGGCAGGTACAGGGGGTTACACGCAGAGTAAAGCTCCCTTTACACTATCCAATCAAACCCTCCCAGGGCAGTTACAGGGGGTTAGATGCAGAGTTAAGCTCCCTCTACACTGTCGCATCAAACACACTCAGGGCAGGTACAGCGGGTTGGATACTTAGTAAATCTCCCTCTACACTATCCAATGAAACACTTGCAAGGCAGGTACTGCACCGGTTAGATACAGAATAAAGCTCCCTCTATACTCTCCCATCATACATTCCCAGGGCAGGTACAGGAGGTTAGATACAGAGTAAAGCTCCCTCTACACTGTCCCACCAAACCCTCTCAGGGCAGGTGCAGGGGGTTAGATACAGAGTAAAGTTCCCTCGACACTGTCCCATCAAACACTCCCAGTCAGGTACAGCACATGGTTAGATACAGAGTAAAGCTACCTCTACATTGTCCCATCAAACACTCCCAGGCAGGTACAGCACGGGTTAGATACGGAGTAAAGCTCCCTCTCCACTGTCCCATCAAACACTCCCAGGCCAGGAACAGCAGGGGCTAGATACAGAGTAAAGCTCCCCCTACACGGTCCCATCAAGCACTCCCAGGGCACGTATAGGGGGTTCGATACAGAGTAAAGCTCCCTTTACACTATCCCATCAAACACTCGCAGGGCAGGTACAAAGGTTAGATACAGAGTAAAGCTCCCTCTACACTGTCCCATCAAACACTCGCAGGGCAGGTACAAAGGTTAGATATAGAGTAAGGCTCCCTCGACACTGGCCCATCAAATACTCGCAGGGCAGGTACAAAGGTTAGATACAGAGTAAAGCTCCCTCTACACTGTCCCATCAAACACTCCCAGTGCAGGTTTAGGGGGTTAGATGCAGAATAAAGCTACCTCTACACTGTCCCATCAAACACTCCCAGGGCAGGTACAGGGGATTAGATACAGAGTAAAGCTCCCTCTTCACTGACCCATCAAACATTCCCAAGGCAGGGACAGCACGGTTTAGATCCAGAGTATAGCTCCCGCTACACTGTCCCTTAAAGACCCGCAGGGCAGGTACTGGGGTTTTGATACAGAGTAAAGCTCCGTCCACACTTTCACATCAAGCATTGGCAGGGCAGGTACAGGACTTGTTATGTACAGAATACAGTTCCCGCTACACTGTCTCATCAAACACTCCCAGGGCAGGTAGAGCACGGAGTTGGATACAGAGGAAAGTTCCCTCTACACTATGCCATCAAACACACCCAGGACAGGTACAGAGGGTTAGATACAGAGTAAAGCACCCTCTACACTGTCCCATCAAGCACACCCAGGGCAGGTATAGGGGGTTCGATACAGAGTAAAGCTCCCTTTACACTATCCCATCAAACACTCGCAGGGCAGGTACAAAGGTAAGATACAGAGTAAAATTCTCTCTACTCTGTCCCATCAAACCATCGCAGGGCAGGTACAGCATGTGTTTAGGGACAGATTAAAACTCCCGCAACACTGTCACATCAAACACTCCCAGGGCAGGTACAGCATGGAGTTAGATCGAGAGTAAAACTCCCTCTTCACTGTTCCATCAAACACTCCCAGGGCAGGTACAGTGGGTTAGATGCAGAATAAAGCTACCTCTACACTGTCCCATCAAACACTCCCAGGGCAAGTACAGGGGGTTAGATACAGAGTAAAGCTCCCTCTTCACTGACCCATCAAACATTCCCAAGGCAGGTACAGCACGGTTTAGATCCAGAGTATAGCTCCTGCTACACTGACCTTTAAAGACCCGCAGGGCAGGTACTGGGGTTTTGATACAGAGTAAAGCTCCGTCCACACTTTCACATCAAGCATTGGCAGGGCAGGTACAGGACTTGTTATATACAGAATACAGTTCCCGCTACACTGTCTCATCAAACACTCCCAGGGCAGGTAGAGCACGGAGTTGGATACAGAGGAAAGTTCCCTCTACACTATGCCATTAAACACACCCAGGACAGGTACAGAGGGTTAGATACAGAGTAAAGCACCCTCTACACTGTCCCATCAAGCACACCCAGGGCAGGTATAGGGGGTTCGATACAGAGTAAAGCTCCCTTTACACTGTCCCATCAAACACTCGCAGGGCAGGTACAAAGGTTAGATACAGATAAAATTCTCTCTACTCTGTCTCATCAAACCCTCGCAGGGCAGGTACAGCATGTGTTTAGGTACAGATTAAAAGTCCCACTACACTGTCACATCAAACACTTCCTGGGCAGGTACAGTACAGAGTTAGATCGAGAGTAAAACTCCCTCTACACTGTTCCATCAAACACTCCCAGGGCAGGTACAGGGGGTTAGATGCAGAATAAAGCTACCTCTACACTGTCCCATCAAACACTCCCAGGGCAGGTACAGGGGGTTAGATACAGAGCAAAGCTCCCTCTTCACTGACCCATCAAACATTCCCAAGGCAGGGACAGCACAGTTTAGATCCAGAGTATAGCTCCCGCTACACTGTCCCTTAAAGATCCGCAGGGCAGGTACTGGGGTTTTGATACAGAGTAAAGCTCCCTCCACACTTTCACATCAAGCATTGGCAGGGCAGGTACAGGACTTGTTATATACAGAATACAGTTCCCGCTACACTGTCTCATCAAACACTCCCAGGGCAGGTAGAGCACGGAGTTGGATACAGAGGAAAGCTCCCTCTACACTATGTCATCAAACACACCCAGGACAGGTACAGTGGGTTAAATACAGAGTAAAGCTCCCTCTACACTGTCCCATCAAGCACTCCCAGGGCAGGTATAGGGGGTTCGATACAGAGTTAAGCTCCCTCTGCACTGTGCCAGCAAACACTCCCAGGGCAGGTATAGGAGGTTAGATGCAGCGTAAAGCTCCCTTTACACTGTCCCATCAAACACTCCCAGGGCAGATACAGCACGGGTTAGATACACAATAAAGCTCCATTTACACTGTCCCATCAAACACTCCCAGGCCATGTACAGCTTAGTGTTCGATACAGAGTAAAGCTCCCTCTGCACTGTCCCATCAAACACTCCCAGGGCAGGTACAGCTCGGGTGAGATTCAGAGTAAAGCTCCCTCTACACTGTGCCATCAAACACTCCCAGGGCAGGTATAAGAGGTTAGATAAAGAGTAAAGCTCCCTCTCTACACTGTCCCATCAAACACTCCCAGGGCAGGTACAGGGGGTTAGATACAGAGTAAAGCTCCCTTTACACTGTCCCATCAAACACTCCCAGGGCAGGTATAGGAGGTTAGATACAGAGTAAAGCTCCCACTACACTGTCCCATCAAACACTCCCAGGGCAGGTATAGGAGGTTAGATACAGAGTAAAGCTCCCTCTCTGCACTGTCTCATCAAACACAGCCAGGGCAGGAACAGGGTATTAGATACAGAGTAAAGCTCCCTCTACACTGTCCGATCAAACACTCCCAGGCAGCTAGAGCACGGGGTTAGATGCAGAGAAAAGCTTCCTCTACACTGTCCCATCAAACACTGCCAAGACAGGTACAGCAGGGATTAGATACAGAGTAAAGTTCCCTCGACACTGTCCCACCAAACCCTCCCAGGGCAGGTACAGGGGGTTAGATACAGAGTTAAGCTCCTTCTGCACTATGCCATCAAACACTCCCAAGGCAGGTACAGCACGGGTTTTGATACAGAGTAAAGCTCCCTCTACACTGTCGCATCAAACACACCCAGGGCAGGTACAGGGGGTTACATGCAGAGTAAAGCTCCCTCTACACTGTCCCATCAAACCCTCCCAGGGCAGTTACAGGGGGTTAGATGCAGAGTTAAGCTCCCTCTACACTGTCGCATCAAACACACTCAGGGCAGGTACAGCGGGTTGGATACTTAGTAAATCTCCCTCTACACTATCCAATGAAACACTTGCAAGGCAGGTACTGCACCGGTTAGATACAGAATAAAGCTCCCTCTACACTCTCCCATCATACATTCCCAGGGCAGGTACAGTAGGTTAGATACAGAGTAAAGCTCCCTCTACACTGTCCCACCAAACCCTCCCAGGGCAGGTGCAAGGGGTTAGATACAGAGTAAAGTTCCCTCGACACTGCCCCATCAAACGCTCCCAGGCAGGTACAGCACATGGTTAGATACAGAGTAAAGCTACCTCTACATTGTCCCATCAAACACTCCCAGGCAGGTACAGCACGGGTTAGATACAGAGTAAAGCTCCCTTTACACTATCCCATCAAACACTCGCAGGGCAGGTACAGGGGGTTAGTTCCAGAGTTAAGCTCCCTCTACACTGAACCATCAAACACGCCCATGGCAGGTACAGCACGGGTTTGATACAGAGTAAATCTCCCTCTGCACTGTCCCATCAAACATTCGCAGGGGAGGTATAGCATGTGTTTAGGTACAGACTAAAACTCCCACGACACTGTCACATCAAACACTCCCAGGGCAGGTGCAGGGGGTTAGATGCAGAGTAAAGCACCCTCTACACTGTCACATCAAGCACACCCAGGGCAGGTATAGGGGGTTCGATACAGAGTAAAGCTCCCTTTACACTATCCTATCAAACACTCGCAGGGCAGGTACAAAGGTTAGATACAGAATAAAGCTCTCTCTACTCTGTCCCATCAAACCCTCGCAGGGCAGGTACAGCATCTGTTTAGGTACAGATTAAAACTCCCGCTACACTGTCACATCAAACACTCCCAGGGCAGGTACAGCACGGAGTTAGATCGAGAGTAAAACTCCCTCTACACTGTCCCATCAAACAATCCCAGGGCAGGTACAGGGGGTTAGATACAGAGTAAAGCTCCCTCTTCACTGACCCATCAAACATTCCCAAGGCAGGGATAGCACGGTTTAGATGCAGAGTCTCGCTCCCGCTACATTGTCCCTTAAAGACCCGCAGGGCAGGTACTTGGGTTTTGATACAGTGTAAAGCTCCATCCACACTTTCACATCAAGCATTGGCAGGGCAGGTACAGGACTTGTTATATACAGAATACAGTTCCCGCTACACTGTCTCATTAAACACTCCGAGGGCAGGTAGAGCACGGAGTTGGATACAGAGGAAAGCTCCCTCTACACTATGTCATCAAACACACCCAGGACAGGTACAGTGGGTTAAATACAGAGTAAAGCTCCCTCTACACTGTCCCATCAAGAACTCCCAGGGCAGGTACAGGGGGTTAGATGCAGAATAAAGCTACCTCTACACTGTCCCATCAAACACTCCCAGGGCAGGTACAGGGGGTTAGATACAGAGTAAAGCTCCCTCTTCACTGACCCATCAAACATTCCCAAGGCAGGTACAGCACGGTTTAGATCCAGAGTATAGCTCCCGCTACACTGTCCCTTAAAGACCCGCAGGGCAGGTACTGGGGTTTTGATACAGAGTAAAGCTCCATCCACACTTTCACATCAAGCATTGGCAGGGCAGGTGCAGGACTTGTTATGTACAGAATACAGTTCCCGCTACACTGTCTCATCAAACACTCCGAGGGCAGGTAGAGCACGGAGTTGGATACAGATTAAAGCTCCCTCGACACTATGTCATCAAACACACCCAGGACAGGTACAGTGGGTTAAATACAGAGTAAATCTCCCTCTACACTGTCCCATCAAACACTCCCAGAGCAGGTACAGGGGGTTAGATACAGAGTAAAGCTCGCTCTACACTGTCCCATCAAACACTCCCAGGTAAGCTATAGCACGGGGTTAGATGCAGAGTAAAGCTCCCTCTCTCCACTGTCTCATCAAACACAGCCAGGGCAGGAACAGGGTGTTAGATACAGAGTAAAGCTCCATCTACACTGTCCGATCAAACACTCCCAGGCAGCTACAGCACGGGGTTAGATGCAGAGAAAAGATCCCTCTAAACTGTCCCATCAAACACTGCCAAGACAGGTACAGCAGGGATTAGATACAGAGTAAAGTTCCCTCGACACTGTCCCACCAAACCCTCCCAGGGCAGGTACAGGGGGTTAGATACAGAGTTAAGCTCCCTCTGCACTGTGCCATCAAACACTCCCAAGGCAGGTACAGTACGGGTTTTGATACAGAATAAAGCTCCCTCTACACTTTCCCATCAAACACTCCCAGTGCAGGTACAGGGGGTTACATGCAGAGTAAAGCTCCCTTTACACTGTCCAATCAAACCCTCCCAGGGCAGGTACAGGGGGTTAGATGCAGAGTTAAGCTCCCTCTACACTGTCCCATCAAACACACTCAGGGCAGGTACAGCGGGTTAGATACTTAGTAAATCTCCCCCTACACTATCCATTGAAACACTTGCAAGGCAGGTACTGCACCGGTTAGATACAGAATAAAGCTCCCTCTATACTCTCCCATCATACATTCCCAGGGCAGGTACAGTAGGTTAGATACAGAGTAAAGCTCCCTCTACACTGTCCCACCAAACCCTCTCAGGGCAGGTGCAGGGGGTTAGATACAGAGTAAAGTTCCCTCGACACTGTCCCATCAAACACTCCCAGTCAGGTACAGCACATGGTTAGATACAGAGTAAAGCTACCTCTACATTGTCCCATCAAACACTCCCAGGCAGGTACAGCACGGGTTAGATACGGAGTAAAGCTCCCTCTCCACTGTCCCATCAAACACTCCCAGGCCAGGAACAGCAGGGGCTAGATACAGAGTAAAGCTCCCCCTACACGGTCCCATCAAGCACTCCCAGGGCACGTATAGGGGGTTCGATACAGAGTAAAGCTCCCTTTACACTATCCCATCAAACACTCGCAGGGCAGGTACAAAGGTTAGATACAGAGTAAAGCTCCCTCTACACTGTCCCATCAAACACTCGCAGGGCAGGTACAAAGGTTAGATATAGAGTAAGGCTCCCTCGACACTGGCCCATCAAATACTCGCAGGGCAGGTACAAAGGTTAGATACAGAGTAAAGCTCCCTCTACACTGTCCCATCAAACACTCCCAGTGCAGGTTTAGGGGGTTAGATGCAGAATAAAGCTACCTCTACACTGTCCCATCAAACACTCCCAGGGCAGGTACAGGGGATTAGATACAGAGTAAAGCTCCCTCTTCACTGACCCATCAAACATTCCCAAGGCAGGGACAGCACGGTTTAGATCCAGAGTATAGCTCCCGCTACACTGTCCCTTAAAGACCCGCAGGGCAGGTACTGGGGTTTTGATACAGAGTAAAGCTCCGTCCACACTTTCACATCAAGCATTGGCAGGGCAGGTACAGGACTTGTTATGTACAGAATACAGTTCCCGCTACACTGTCTCATCAAACACTCCCAGGGCAGGTAGAGCACGGAGTTGGATACAGAGGAAAGTTCCCTCTACACTATGCCATCAAACACACCCAGGACAGGTACAGAGGGTTAGATACAGAGTAAAGCACCCTCTACACTGTCCCATCAAGCACACCCAGGGCAGGTATAGGGGGTTCGATACAGAGTAAAGCTCCCTTTACACTATCCCATCAAACACTCGCAGGGCAGGTACAAAGGTAAGATACAGAGTAAAATTCTCTCTACTCTGTCCCATCAAACCCTCGCAGGGCAGGTACAGCATGTGTTTAGGTACAGATTAAAACTCCCGCTACACTGTCACATCAAACACTCCCAGGGCAGGTACAGGGGGTTAGATGCAGAATAAAGCTACCTCTACACTGTCCCTTCAAACACTCCCAGGGCAGGTACAGGGGGTTAGATACAGAGCAAAGCTCCCTCTTCACTGACCCATCAAACATTCCCAAGGCAGGGACTGCACAGTTTAGATCCAGAGTATAGCTCCCGCTACACTGGCCCTTAAAGATCCGCAGGGCAGGTACTGGGGTTTTGATACAGAGTAAAGCTCCCTCCACACTTTCACATCAAGCATTGGCAGGGCAGGTACAGGACTTGTTATATACAGAATACAGTTCCCGCTACACTGTCTCATCAAACACTCCCAGGGCAGGTAGAGCACGGAGTTGGATACAGAGGAAAGCTCCCTCTACACTATGTCATCAAACACACCCAGGACAGGTACAGTGGGTTAAATACAGAGTTAAGCTCCCTCTGCACTGTGCCATCAAACACTCCCAGGGCAGGTATAGGAGGTTAGATGCAGCGTAAAGCTCCCTTTACACTGTCCCATCAAACACTCCCAGGGCAGATACAGCACGGGTTAGATACAGAATAAAGCTCCGTTTACACTGTCCCATCAAACACTCCCAGGCCATGTACAGCATAGTGTTCGATACAGAGTAAAGCTCCCTCTGCACTGTCCCATCAAACACTCCCAGGGCAGGTACAGCTCGGGTGAGATTCAGAGTAAAGCTCCCTCTACACTGTGCCATCAAACACTCCCAGGGCAGGTATAAGAGGTTAGATAAAGAGTAAAGCTCCCTCTCTGCACTGTCCCATCAAACACTCCCAGGGCAGGTACAGGAGGTTAGATACAGAGTAAAGCTCCCTTTACACTGTCCCATCAAACACTCCCAGGGCAGGTACAGCACCGGTTCGATACAGAGTAAAGCTCCCTCTACACTGTCCGATCAAACACTCCCAGGCAGCTAGAGCACGGGGTTAGATGCAGAGTAAAGCTCCCTCTACACTGTCCCATCAAACACTGCCAAGACAGGTACAGCAGGGATTAGATACAGAGTAAAGTTCCCTCGACACTGTCCCACCAAACCCTCCCAGGGCAGGTACAGGGGGTTAGATACAGAGTTAAGCTCCTTCTGCACTATGCCATCAAACACTCCCAAGGCAGGTACAGCACGGGTTTTGATACAGAGTAAAGCTCCCTCTACACTGTCGCATCAAACACACCCAGGGCAGGTACTGGGGGTTACATGCAGAGTAAAGCTCCCTTTACACTGTCCAATCAAACCCTCCCAGGGCAGTTACAGGGGGTTAGATGCAGAGTTAAGCTCCCTCTACACTGTCGCATCAAACACACTCAGGGCAGGTACAGCGGGTTGGATACTTAGTAAATCTCCCTCTACACTATCCATTGAAACACTTGCAAGGCAGGTACTGCACCGGTTAGATACAGAATAAAGCTCCCTCTACACTGTCCCACCAAACCCTCCCAGGGCAGGTGCAGGGGGTTAGATACAGAGTAAAGCTCCCTCTACACTGTCCCACCAAACCCTCCCAGGGCAGGTGCAGGGGGTTAGATACAGAGTAAAGCTCCCTCGACACTGTCCCATCAAACACTCCCAGGCAGGTACAGCACATGGTTAGATACAGAGTAAAGCTCCCTTTACACTATCCCATCAAACACTCCCAGGCAGGTACAGCACGGGTTCGATACAGAGTAAAGCTCCCTTTACACTATCCCATCAAACACTCGCAGGGCAGGTACAAATGTTAGATACAGAGTAAAGCTCCCTCTACACGGTCCCATCAAACACTCGCAGGGCAGGTACAAAGGTTAGATACAGAGTAAAGCTCCCTCTACACTATCCCATCAAACACTCGCAGGGCAGTTACAGGGGGTTAGTTCCAGAGTTAAGCTCCCTCTACACTGAACCATCAAACACGCCCAGGGCAGGTACAGCACGGAGTTAGATCGAGAGTAAAACTCCCTCTACACTGTCCCATCAAACAATCCCAGGGCAGGTACAGGGGGTTAGATGCAGAATAAAGCTCCCTCTGCACTGTCCCATCAAACACTCCCAGGGCAGGTACAGTGGGTTAAATACAGAGTAAAGCTCCCTCTACACTGTCCCATCAAGAACTCCCAGGGCAGGTACAGGGGGTTAGATATAGAATAAAGCTACCTCAACACTGTCCCATCAAACATTTGCAGGGCAGGTTACAGCACGTGTTTAGCTACAGACTAAAACTCCCGCTACACTGTCACATCAAACATTCAAAGGGCAGGTACAGCACGGAGATAGATCGAGAGTAAAACTCCCTCTACACTGTCCCACCAAACACTCCCATGGCAGGTACAGGGGGTTAGATGCAGAATAAAGCTACCTCAACACTGTCCCATCAAATACTCCCATGGCAGGTACAGGGGGTTAGATACAGAGTAAAGCTTCCTCTTCACTGAACCATCAAACACTCCCAAGGCAGGTACAGCACGGTTTAGATCCAGAGTATAGCTCCCGCTACACTGTCCCTTAAAGACCCGCAGGGCAGGTACTGGGGTTTTGATACAGAGTAAAGCTCCCTCCACACTTTCATATCAAGCATTGGCAGGGCAGCTACAGGAATTGTTCTATACAGAGTACAGTTCCCGCTACACTGTCTCATCAAACACTCCCAGGGCAGGTAGAGCACGGAGTTAGATTCAGAGGAAAGCTCCCTCTCCGCTATGCCATCAAACACACCCAGCACAGGTCCAGGGGTTTAGATACAGAGTAAAACTTCCCCTACACTGTCCCATCAAACACGCCCAGTGCAGTTACAGTGGATTAGATACAGATGAAAGCTGCCTCTACACTGTCCCATCAATCACTCTCAGGGCCTCAGGTATAGGGGGTTCGATACAGAGGAAAGCTCCCTTTACACTGTCCCATCAAACACTCGCAGGGCAGGTACAAAGGTTAGATACAGAGTAAAGCTACCTCTGCACTATCTCATCAAACACTCGCAGGGCAGGTACAGAGGGTTAGTTCCAGAGTTAAGCTCCCTCTACACTGAACCATTAAACACACCCAGGGCAGGTACAGCACGGGTTAGATACAGAGTAAATCTCCCACTGCACTGTCCCATCAAACATTTACAGGGCAGGTTACAGCACGTGTTTAGCTACTGACTAAAACTCCCGCTACACTGTCACATCAAACAATCCCAGGGCAGGTACAGCACGGAGATAGATCGAGAGTAAAACTCCCTCCACACTGTCCCATCAAACACTCCCATGGCAGGTACAGGGGGTTAGATACAGAGTAAAGCTCCCTCTTCACTGACCCATCAAACATTCCCAAGGCAGGTACAGCACGGTTTAGATCCAGAGTATAGCTCCCGCTACACTGTCCCTTAAAGACCCGCAGGGCAGGTACTGGGGTTTTGATACAGAGTAAAGCTCCCTCCACACTTTCACATCAAGCATTGGCAGGGCAGGTACAGGACTTGTTATATACAGAATACAGTTCCCGCTACACTGTCTCATCAAACACTCCCAGGGCAGGTAGAGCACGGAGTTGGATACAGAGGAAAGTTCCCTCTGCACTATGCCATCAAACACACCCAGGACAGGTACAGAGGGTTAGATACAGAGTAAAGCACCCTCTACACTGTCCCATCAAGCACACCCAGGGCAGGTATAGGGGGTTCGATACAGAGTAAAGCTCCCTTTACACTATCCCATCAAACACTCGCAGGGCAGGTACAAAGGTTAGATACAGAGTAAAGCTCCCTCTACACTGTCCCATCAAACACTCGCAGGGCAGGTACAAAGGTTAGATACAGAGTAAAGCTCTCTCTACTCTGTCCCATCAAACCCTCGCAGGGCAGGTACAGCATCTGTTTAGGTACAGATTAAAACTCCCGCAACACTGTCACATCAAACACTCCCAGGGCAGGTACAGCACGGAGTTAGATCGAGAGTAAAACTCCCTCTACACTGTTCCATCAAACAATCCCAGGGCAGGTTCAGGGGGTTAGATGCAGAATAAAGCTACCTCTACACTGTTCCATCAAACACTCCCAGGGCTGGTACAGGGGGTTAGATACAGAGCAAAGCTCCCTCTTCACTGACCCATCAAACATTCCCAAGGCAGGGACAGCACGGTTTAGATCCAGAGTATAGCTCCCGCTACACTGTCCCTTAAAGACCCGCAGGGCAGGTACTGGGGTTTTGATACAGAGTAAAGCTCCATCCACACTTTCACATCAAGCATTGGCAGGGCAGGTACAGGACTTGTTATGTACAGAATACAGTTCCCGCTACACTGTCTCATCAAACACTAAGAGGGCAGGTAGAGCACGGAGTTGGATACAGATTAAAGCTCCCTCGACACTATGTCATCAAACACACCCAGGACAGGTACAGTGGGTTAAATACAGAGTAAAGCTCCCTCTACACTGTCCCATCAAGCACTCCCAAGGCAGGTATAGGGGGTTCGATACAGAGTTAAGCTCCCTCTGCACTGTGCCATCAAACACTCCCAGGGCAGGTATAGGAGGTTAGATGCAGCGTAAAGCTCCCTTTACACTGTCACATCAAACACTCCCAGGGCAGGTACAGCACGGAGTTAGATCGAGAGTAAAACTCCTTCTACACTGTTCCATCAAACACTCCCAGGGCAGGTACAGGGGGCTAGATGCAGAATAAAGCTACCTCTACACTGTCCCATCAAACACTCCCAAGGCAGGTGCAGGGGGTTAGATACAGAGTTAAGCTCCCTCTACACTGAACCATTAAACACACCCAGGGCAGGTACAGCACGGGTTAGATACAGAGTAAATCTCCCGCTGCACTGTCCCATCAAACATTTGCAGGGCAGGTTACAGCACGTGTTTAGCTACAGACTAAAACTCCCGCTACACTGTCACATCAAACAATCCCAGGGCAGGTACAGCACGGAGATAGATCGAGAGTAAAACTCCCTCTACACTGTCCCATCAAACACTCCCATGGCAGGTACAGGGGGTTAGATACAGAGTAAAGCTCCCTCTTCACTGACCCATCAAACATTCCCAAGGCAGGTACAGCACGGTTTAGATCCAGAGTATGGCTCCCGCTACACTGTCCCTTAAAGACCCGCAGGGCAGGTACTGGGGTTTTGATACAGAGTAAAGCTCCCTCCACACTTTCATTATCAAGCATTGGCAGGGCAGCTACAGGACTTGTTCTATACAGAGTACAGTTCCCGCTACACTGTCTCATCAAACACTCCCAGGGCAGGTACAGCACGGAGTTGGATTCAGAGGAAAGCTCCCTCTACACTATGCCATCAAACCACCCAGGACACGTCCATGGGGTTAGATACAGAGTAAAACTTCCCCTACACTGTCCCATCAAACACGCCCAGTGCAGTTACACTGGGTTAGATACAGAGGAAAGCTCCCTCTACACTGTCCCATCAATCACTCTCAGGGCCTCAGGTATAGGGGGTTCGATACAGAGTAAAGCTCCCTTTACACTATCCCATCAAACACGCCCAGGGCAGGTACAACACGGGTTTGATACAGAGTAAATCTCCCTCTGCACTGTCCCATCAAACATTCGCAGGGGAGGTATAGCATGTGTTTAGGTACAGACTAAAACTCCCACGACACCGTCACATCAAACACTCCCAGGGCAGGTACAGCACGGAGTTAGATCGAGAGTAAAACTCCCTCTACACTGTCCCATCAAACACTCCCAGGGCAGGTACAGGGGGTTAGATACAGAGTAAAGCTCCCTCTTCATTGACCCATCAAACATTCCCAAGGCAGGTACAACACGGTTTAGATCCAGAGTATAGCTTCTGCTACACTGTCCCTTAAAGACCCGCAGGGCAGGTACTGGGGTTTTGATACAGAGTAAACTCCATCCACACTTTCACATCAAGCATTGGCAGGGCAGGTACAGGACTTGTTATATACAGAATACAGTTCCCGCTACACTGTCTCATCAAACACTCCCAGGGCAGGTAGAGCACGGAGTTGGATACAGAGGAAAGTTCCCTCTACACTATGCCATCAAACACACCCAGGACAGGTACAGAGGGTTAGATACAGAGTAAAGCACCCTCTACACTGTCCCATCAAGCACACCCAGGGCAGGTATAGGGGGTTCGATACAGAGTAAAGCTCCCTTTACACTATCCCATCAAACACTCGCAGGGCAGGTACAAAGGTTAGATACAGAGTAAAGCTCCCTCTACACTGTCCCATCAAACACTCGCAGGGCAGGTACAAAGGTTAGATACAGAGTAAAGCTCTCTCTACTCTGTCCCATCAAACCCTCGCAGGGCAGGTACAGCATCTGTTTAGGTACAGATTAAAACTCCCGCTACACTGTCACATCAAACACTCCCAGGGCAGGTACAGCACGGAGTTAGATCGAGAGTCAAACTCCCTCTACACTGTTCCATCAAACAATCCCAGGGCAGGTTCAGGGGGTTAGATGCAGAATAAAGCTACCTCTACACTGTCCCATCAAACATTCCCAAGGCAGGGACAGCACGGTTTAGATCCAGAGTATAGCTCCCGCTACACTGTCCCTTAAAGACCCGCAGGGCAGGTACTGGGGTTTTGATACAGAGTAAAGCTCCCTCCACACTTTCACATCAAGCATTGGCAGGGCAGGTACAGGACTTGTTATGTACAGAATACAGTTCCCGCTACACTGTCTCATCAAACACTCCGAGGGCAGGTAGAGCACGGAGTTGGATACAGATTAAAGCTCCCTCGACACTATGTCATCAAACACACCCAGGACAGGTACAGTGGGTTAAATACAGAGTAAAGCTCCCTCTACACTGTCCCATCAAGCACTCCCAGGGCAGGTATAGGGGGTTCGATACAGAGTTAAGCTCCCTCTGCACTGTGCCATCAAACACTCCCAGGGCAGGTATAGGAGGTTAGATGCAGCGTAAAGCTCCCTTTCCACTGTCACATCAAACACTCCCAGGGCAGGTACAGCACAGAGTTAGATCGAGAGTAAAACTCCTTCTACACTGTTCCATCAAACACTCCCAGGGCAGGTTTAGAGGGTTAGATACAGAGTAAAGCTCCCTCTACACTGTCCCATCAAACACTCCTCGGGCAGGTTTCGGGGGTTAGATACACAGTAAAGCTCCCTCTAAACTGTCCCATCAAACACTCCCAGGGCAGGTACAGCACGGGTTAGATATTGAGTAAAGCTCCCTCTACACTGACCCATCAAGCACTGCCAGGCAGGTACAGCACAGGTTAGATACAGAGTAAAGCTCCCTCTGCACTGTCCCATCAAACACTCCCAGGCAGGTACAAGGGGTTAGATACAGAGTTATGCTCACTCTGCACTGTGTCATCAAACACTCCCAGGGCAGGTACAGCACGGGTTTAGATACAGAGTAAAGCTCCATCTACACTGTCCCATCAAACACACCCAGGGCAGGTACAGGGTGTTAGATACAGAAGAAAGCTCCCTCTACACTCTCCCATCAAACGCTCCCAGGGCAAGTACAGCACGTGGTTAGATATAGAATAAAGCTCCCTCTACACTGTCCCATCAAACACTCCTCGGGCAGGTAGAGCACAGGGTTACATACATAGTAAAGCTCCCTCTACACTGACCCATCAAACACTCCCAGTGCAGGTGCAGCACGGGTTAGAGACGGAATAAAGCTCGCTCTACACTGTCTCATCAAACACTCACAGGGCAGGTACATCACGGGGTTAGATACAGAGTAAAGATCCCTCTACACTGTCGCATCAAACACTCCCAGGGCAGATACAGGGTGTTAGATGCAGAGTAAAGCTCACTCTACACTCTCCCATCAAACACTCCCAGGGCAGGTACAACACGGGGTTAGATATAGAGAAAAGGTCCCGATACACTTTCCCATCAAACACTCCTTGGGCAGGTACAGTGTGTTAGATACAGAGTAAAGCTCCCTCGACACTGTCCCATCAAACAATCCCAGGGCAGGTACAAGGGGTTAGATACAGAATAAAGCTCCCTCTGCACTGTCCCATCAAACACTCCCAGGGCAGGTACAGGGGGTTACATACAGAGTAAAGCTCCCTCGACACTGTCCCATCAAACACTCCCAGGGCAGGTACAGGGGGTTAGATACAGAGTAAAGCTCCCTTTACACTGTCCCATCAAACACTCACAGGGCAGGTACAGCACGGGTTAGATGCAGAGTAAAGCTCCCTCTACACTGTTCCATCAAAAACTCCCAATCCATGTACAGCACGGGGTTAGATACAGCGCAAAGTTCCACCTACACTGACCCATCAAACTCACTCAGGGCAGGGACAGGGGGTTAGATACATTGTAAAGCTCCCTCTGCACTGTCCATTCAAACACTCGCAGGGCAGGTAGAGGGGGTTAGATACCGAGTAAAGCTCCCTCTCCACTGTCCCATCAAACACTCCCAGGGCAGGTACAGGGGGTTAGATACAGAGTAAAGCTCCCTGTACACTGTCCCATCAAAAACTCCCCATCAATGTACAGCACGGGGTTAGATACAGAGTAAAGCTCCACCTACACTGACCCATCAAACATTCCCAGGGCAGATACAGCACAGGTTAGATACAGAGTAAAGCTCTCCCTGCACTGTTCCATCAAACACTCCCATGGCAGGTACAGCACGGGTTTAGATACAGAGTAAACTTCCTCTACACCGTCCCGTCAAACCCTCCCAGGGCATGTACAGGGGGTTAGATACAGAGTAAAGCTCCCTCTACACGTCCCATCAATCACTCCCAGGGCAGGTACGGCACGGGGTTCGATACAGAGTAAATCTCCCTCTACACGGTGCCATCAAACACTCCCAGGGCAGGTACAGCACGGGTTAGATACAGAGTAAACTCCTGCTACACTAACCCATCAAACACTCCCAGGGCAGGTACAGCACGGGGTTAGATACAGGGTAAAGATCCCTCTACACTCTCCCATCAAACACACCCAGGGCAGGTACAGGGGGTTAGATACACAGTAAGGCTCCCTCTGCACTGTCCCATCAAACAATCCCAGGGCAGGTACAACACGGGGTTAGATACAGAGTAAAGCTCCCTCTACACTGTCCATTCAGACACTCCCAGGGCAGGTACAGGAGATTAGATACAGAGTAAAGCTTCCTTGACACTGACCCATCAAACATTCCCAGGGCAGGTACAGGGCGTTAGATACAGAGTAAAGCTCCCTCTACACTGTCCCATCAAACACTCCCAGGGCAGGTACAGCACGGGTTAGATACAGAGTAAAGCTCCCGCTGCACTGACCCATCAAACATTCCCAGGGCAGGTACAGCACGGATTAGATACAAAGTAAAGCTCCCGCTACACTGACCCATCAAACACTCCCAGGGCAGGTACAGCACGGGCTTGATGCAGAATAAAGCTCCCGCTACACTGACCCATCAAACATTCCCAGGGCAGGTACAGCATGGATTAGATACAGTGTAAAGCTTCCTTGACACTGACCCATCAAACATTCCCAGGGCAGGTACAGCACGGGGTTATATACAGAGTAAAGCTCTCTCTCTGCACTGTCCCATCAAACACTCCCATGGCAGGTACAGCACGGGTTTAGATACAGAGTAAAGCTTCCTCGATACCGTCCCGTCAAACCCTCCCAGGGCATGTACAGGGGGTTAGATACAGAGTAAAGCTCCATCTACACTGTCCCATCAAACACTCCCAGGGCAGGTACGGCACGGGATTCGATACAGAGTAAATCTCCCTCTAAACTGTCCCATCAAACACTCCCAGGGCAGGTACACCACGGATTAGATACAGAGTAAAGCTCCCGCTACACTGACCCATCAAACATTCCCAGGGCAGGTACAGCACGGGCTTGATGCAGAAAAACTCCCTCTACACTGACTCTTCAAACACTCCCAGGGCAGGTACAACACGGGGTTAGATACAGAATAAAGCTCCCTCTACACTGTCCCATCAAACACACGAAGGGCAGGTACAGGGGGTTAGATACACAGTAAGGCTCCCTCTACACTGTCCCATCAAACACTCCCAGGGTAGATACAGCACGGGGTTAGATATAGAGTAAAGCTAGCTATACACTGTCCCATCTAACACTCCCAGGGCAGATACAGGGTGTTAGATACAGAATAAAGCTCCCTCTACACTCTCCCATCAAACACTCCCAGGGCAGGTTCAGCACGTGGTTAGATATAGAATAAAGTTCCCTCTACACTGTCCCATCAAACACTCCCAGGGCAGGTACAGGGGATTAGACACAGAGTAAAGCTCCCTCTACACTGTCCCATTAAACACTCCCAGGGGAGGCACAAGGTGTTAGATACAGATTAAAGCTCCCTCTACACTCTCCCATCAAACACTCGCAGGGTAGGTACAGGGGGTTAGATACAGAGTAAAGCGCCCTCTACACTGTCTCATCACACACTCCCAGGGCAGGTACAGCACGTGTTAGATACAGAGTAAAGCTCCCTCTACACTGTCCCATCCAACACTCCCAGTGCAGAAACAGGGTGTTAGATACAGAATAAAGCTCCCTCAACACTGTCCTATCAAACACTCCCAGGGCAGGTGCAGGGCGTTAGATATAGAGTTAAGCTCCCCCTTCACTGTGCCTTCAAACACTCCCAATGCAGACACAGCACTGGTTTAGATACTGAGTAAAGCTCACTTTACACTGTCCAATCAAACACACCCAGGGCAGGTACAGGGGGTTAGATACAGAGTAAAGCTCCCTCTACATTGACCCATCAAACACTCCCAGGTAGTTACAGCACGGGTTAGATACAGAGTAAAGCTCCCTCTACACTGTCCCATTAAGCACTCCCAGGGCAGGTACAGGCGGTTAGATGCAGAGTAAAGTTCCCTCCACACTGTCCCATCAAAAACTCCCAGGGCAGGTATAGGGGGTTCCATACAGACTAAAGGTCCCTCTACACTGACCCATCAAACACTGCCAGGGCAGATACAGCACTGGTTAGATAAAGAGTAAAGCTCGCTTTACACTGTCCCATCAAACACTTCAAGGGCAAGTAAAGCACCTGTTTAGATACAGAGTAAAGCTCCCTCGACACTGTCCCAT